>NC_137159.1:72310784-72861757 GCF_951394435.1 Stenella coeruleoalba
CTATTTCGATCATGCATTTTACTTCTTTTGAAGCATGCATTTGAAATCCCAGAAGACATCGTCATTTTCACTGTTTTAAATAGCAATACTCATTTTGATTTGCTCTTAAATTTACCATTTCTGGTGCCCTCTATTGCATTCTGCATTACTATTCTTCCAACTGGGATCATTTTGTCTGAAAAACTTCCTTTAGCATTTCTTTTAGAGTATGTATCTGTTGACCGTACGTTTTCTTAATTTTTATTTGCTTGACATTTTTGTCTTAATCTTAAAGGATATTTCTACTGGATAGACTAAGAGTCATAGACTAACACTTTTCCCTCTTCTCTCAGCATCTTAGCTTTGTCATTCTACTGTCTTCTGGCTCCTGTTGTTTGCGTTGAGTAGGTCTTGTTGTTGCTCCTAACGTATCCTTTCTCCTCCTCTGGCTATTTTATGATTTTTCTTTTTGTCTTTTGCTTTTTGAAGCTTTACTATGATGTGCCTTTGTGTCGGTTTCTTTGTTTTTATGTGTTTGATTTTGTTAGAGCTCCTTGAATGGGTATATTGATGTCATTCTCGGTCTTTAGTTCTTCAAATACTGAGTCTTCCCCCTTTCCTCTCTTGCCCTCCTCTGAGATTCAAATTCCACAGTGATTATTTTCACTGTGTTTCTTATGCTCTTTTCTCTCTTTGTGTAAGTATGTACGTATGTGTGTGTTTAATCTTTTATTTTCCTGCTTCAGTTTGGTTATTTTCTAATTTACTGATTCTCTTTTCTGCTGTGTCTAATCTGCTATTAAACCTATCTATCACCTATTTATTGAATCCTTAATTTTTCTTATCATATTTTTCAATTCTAGAATTTCTATTTGTTTCTTTTAAAATAGATTGCAGTTTTCTATCTTTTCATGTATTTGTTTGAACATATTAATACTAGGTTGATAAAGTCTTTGATAATTACAGTATCTTTGATAATTACAGTATCTTGTGTATTTCTAAAGTCTTTAGCTTTTTTTTTTTTTTAACTTGGCTTTATTTCCTGTCTCATGGAATGCTGGATGATTTTTGATTAAATACTGGATACTATAAATGAAAATTTGTCAAGGCTCTGGATGATGTTACCTTCCCTTAGAGAGGATCTTTTTTCCCTAGCAGGCAGTTAAAGAGTGGGCAAATCACCTTGATCCTGTCAGAAATTGAGATATTTTAAGGCTGGGATTTTGGGCTTTGTGAGGGCTAGTCTCTGTCTGGCTTGTCTTTCTCTTGGTGTATAATCCTTTAGCTGTCTCAATGAAAATCTAGGTTATTTGCCAAAACCTCTCCTCCTTGGTGGGCCCCAAATGTCAGCATTTTTTCTTTCTAACACTTTGAGATTGCTGAAACTCTGATGGCTTTCCCAGCCTTTTAGAAGCTGTTTACTGCTTAGTTTCTTGCCTATCACAAGGAAAGCTTATGAATGAGAAAATTCATTGAGGGGAATTCAAATGTGGAATGCCTGGCTTGTTTCTATATATGGGACCTTTCTCCAGGATAAGGGTTCCCTATGTTCTGGCTTCCTTGGTAGCTTTGAATTCCAATTTTTGTCTTCTCAGACCAGCAAGGCTGCTGTGGTTCTAGACGTATATTTCTTCTCTGTGGTGATGATGCCTTTTGAGAACTGGCAAATGCCCTGAAGGGAAAACATGAGGGACATTTAGGGTTTACTCACTGCATTTCCCTTTTCTCCGGAATCTTGGCCCCTAAAGTCCTGGCTGCTTTTGTTACTCTCCTATGACTCCAAACAGCTGTTTTCTGCAATATATTTAGCTTTAATAGTTGCTCTCAGCAGGATGGTTAACCTGATACAAGCTACTCTGTCAAAAACAGAAGCCAACATCTCCAGATATTTATTTTTAAAAGTGGTTTCCATCACATGTCCTGAGGCCATTGCACATTTAACTCTATCTCCTGCATTACTTTGAGGCATCCCCAACTGAGGGCTGGCAAGGTCTTTTGGCATCTTCAACATCATTGATAATAAATTATTAAGTTCTGTTTAATATAATTTATAATTACTATTTTTTAAGTATTTTGAAATTGAGATTAATGTGCTAAGCGTGAACATTCTCAATCAGATCACTCAGTTTACCATAATGCTGATTCTCTATATAAATAAATAAAGTTTTCCATCTTTACTTTATAACCACCCTCTTCCCACCCCTTGGGGAACCCTGACCTGAGCTGATGTTCTGAGTCTCTGAGTCTGCTGTTACGTTGCCATATGACCATGGCCAAGCCTCTTTCAACCACGGACCTCAGCTTCTTCATTTGGAATACAAGGTAGGCGTGGGGAGTGGGATGGGACCAGGCAAGCTCACAGGGTCCTGGCTCTGATGGTCAGTCTGTCTTCTATGCCTTGGTTTGGGGAATCCTTGGTGGAACAATCAGACACTCAGACAGCTCTAAGAGATGGATCGTCCCTTGGACCACAGAACTTACTCCCTTAGCCAGTCTCGTGACTGTGAGGCCAGTTCTCTCTGAGACACGGGGGCTGAATGGACCGGGCTGGGGCTATGTTCCTGGATGGGCAGGCGCCCTGGGCAGTGGGCCTCCTTGGGAGCTGCACTCCAGTATGAATGACAGAATGAGAGACAGATCTTACGCTGCACCCCGGCCCCCCGGCGCTGCATCATTCAGCCATCTCAGACAGGAATTTCAGATCTACAGGTGGTTTCCTCTCAAGCTTGTTCAAAATGTCCCCCTCCTGTTTTTTCTGAATATGCAGTATTGTAAGAAATGTCTGAAAAAGACTGACCCCTCCTTTGCCTGGTAATAGTTTAAGAATCTTCACTTTGGAATCAGTCCCTGAGCTGTACCTGAGCCTGTTTCCTCCCTTCCCCTGCTCAGCTCATGGGACAGTGATGCTGGCTGCTCCTCCAGGCTCCCCTGTGAGCAGGCTCCTGGCTGGGTCTGGCCAATGAGAAGCCCTGGAGGAGAACTGAGGGCAAGAAGAAGGGAGAAGCTGGCATATTTCTCTCCTTTTCTCTTTGCCTGGGGTTGCTTAAGTCCTTGGCGGAAGCTGCAAGTTCCATGGCCCCAGCTCCTCATGGATGGGCTCACTGTGGTTTTCAGCATCTACTGGGTGACCGCAGCTCCCAGCTCAGTAACTCTGTGGCTTTTCTTTATCCCTCCAGCTGAAGAGTGGCCGTAGTTTCCGCTGCATTCATCTCTAGGGTGCTTTACCATTCACTGTTGTCTTCTCAGCCTCTTTTCTCTCGTGGCATACCAATACGTGTTATTAAATCTCCTGTGTGTGAATACTAGGAGGGCTTGCGGCTTTCCTGTTTAGATCCCAACTAACTGAGTTGCTAAAAACTGTACCTCAAACATCTTTTTCTTTCATGTGTATCTAATTTAAGTGCCACCGAAACACATTCGCCTCCATTTCCTTGATCACCTCCTAAGGTAGACAGAATTAATTCATTCATTTCTTCAATAAATATTTAGTGAGACGCTACTCAGTACCCTAGCCTAGGACTGTGCTCAGGGACACAGCAGTGAACAAAATGGGCAATGTCTCTGGCCTTGCAGCGTTCACAGCTTTGTAGGCAAGATAACCTGAAATCCTTAGAACAGAGTGTGTTGAGAATGAGACCTTATTGTAACATGCAGACTTAGGAGGTGGACAGAATTGGGCTCAGACCTCAACTCTAGGCTCTATGATGTGGGCAAGGGACTCCCTACGCCTCAGTTTCCTCCTTTTTAGAAGAGCACTCACTTATTCGGTTCACAACCACTTTACATGTTCAGTGAGGATGCTGTGCTACTAACTTCATAGGATTGTTTGTGATTAAATGAGTTGCTATTAGAGAAAGGGACAGGCACCCAGGAAACAAACATCAAAGGTTTATTTTTAAAAGCAGCTTCTGGGGAGCACACATTCAGCACCGGTGAGAGTCAGGTCAGAAAGGTGAGGTGAGGATAGAAATGTGATGAGAAGGGGTGAAGTCCGAAGCTTGGATGGAGACAGTTGCTGGGAGGAGCGCCGAGTCACAAGGTTGGAATTATGTCCTTGGCGATTTCTGCTGGCAGCCAATGCAGAGCCGCACTGGTCTGCGTACAAGTAGAAGTAGGTCCCTGGGTCTCCCAGTGCTTTTACTGTCATTGTTGTGATCACGAGCATCATCATCGTCTTCTTCTTCGTCACCATCATATCACCCCTGATGTTTGTTGAATGGAATACCCGTCGTGTTCCAGACATTGTGCTATGGCTTCTCGTGGCAGAGTCTTGGTCAATTCCAGTGCTTTTGTTATTTCTCCTCATCATTAAGACTGAAACTTCCAGTGGTTTCTAGAGGGGGAAAGAGAGGTGTGTGTGTGTGTGTGTGTGTGTGTGTGTGTGTGTGTAAATCTGCATGTGCCACAATAATTTAAATTTGAGGCAGGACGTTTCAAATCATCAAAGATTCAAAATTAAGCCATGCTGAATATGATTTCAAAATTAATTGTGTTGCAAGCTTTTGAAAATTTAGATGCCTCACAAGTTAGAGGTGCACAGGTGTTGGCGGTAGTCAGAGTTCAAAGGGCCTGGACTTGTTGCTTGTTCTTTGTTCTCATCCCCTAGGCTGCACGTGGCAAGTCTCATGGTGGGTCTCTGCAGCTCTGGACCCATTTTCCTGCTGCCTTCTTGGCTCCCCTGTTAGACGTTGGTCTCAGTCCTCCTTGTGGCTCTATCATCTCTTCAGATTCAGATTTAAATGAATCACTTGCTTACATTTTACCCACAATTTTTAATCATTCCACAAACAACATTCTCATAGCGTTAAATAATTGCAAAATCTAATAAAAACCAGTCTTAATCTCTGGAATCTCATTAAGAATAGGACTGCACTTTTTGCTAAATTGTTGATGATTATTTCGTCGGGTTCTGTTTTGTTTGTGCTGCCCAGGAGAGCAGAGGCATAGATGGGGTCACAGAATGTCGGTTCACACACTCAAAAAATTTTTAACCCCCCTTTCCTAAATTTACAGATGAAGAAACTGAAGTCCAAAGAAGGGAGGGGACTTTTCCAAAGTCACACATGAAACTGTGGCCCCTAAGAACCAGAACTCATGCCTCCTGCCTCTTAGTCTAGCACCTCCCCGGCAAGATCTGGGCTTTGGGCTCAGGCACTGATTTATGGATTTTGACGAGCATATCATCAGTTGAGCAGATCACTAGCTCATCAGGCGAGCACTCCTTCACCCAGCAAGCCTGCAGCCTCAGGATGGGCACTGTTGGGTTTGAGAGATGCAGAATACACAGGCCCTGCCCTCTGGAAAACTGACAGGCCTCCAGGGATGAGGTTTACATGTAAATGATGAGATGCAGTCTCCTAAGGGCTTGCTGTGGTCACACCGCTCACCCATCTTTTTCACATCAGCCCGAGGGTGGCATCTCTTCCAGTTCTGTTCGGTACAGGCAGGTGTTGACAAAGCCTTGCCACGGCCCTGGCACTGAGACAGCCATGAACTCCTCGTCCACTATAACGAACAACCTCTCCATCAAAAGGACTCCTTTGGTAGGCCTGGGAAGTTCACAAGCCAAAGAGAGACAAGGGAAGAAGGCTTAGGCGGGAAGCATTTTATGATTTATGAACGCACAAATGCTGGCATCTCTCTCCCGAAAAAAAAATTCGCCGCTGATATTAATAATTATGCCAGCTTTTGTACGGCACTTTGCAGTTGACGACGTGCTTTTGAATCCATTATCTCATCTTGGTGTGATTGGGAAGTGGGAGAGCACCGAGGGCTGGCATCTTTGGGGAATTAGCAACCTTTGTTTCCCTAGGAGTCTGGCCCGGCAGGTGGGTGGGCGCTATCGCAGTGGGTGGGTGGGTGCTACAGTTATTCTTGCTCTGAATGTCCAATCTAAGATGACCCCCTGAGTTGCTATCTCCCCAGGGAAACTTCAGTAAGTCTCTCCGGACCATAAGCTGGAGTTGGTCCGAGTTGTCCTGCCTGGAGCTTCATTTCTCCTTGAGCTGCATGCTTGGCTCGTGCTGGACATCCTTCCTGGCCCTTGCAGGCCACTCTGAGAATGGCTGGGCTCTGTCCTTGTGTTTGTAGCTGTGGATACAGTCCTCCTTCAACACAGCTGGACCCCCCCTGGGACAAAGTTGCTGGCCCTGATTGCACTTTGCCAAATACCACAGTCCCGAGATTCCTGCTGCCTCATGTGTCCATGTGTGACAGGCCCTTTAGACACTGAAAGTGGTGAAGGGGCTGAAATGTAACTGGCAAGTATTAATATGTGCAGGAAAAGGTAGCTTTAAAATTGGGCAACAAAACACCAGGCTTCCCTGGTGATGCAGTGGTTGAGAATCTGTCTGCTAATGCAGGGGACACGGGTTCGAGCCCTGGTCTGGGAGGATCCCACATGCCGTGGAGCAGCTAGGCCCGTGAGCCACAACTACTGAGCCTGCGAGTCTGGAGCCTGTGCTCCGCAAGGAGAGAGGTGGTGATAGTGAGAGACCCGCGCGCCGCGATGAAGAGTGGCCCCCACTTGCCACAACTAGAGAAAGCCCTCGCACAGAAACGAAGACCCAACACAGCAAAAATAAATTAATTAATTAATAAACCCCTACCCCCAACACCTAAAAAAAAAAAAAAATTTTTTCCAGAACTAGTTTCAGCTTGCTTTCTTGCTGATGGCAGGAAAGACAGCAATAATAAAAACACAAGTATCACCACCACCACCACCAAAAGCAGTCTTTAACCTTGACAAGGAAGATAGCATTATTTCTTCTAGTTGAAAGAGTGCCCCTCCCCCTGCCCCAGTAAATAAATCAATTAAAATACATGTTCTCCTTCAGGTCTGTGACTCCCCTCAAGCGGGCTCTTTTTCCCTTCCTCCTCCTGCCAACTTTTCTAGGAGGATGCCTGCGTTCAGGACATCTTCATATCTCCTGCTTTGATGGATTTGCCTGGTCCATGCACAGTCCTGCGGCTGACCTGCTTGCCCACTTGTCCCTGGGGTGGCCTCTGGCCTCACCAGCTCCACCACTGAAGCATCCACTGCTGGGGGCGGGGGCTTATGGTCTGTGTTTTTGGCACAGGCAGAGCGTGGCAGTCGACTCTGGGGCTTGGTGGGAGGGAGCTTCTCGGGTCCTGATGCAACACTCCTAGGACAGCAGGAGACGAGGAAGGGGTGCCACCTTGGGCCAGCTGGACCACTCCTCAGGCGCTTCTAATTTCCCACCCTGTACTGCGGTGCCTAAGAGATGGTTTTTCTGCAGACACTCTGATTTCCTGAGACGTGCCCTGGGAAGTCAGAAGTAAGCTGTGCATGCTGGGATTTCCCTGCAAGCCTGTCTGGCGGCCCTACCAATTTCTCTTCTGCCTCCAGAGATTTCAACAGTTAGAGGGAGCCAGTGACCTCTTCCCTGTACTTTTCATCTCTCTGTGGGCTCCTCCACCAGCAATGAAGGATGTTCTACTTCACTTTTCAGGTCATCTTTATGTCACACCCTGCCTCTCTGCTCTATGACCTTCTTTGAAGCTTTTTTTCCACCTTCACTGGGCAACAAACTATATAGTCTAGCCTGGCAGAAGGGATGCAGGGAAAACAAAAGAACCTGGACCCATGAAATTACACTGGGAGTCATTTCCAAGAAAATCACAGCATGTTTTAACATCAGTATTGCCGTGGATTGCCAAGCCCCTGGGACCTTGTAATTCAGTCACCTACTTTGGATCAAGTCCCTACAGCCCAGCCGTGCCCGGCCAGGCCCTTTCCTCTCTTCACGCGGCCTCAGTGTGAGCGACCCGCAGGCACTTTCCCACCCTCAGCTTTTCTTATGGGCCCAGCCTACTTAAAACAGAATTATTTGCCAAAAATTGGGCTGGTAAGTACTCTGAATGGACGCGCAGGCCCAGCGGCCATGGCTCACGGGCCCAGCCGCTCCGTGGCATGTGGGATCTTCCCAGACCGGGGCTCGAACCCGCGTCCCCTGCATCGGCAGGCGGACTCTCAACCACTGCGCCCCCAGGGAAGCCCCCAGATATGTTTTTAAATAAAATAACATAACACGTTTTTGTTAATTCGGGGACTAACCTTTCACTAAACAGTTAGAGCCAGAGGTGGTCTTCACCCTGCAATTTGTGTATCGCTTGTGATCTTTTAAAATAAAGATGAGCAGTGGGCAGTAAATGCCACGGCTTCATGAGAATCAATTAACCTGGGGAACTGGAGCGGGGAGAGGGGTGCTTGTGCTTTATTTTGGGGTAGAACTGCATAATTTGTTAACCTGCTCTCTCTTTCTCCCCACGTATCTATATGGTTGAAAGCTTGGCAAAGGAGGGCAAGGCATGTGTTCTGATAAATTGCATTACAGTGTTTAGCCAGTTTGTCTATGTGTTTGCAGTGAATGTGGAGTCAGGACAGAGTTCAGTGGGCCCGTTGCAGAGTTTCAGGTGGGGTCGCGGGAGGCAGATGTACCTACACAGCTCAGGTCAGGTGAAATCTTGCCTGAAGACAGAGCCTTTACTCCTGTCCCCTCTTGCTGGTGCTCACCCATTGCCCTGCCTGCTGGGTCCCCACCCTTGCCCTCTGCATCCTACCTACACTGGTCTCCCTGCTGCCCCCCAACCACATCCTCCCTTCCAGCTTTGGAGCTGTGCTTGGACCCTTTCCCTGAATCACAGGTCCTCTGTCCTCTGAATCCTCTGGGCCCCTCCCAGCTTGAGGTCTCCTCCCCTCTGTGCTTGCCTGCACTGCCCCTGCACGGTGCTGTCTCCCCAAGAGCTCCCGAAGGGCTGAGTTCTGCCTTATTTAGCCTTTGGCACACGCAGACTGGCTTTGTTGTGAACTTTGCATGTGCTGTTGTCTTTGGTTTTCCTGAGACGAGGGCTGGGTTTTCCTCTCCTCCGTTCTGGCATCATTCACCTCGGGTCTTGACCCATCGGCACGATTGATAACTGACGACTGGGTGATTGACGACATCTTTCTTTTCCTCCTGACACTAGTTCATTTATATCTGAATCACCGTTATCATTCAGAAATGATTGGACAAAGCTACATCCGAGCCAATCCAGGCTAATTCCTCCTTCCCTAACTTAGACTCTGTCTGCCGCCCACGCTTCCCCCAGGGCTGGGGCCCTGGGGCCGGCAGAAGAGGCTGAGTCACCCTCCATTCATAAACAGCGAAAGTTGGAGCTGTCTTTGCTTCTGGAATGGGATTCTGGAGAAGCCTTTTATTTTCACCCAGGTTTTCCTATAAAATCATGAAAACCATGTGATCATGTCTCAGAAATACACCAGCGTTCCTCAATGAGCCCAGCGCAATTTTTTTATTAAAGGCTGATTTTTCAGAAAAATAAAACTTGGAATTTTTCTGTAGATTTTTACTGGACAAAACAACGTCTCTCCTATCAGCAGAGTGTTGACGATGATGGTGAAGATGATGAGGGTGCGTGGGCGGGGTGGTATATGGATGGTCGAAACTGGCGGGGCTTCTTCCCTCCCGTTTGTACCTGAGTGTGGACACACAGAGCCTCCGTTTCTTGTTTTAAGCCCTCGGAGCATCATCCCAGTCTTGTTGCTCGTCAGTAATGGCTGTGCTGTAACATTTCTGCTGCAGCAGTGACCTACTGACGTGCAATCTCACTGCTTGATAGGAGCCTGTCTTCCCATTTTGGGGGCGAGCCCACTTGCTGTCCTGAGTCTGGCCGGCTGCCCCAGTCTCCTTTGTCCTCACGTGGTCAGGGGGATAGGTGCGGTTTGTGTATCTGCGCACACGCAATCAAACCTGTGATTGACTGCAAGAAAAGTTGCTCAATCAAACTTTCATCTACATGGGACCAAATGGCCAGCATCATCTGTGAGTTTTCCCCTCTCTGAACTGACAGAGTTGACTTATTGTTTTGGCACCCGGGAGGCAGATACAGAGAAAAGCTTCAAAAGCTTGCGAGATCTCCCCAGGTGATCTCATCCATACCCATGCCTCGAAATGCCACCTCCACTCTGACAGTCCCTAATTTGCATCTCTAGAAAAGCCTCGGCTCAGAGCTCCAGGCTCCTAGCCAGTTCACAGCTTGACCTCTCCAGGTGGGCGTTACACAAGCATCTTAAACCAACTGCGTCTCTAACAGAGCTCTTGATATTTCTCCTAAGCTATTTCTTCTCCACTCTTTTCCACCTCAGTAGATGGCACTGTCCTTTACCTATAGTTCCACACACCAAAACCTAGGAGCCACCTGTGATGTATCCCTCTTCTTTATGTCTTCTCTGCAGCGTGACTCTCATCGCCTTGCCCGTGACAGGCATCCCCTCCTGGACCCTACGAGAGCCTCCCAACAGGGTTCCCTGCCTCTTCTCTGGCTCTGCAGTTCATCTTCCGCACAGCAGTCTTTTCAAAACTTAAATGGGATCCCATCACTCTCCTTTCCAAACCTTTTCACTGAATCCAATTGCACTGAAAATAAAAACCGAACTCCTTATCTTGGTTTGTAAGGCCCTTCCTGATCTGCCCTGGGTGTCCGTGCGGCCCTGTCTGTGCCTCTTCCCTGTTCCTACGTTCCAGCCACGGTGGCTTCCTCCTGTTCCTGGAACACAACAGGCTCTTTTCCTCCCCAGAGCCCCTGCTCATGCCATTCCCTTTGCAGGGAACAATCTCCCTCTGACCACATGGCTTGCTCCTTCTTAGGGTTGCAGCTGAAAACCCCATCTTTAGGGAGGATTCTCCTGACCACTCCTGGGAGTATGTTCTGCACGCACTTTGATATTCTCCACCACTACTCCCTCTTGGTTTTATCCCCAGCACTTTGGCTTTGGGGATTACTTAGTTGTCTGCTTGTTTAGTGTCTGGTTTCCTCTCTGGACTGTGAGTTCTGGGAGGGCAATGCTGTATCTGTCTTGTTCACCTGGACTCATAGTATTTGACTTGTAACAGACATTGGTTGAAGAAACACTGAAGACCTGCAGGATAGGGCTAGTAATATGGCTCAGGCACTACCCCACTGGGTTAAAAGAGATCACGGGTATGAAAGTGCTGGGCAAACCAGTTAATGGTATTGGGGATGTCAGTGGTTAACTGGTACATGGTTAACAAGCATGGAGTGGGGCGGAATAAGGCTCCATGCTTGATGGAGAACCAAAGAGCAGCTCTGCTCTCCTAATTCTAGGAGAAGAGTGAATGATGGAGCTGTTTCCAATCCAACAGTGATACCAGTGGGACAGTAATATAATGTACATTTCCTTATACTTCCCTTTTTGCCTTGGCTGTTAAGAAGCTTACAGGTAAATTGAGACTCAATTGTCATGCAAGAATTAGCTCAAAATTTTCTCTCAAAAACAGATAATGTTTTGTGAAAGTCTCTAGCACCCTGTCTGAGACACGGAAGAAGTTCAAAATTAAACAGTAATATGCAAATAGTCTTGGATTTGATTGTAGCTTTGCCATTTTTAGGGTAAACTACCTCATATCCTCTTCGGAGGCAGGGGGAACATCAAACGGTTTTGGTTTTTATTACTAGAAAAATAATATTATTCGTAAGAGCCCAACGTGGAAACAACCCAACTGTCCATCAACTGATACATGGATAAACAAAATGTATATATCCATACCATGGACTATTATTAGGCAATAAAAAGAAATGAAGTTCTGACACATGCTACAACATCAATGGTCCTCGAGAGCACTACGCTACATGAAAGAAGCCAGTCACTAAAGACCACAAATTGTATGATTCCATTTACATGAAATGACCAGAATGGGCCAATTCGTGGAGACAGGAAGTAGACTGGTGGTTGCCTAGGGCTGGGGGCCTGGGTGGGGCTGAGGAGTGACTGTGAATGGGTGTGGAGTTTCTATTTGGGGTCATGAAAATGGTGGTGGTGGTGGATGTACAGCTCTTTGAATAGAGCAAAAATCATTGAATTGCACTTTAAGTGAGTGAATTGTATGGTATGTGAATTATACTTCAATAAAGCTACTAACATTGATTAATTAGAGTAAGAGCACCCCTGGCTCTCTGATGATGTCATGACTGGACAGGCCAATCAGAGTGGGTGTGAATCAAAAGCCAGCTTTGATTGGACATGAATAACAGGTCCTCCATCTCTCTCTCCCTTCTCTCTTCATCCCTTCCTCCCTCCCTTCTTCACTTAAGTCTTTTCTCAGCATTCTTCTGGAGACCCCCGCCCAGAGATAAAGTAGACAGGGCCTTCCTCCTCAAGGAGTAGAGCAGGGTGGAGAGGAGGTGTGGAAAGGATGAGCACAGTCGAGACTGAAGTAACTTCCTCGGCTCAGATCGAGTCTCCTGTGGATTCTGGCAAAACAGATCGTCTTTGTGTAGAGGAACATCTTTTGTCACAGCAAATGCTGTTCTATTTCTTCATTCGTACATGAATTCAACAGACAGTTACTGTGCGTGGTGCTGAGGATACAGAGATGAATAAGAGAGTGCATCCCCAAGGGGTGGGTGGGGCACGTGACCCAACTGTGGTAGCTCAGCGGGGTAGGGGCTGGAAGGGGGCTGCTGGCGCAGGGGGGGGCGATGGGGGGGTAGGGGTGGGGCAGGTGGGCCTGCGAAGCGTCTTGCGCCGTCAGCGCTGCTTGGCTTGGCAAAGCAGCCCAGAGACCTTGTAGAGGTCTCAGTTTGGGGCAGGCCACGCAGCTTTCCTGGCCCGTTCCTGGCCTCATCGAGGCAGAGGGCAGCTTGGCGGCCTCACCCCGGGTCAGGGGATCTGCTGCGAACTCCTGGCTGGGAGCGGCTCAAGGCCGGAGGGGCTCCTACGCTGGGGCACGGACCTTCCTCTGGCCCAGGTGAGGCGGCCCTGCTCCTCAGAGCTGACCGGTTCACCGCTTGCACTCGGGAGACAGGACAGGAGCGCGGTCCCCGGGGAGCGTCTGCACGCGGGAAGGCTCGCCGGCAGACGGGAGGCGCTGTGCGGGAGGTTCGCCGCTAGAGGGAGCGCCGCGTCGTTCTCCGTCACCCGCGCTGGGCTCCCGGCTGAAGCCAGGCTGGGCGGCAGCCAGGGCTCGGGGAGCGGTTCCTGGGAAACTCATTCTTTGGCCCTTTCCCATTTAAAGATTTCTCAGGAGCAGCTGGGCTCAACCATCCTTAGTGTTGTTTGTCAGGAATTCGCAAAGCCCTTGAGTCCCGGATGCGGCCACAAGCCTGTTGCAAACCCTGGGGCGGCAGCGGCAGGGATTCTGGTAGCTCACAGAAGCTGTCCTTTTCTCCCCTCACCCGAGGACCTGGGAAAAGGCCTCTGTTTGTCCCCGTGGGCAGTCTGGACTGGCCCTCAGAGCTGCAAAGGACGGGCCCCTGGGTTCTGGGCAGTGCCTCAGCTCCGTGCCACCTGGAAAAAAGTTTAATGCTTCATAGGAGGGCGAGATGGGGAGCAGGGCTTAGGAAGAAGTGAGGCCGGGCTGGTAGGACGTGTCCCTGGTATGAAGACCTGGGGACATGGTAAGCTGTCTCCCGATGTCTCAGACGTGGAGCAGTGCAGCTGATGGGCACGGTGGGCAGGATCAGAGGGGCAGCACCGAAATTTCGCAAGAATGGCTCAGCTGCGGCTCTTCTGGCATGGCCCTTAAGTCAAGGGCAGCAGAAGTTTACTTGTGGATGCCCCTAATTCCTGCCCTGAGGGGCACCCATAGGTTCAGGTCAGGCTGGCCTCCTGTGGTGACAGCTGATGGCTGCCATCTTTGAAGGCAGGGCTGGGACAGGACGGGGAGTGCAGGGAATAAGCCCTGGTCCTTGGGCACCACCATCATGGCCCCTAAGATCTTGGGCCACATCCTCGACCTCTTCTGACCCAGGTCCTGCTGATGGTGCAGGAGGCTTAGGGCTGTTTTCTCTCTCCAGCGTTGACTCCTGGGTCTGGTAGGCAGACCATCCTTTGCAGCCCCTGGGTACAGGCAGCAGGGGTACGAACTGGGGACCGACGTGCTGCAGGAAGCCAGGGCACCATCTGCAGTGGGAGCAGGTCAGAGCTGGCTTGCTGAGGCTCCTGTCACTGCCGTGGTTAATGCTGGTGATTACCATGGTTACCCGAGGCTGGAAGCTCTGACAGGCAAAGGCAGAGCAGGAGAAGGATGTCCTCTCCCTGCTCGGAGCCACACGATTGCCTCTGCCTCCCAGGCAGTATTCTCCTGGCAAATATGAGAGCCTGGACCAGGGAAGTCATTCCGCCACGGTTCAGCCGATCCATGCATCATTGATCATCAAGCATCGGGGGCCTTTGGGGAGCCCTGTCCTGAGCACATTCAGCGTGAGGGAAGCAGAGGGAGTGTCTGGACCCTGCCCTCAGTCTGCTCAGTCTTGGGAGGACAGAGAAAGAGGAAGAAATGGTTTTCGGGTCCTCTGGGAGCTCAGAGTCAGAGGAGGGAAGCAGTTAGAGGAATAGGTGGAGAATTCAACATAGACTCTTGAGGATACAGCCATGACCTTCTGGGCCTGTGCTTCCAGTACCAGCTTGAGGCTGTGTCTGCACCCCCTCCAAATAAGGCAGTGGCCGGGGAGTCAGGACACCTGCTTTGCCAGTGGTTATGAGCTCCAGCTCCTGCTGGGTCCTGGTTTCTCCATCTGCAAAATGGGGTTAATGATTACTAATCCCCCATCTACTTCAAGCCTGTGGGGAGGAGTTTTTAAATGAATAATTTTGTGCATTGAAATGAGCCAACAGATTTCAAGTCTTTGGAGAAAAGACCTTATTTATTATCATCATCAACTCACTGAGCAGAAATTACATTTGTCTCCTTTGCCCCCTCTCCAGTGCTGCATGAACTGAGAGCCATATTACCTCGGTGAGATGACAGGGCTCTTCACAGCCACCCAAATCCTAGCCCCGGGGATTCCTGGGGGACTGGGGAGGCCGGCTAGGGCTTCCTGTGAGCTCCGACGGGATTCCAGGGCCAAGAGCAGAGCAGGAACTTCATGTCCAAACACTACAGCAGAAGTCTGAAGCTTCTCCACCAGGATGCCTAGCCTGGGGTGTGAGAGCTGGGAAAGGAGGAGGCCTGCTCTGAAACTCTTTTTCTTTGGTTCATTATCATTACATGTTGACTTGCAAAATGAGAAAAGAGAGATAAGCAAGAAGAAAGAGAGAGAATGAAGAAAGAAAAGTAAATCACTTAAATTAATTAAATTCTGATACTCAATTCTGGTAAAATGTCTAACACAGGAGGTCCCCATAAATATCCAAGGGAGTGAATGAACTCAGAAGACTGTGATTTGTCTGATAAATATCTGCTGAAGTTTTAAAAATATAAAGATTATATTTTTAAAGAAAAAAACCTGATGTGAATTTGGGTTCACTGCTAAATTGTGAGGAGGGTATGGAGGGTTCCCACATACTCCCTGCCCTGCACCTGCACAGCCTCCGCCACGATCACCAGAGGGGACATCCGTTACAGCTGCTGAACTGACACTGACTCATCATTATTACCCAGAGCCCATGGCTCACACTAGGGTTCACTCTTGGTGGTGTACATTCTGTGGATTTGGAAACACGTATAATGACATGCACCCCCTCTTACAGTATCATACAGAGTTTCACTGCCCTAAAAATCCCCTGTGTTCTGTCAGACTTTTTTCACCTCTGTTTATATGCACATATACTCTGCCCCTTATAGTAATAAATAATATATTTTTAATGATAGGATTATACCGTACATATTGATTGAAAACCTGTTTTCTCTCTGAAAAATGTAATGAGGATAAGAAGTTTGAAACGCCTCCTTCTCGATAATTTGGGTTTGACCCTTGAAGTCTTTGTGTTATTCAGACAAGACCAGGAGGCTGGAGTAAGGAAGAAGGATACAACGGGACAAAGGAGAGAGTACCCCTGAGGCTGGGCAGGGGAGGAAGCAGAGAAAAGCAAGGGGTGAGTTGGAGCATCCTTCAGTTGCATGGCGCTCTCTTTACCTCTGTCCCCCACAAAAGCTGTGCCCGTCTCCAGGTGTGGGTCTCAGTCATTACTTCCTTTTCCAGAGCTCCTGGCTCCTTGGGGGAGGTCACTCACTGAAAACAAGATGTGTTCTGGGGAAGATACATCTGTATCAATATCTCTATCTATCTAAACATCTGTATCTATAGATATCTATATACCTATATGTATCTAAATATCTCTATTTCTGTCTCTTTTTTTTGGTCAGGTGAGCCTTGCCTGGCCTTGCTTGGCTCCTAGCAAATCAGCAGGTGTCTCCTGCATCTCTAAGAGCCTTCCTGCACATGGGCTCAGGAGAGAGTCCCAGGTAACTCTAAGCCTCTAATTATCCACAGAATCTCCTCTGCCTGTTTCATCTATGCTGACAGCTTCTCCTTTATCCCCCCGGGTCAGATTCTTAAGTGTCCTTGCCCACTCAGCTGTGCTCGAAGGGCCCCCTACTTCCTCACTAGTCCTCTGGTCTCTGCCCATCCTGTCTGCATGGTCCAGACCCGTGCAGTGACCCACGGGGATGGCTGGTGGAGAAGGTGGAAGCAGTGCTACCCCACTGGGCAGAGCACCAGCCCGCCAAGCAGGGGTCACACAGACGTGTTGGTGAGTCTGGCAGAAGCAGGGCACAGAGACCTCTTCCTCCCAGTCAGACAAGACTCCAGGGGTTTCTGGCTGATTGCAGGCAGGCTCCAGCTCATCTGGTTAGGACAGTGCTTTGCATTTCTGTTTCCCAAGGGTGAAGTTTTATATCCCTGTTGCTCATCACCCAGGATCTGTTCCTCAACATTGGGCTGGGTGTTTAGGAAGATGAACCATTTGTTCCTGAAAATCATGGTTGCTGAAGGCTCTGCTTTTAAAGTTCTTCTGTCAGGTTTTTATACTTTTTCTATCTCAGTCGATGTGCCCAAGGGCTCTGCTGTTCACCCATTAGAGTCACATTTCCTCCTGGTCTGGCCTGTGCTGGTGGCACAGAGCTGCAAGGAAAATCTGGCTGTTGGCCGACAGGCTGGACCAAGGGGCCTAAATTTACAAAGAGAAACTCATTTGGGACAGACATCAAGTTATCCGGCTGGGCCTTCTCTCCACAAAGACTGCACCGATCCACGTGCACGGATGCACACACTCAGGTGCGCACACTCGGATGCACACACTCAGGTGCACACATTCGGATGCACACACTTGGATGCACACACTCGGAATGCCAGGGATTCTGCTGAAGATGCATGTCACGTTGTGCCCTTTGCTGCTTAAAGCACGTCAGTGTCTTCCTGCTGTGCTCAGAATACACTCTGCTCCCTTCACGGCCAAGCAGACCTGCTGACACTCTGCCTGCTTGTGCCCCCTTCGCCACTCACCACGCCTGGCCACCCGGACTACCTTCACATCTCCATCCTTCATCCTGCAGGCCCGCATCCTGCCCAGTCGGCTTCCAGGGCTCCTCCCTGTCGGCTTCCTGTCGGCCTTCTCCCGGGCTTCAGGATTCACCTCTTTGGAGGGGCCTTCCCTGGCCACCGTATCTCATACAGCTTTCCCTTTTCCCTCCTCCCATTATCTAGTCTTTATCTTCATAGTATGTATTTCCATTTTCTTAGTTTTTGGTCTGTTTACTTTTTTTTTTTTTTTTTTGCGGTACGCAGGCCTCTCACTGTTGTGGCCTCTCCCGTTGTGGAGCACAGGCTCCGGACGCGCAGGCTCAGCGGCCATGGCTCACGGGCCCAGCTGCTCCGCGGCCTGTGGGATCTTCCCAGACCAGGGCACGAACCCGTGTCCCCTGCATCAGCAGGCGGACTCTCAACCACTGCGCCACCAGGGAAGCCCCCTCTTTACTTATTTCTTATCTGTCTCTCCAAGTAGCCTCCACGAGAGCCAGAACTACGTACGTCAACCTTGTTGACCACAGTGTCCCCAGCACCTCGCAGGATGCAGGCTGTATCCTAAGCACTCCATGATTGGTTGACTGATGAATGGTTCAGCAACACATGTAAGACTGTTTCGACTTGAGGTGACTTTAAGCTCAACCTGAGGAAGACATATGAGTGGTTCCTGTCGGGTGGATGCTGGCTCAGAATGGGGGAGAGGATCGCCTTGCTCCGCTTATACGAATGTTGTGGTTCTGGAGCTCTGGTTCCCAACATGAGAAGTGCATTAACACATAGCACGTGCTTGGAGGAAACTGACTGAGAACCATGGGCTTTGAGGGAAAGACACCCAGGGCCTTTCACTTGGAGAAGAGAAGGCTTAGGGGATACCTAAGAGCTGGCCACTGACATCTGAGGCATTGCTATACTGGAGAAGGAGACTCATTTTGTGTGCTTGGAGTGGGTTGCCTTGAAGAAAGTGATCTCCCTGTCACTGGAGCTGTTACTAGAAACTTCTTGTGGTGAAGATGTAGGGCTAGATGGCATTTAAAGTTGCTTTCAGTCCCAGATCCAAAAATGTCTTTGTTGAACTGCTGCAAACAGCCAGGGGCAGGTAGGAAGAGCAGGCAATTCCTATTTTGCAGGACTGTTGCCTCCCTGAAAAGCAGTTCTCTTTGACCTTGTAAGTCTCTCTCTCTCTCTCTCTCTCTCTCTCTCTCTCTCTCTCTCTCTGTGTGTGTGTGTGTGTGGTAGAGAGGATTGTTGTTGAGCAAATATTCACTCAATATCCCCTCTCTCTTCCTCCTCAGGATGGTGTATGCTCATTTGCCTCACTCACTTCCATCATGGCCATGTAAGCAGTGCACAGAAGTGGGGGTGTGCCCAGGCCTCAAATGTTTGGGCTTGTCCTCTGGTGCTCCTGCCTTCACCATGAGATATGTATACCTTGTGTGAGTCACAGTTCCACGATGGAGAGATACATGGAGCAGACCTAACCCAAGCCTAGCTGAGTTCAGCCAACCTGCGGACCCAAGAGTGAAAAGAAAGAAATGTCTCTTGTAAGCCACTGAGATTTGGGGATTATTTGTTACACAGCAGTATCACAGCCAAGCCTAACTAATGAGTGTTCATGGTTTTTTTTATTGCATGGAACTGCTCCAGTACTCAAGTCTGAGATGCTCACTCTGAGGCATATCATCAAGGAATTGAGATTTAGTGAGCAGTTTTTTCCCCCTCCAGACTCCTTTCCATGACCTTTTCCTGGAATGTGCATCTCCTACATTTATAGGACAATTAACCACATGGACGAATTTTGCCTCCTCCCCAACAAGCCATTCCACAGGTGCTCAGACCTACCTGTCCCTGACAAGGGCTGTTCTTGTTGTGGTCAGACCTCAGCTTCTTGGGGACAATGATGAGGCTGGAGCTCAGAGAGATGGAGGAGCCTCTGAAGCTGCAGCAGCCGGAGCAGAACGCACAGCTGCAGAGCCCTCTGGAAAGAACAGAGAAGAGAAGTGGACGTCGCAGACCTGAACGAGGATGTTCTCTGTGATGTCAGGTAAGCTGCGTCTCTCCCTCCAACCTACGCAGCACAGACACGCTGGAAAGTGGCTTTTCAAATGCCTTTGACTCTTATCTCTCTTACATCACCCTCTGAAATGAAATCTCAAACACTTTCGTGGGGTTTGATGTGGAGAACAGTAAGCAGATAGAGGTTCAGGCGGAAACAGAACAGGAGTCAAAAGCCCTGGAGTAAAGCATGAATGGGCTTGGAGAGGACATATAAAATAGGAGAGACATTTATAAGGGTCTCCCCTACCTCAGAACAAAACAATTAGGAGATAAGAGAGGCATGGATGGGAGGAAATTTTTTCGTTTTTCACATTGCAGGCTAGAGAGATCCAATAGCCTGTTTATGAAGAACAATAAAGAAGATACATGAACTCAGTAAAGAGGTTGTTACAGATATATCGGGTGGCTTTGAAAGGCCAGGGTTTTCTCCCTCCTTTTGGATAAAGCTGTCAGCTAAGTATTAAAAGATTTTTTTGCTTTTTTTTTTCTTTCAAAAAGCAATAACTGGCACCAGCAGTTTGTTACAATTGGCAGAAAGAGTTATCACTTTTATTTAGGATTTGGAAATGCAATCAAAGAGGGGCAGGTTGGAGCGTGAATTAAATGAAGCTTAAACAAGCAAAAAGAAAACTGCTGGTATTTTAAACAAACGAACACAAAAATTACAGCTCCTTGTTGTTGATTTGAAGCTATACAAATTGACACTCACACGTGATAAAATGGGGCCAAAGCAGAATGGTTGCTACTTCTGTGTGTGTGTTAAGTCCTGAAAGTTCTGATCATTTTTAAAAGTAAAAAACCCATTGTTTCTGGAAACTCTTTGGTAGGATCTGACTAGCTTATTGCCTGGGAAGTCACAGTGAAGATTCATTCTGTTGGCTTTGGAGGAAATTATTCTTCCTAGGATAATTTAAATAGACAAGAAAGCTAGGAGGATTGGTTCTGTTTAGCTGCCTGTTTTCACATTTGTTGTGTTTTGTGATTCCTGAATACCAAACTGACCCCTGAAGTTGTGAAAACATTTCTACCCATGACTTGCCCTCTATTGTGATTTCAACTTTTTTTTCTTTTGCGGTATGTGGGCCTCTCACTTTTGTGGCCTCTCCCGTTGCAGAGCACAGGCTCTGGGCGCGCAGGCTCAGTGGCCATGGCTCACGGGCCCAGCCGCTCCACAGCCTGTGGGATCTTCCCGGACCGGGGCATGAACCCGTGTCCCCTGCATCGGCAGGCGGACTCTCAACCACTGCGCCACCAGGGAAGCCCCTGTGATTTCAATTTTGTTTGACTCATCCTCATACAGAAAGTCTTCATGTTCTCTGGTAACTTGCCTTATCTAGCTCACAGCTCTAAGAATCAGAATAGATGCAAAAAAAAAGTTCCCTGTGAGAAGATAAGAGAGATGTCACAAAATATTTGCTCTACATCTCAAGCATTTCACCTCCACGTCTGTGGATTCCTTCAAGTTTATTAAATTCCAGCTAGAATAGCACTCTTGTTTTTCAAACCCAGATTGAATTAGAAGTGAGGAGAGGTCCTTCTGTGGGCAAGGGCAGTGACCGTCAGCAGTGACAGCAGACAGTCTGGTAATAAGAGACAGAAAAACTACAAAACAGATGAAAAATCAAAGAACTCAGCAGTCTGGTTCTACTTAGTAAAGGGGTAAATACTTGCCCAAGTGTGATGTTTAATTTTACGTGTCAACTTGATGGGTCGTGGGATGCCTAGATGTTTGGTCAAACACTAATCTGGGTGTGTTCTGGGTGTGTGGAGGGTGTTTTGGATGAGATTAACATTTGAGCTGATAGACTGAGTAAAGCAGACTGCCCTCCCCAATGTGGGTGGGTCTCATCCAATCCGCTGAAGGCCTGAATAGAACAAAAAGGCTGACCCTCCTGTGACGAAGAAGGAATGCTTTTCTTCCTGACTGTCTTTGAACTGGGACATTGGCCTTCGCCTGCCTTTGGACTCAGACTCAGACTGGAACTTACACCATTGGCTCTTCTGGTTCTCAGGCCTTTGAACTTGGAGTGGAACTTTACCATTCACTCCCCTGGGTCTCCAGCTTGTAAATTTGCAGCTCTCGGGACTTCTCAGCCTCCATAATGTCATTAAGCAATTCCTTATAACCTCTTTCTCCATCTATCTATCTATCTATCATCTATCTCATCCTATTGGTTCTGTTTTTCTGGAGAACCCAGACTAACAGATCAAGACTTACTTTGGTCTTGGGGCCGCACGTGATGGACTGACAGTGCTCACCTCTGTCATGAATGGAAGGTACAGGGCTTCTCCTCTTGTCACTTGGGTCTTGGATCAGCTGTCCCCTCCCCTGGACTCTGCCCAGCACTGACACCTGTGTCTGTTCTGTCTGCTCAGGGATGTGCCTAACTGGCTGTTTCAGACTTTGAGCACCACTTTAGTTTCTAGAATGTGGGCTCTGAGGGACCATGAGTGTCTGGTTCTTTGCTGTCTCCTTGTACCTACACACAGTGACTTATCATATATAAACCCTTGTTGGATGAACGAATGTTCTCTATACCCCTTCACAATGGCATTGAGTAGAAATAGTTGAAGAGTTTTTTCAATAGTGAGAATTTTCTAAGAAGTGTTAGTGTTCAGAGAGAAAACTCTTGGGCTTTGTAAACACCCCTACCTTATCCCTCAGGGGCCCTTTCCTCATCCCTCCCCATCCCCCCATTAGTGTGAAATGGTGCACTTGGGCATGTCCAGTTGTAGTAAAAGACGTGGTTCAAGGGAACAATGCCAATTGGATCTTATTTCCTCAATGAAACAATGCTACAATAAGGGGTGCATTCCTTATTCGTAACTTTTTATAGAAACACTTGGTATTTAAACCCCGAAGTACATGTTAGCTTGGAATCAGAGCTGCAGTTGAGTCCTGCTTCTTCCAGCTGATGCTTTGTAACTGTGGGCAAGTCCCTTAACCTCTATAGGTCTCAATTTCTTCATCTGCTAAGTAGGAAAAAATACCTACTTCACAGGGCAGTTGTGAGGATTAAACTCAGTAATGTATGTAAAGTACCTTGTGTATTACCTGGCACATAATAAGTGCTCAATAAATTTTAATTCCCTTTTTCCCTTCTCCTTTCTCCAATTCAGTCAAGGATTATGATAGATGTGTTTCCTGCACAGTGTAAAGCTTTTTAAAGTGCATATAAATCAATTAAATAGGCCAATGCAATAATTGAACGTATAACATTTGTTTAAGAGATCCTGGGGAGAGGGACAGAAGATTAGGGGCTTGTGGAAACCTTGAGAGAGCTCCTAGGAGGGGGCTATTCACATGGGGGATCCTGTACTGTGGCATGTGCATCTCTGCTCTAAAATCTGTGAGAAAGGGCTGGTGGTGTCATGTGCTGTGACTTACTTATAATTCAGAAGAGTGACCCTGAGTGATCCTGGCTGCTGGGTGGGCCCCCATAGGTAAAGGTAAAATGATCTGAGGAGTCATTGAAATGGCCATCTGACCTGCCTTCTGAATGCAAGGTTTGTGAATTAATCTTCTCAATGAGGGCAGAAGATAAGCCAGGTAGGTGACCCAGTTCTAAATTTCTCACCACTTGCCTGTTGTGAAGAGAAAGGCACATGTGCAGGCCCCCTTAGCCCTCTGGCTGCTTCAGGGCGTGAACCTGGAGGGCAGGACCCTCCAGGCTGTATTTGGAGAACTCCGGGGACACCGTTACCGCGTGGTGGAATGCCATGTGCCACAGACAGAGTGGAAGGAGATTGGGAGCTGTAACGGGTGCTCATTCAGTGGCCAGAGAATGGCTTCGAATGTGATTCAGATTCTAGGCAATCTTAAAAAAGCTCTAGAGCATCTTTTTCCCTGGAGGAGGGCAGGGCGAATTCTGTTTGCTCACGCGCGGTTCCTTGCCTCTCTGTACCCTGGCAGACCCATGTTTTAAAGTGGAATTATAGAAGAATAGAGGAGGAATAGTGAAATAGAGGAGGCGTTCCTCAGGATGAGCCAACCATAGCGTGAGGTTGTCTCTGCCATCCCTCAAGATCAGGCGTGAGGACTTTCTCTTCCTGAAGCATCCCTGCCCGCTCTATCCTGTGCTCTTCCCAGGGACGAGATGGGAGCTGTCTTGGGAGGGTAGGAGTCTATCTCTCTGCAGTTTGTGAGTGTTGGGAGATAATTCTCTGGGGGTTTCTTGCATTCCTGCAAGTCTTGTGAGCAGAGGCACTGACGGCCTTTGTTCTAGATTCTGTCTTTGGGGATATTTGTATAGCACGCAGCCTTGGAAGAAGCAGACAGTGTCTCCCTCTGGGGTGAGGAACAGATGGCAGGTATTTTTACTCTCCAGTAAAGACAATATCTCCCTCAGGCAGGTTGATGCCCATTTTAAAAGGTTCAGGTTTCCTAAGCTTGTATTCCGTCAGCTGTGGAGCAAACCCACTGTGTGTGCAGCATCCCTCTAGGCCCCTCCACGTTGTCCCCATGGGTGGACCAGAGGCACCAATGCAGACGCGATGCTCGTGCTACCTGCTGGACTGTGAGGAATAAAGAGCTTTGCTTCTGATCCAAGGGTCTCACGTTTTCTACCCACGTCTGTAAAACTGTGGCTAACTTGTGAGCTTGCAAGAGGATACAATCTGGGACCTTCCACAGCTCTTGGTAGTGAACTCCTCACAGAAGGAGACTAGTTTATTTAAAAAAAAAAAGGAGACTAGTGACTGTCCAGAGCTGGGGGCAAGGCTGGATCCACCCACAGGAGGCCAGTATCATGCCTGGTAACAACCTGGGCAGCAGCTTTCTCTCAGTGAACTCTGTCTCTCTGTCTCTCTGCCACCTTGTCTCCTGGCCTCCCCTGTACCTCCTCCTGTTAGGATTTTCTGCCATCTGTGGGCCTTGTGAGATGACCGGGGATTTTATCTCCCACGCCTCCCCACCCTTTACCTGGGAATGGATCTCTGGGCTCCAACAAGCTCTGATGTCCTCTGCTCTACAAGGAGCAGTTCCTGTCAAGGTTTCTGGACCTAACTCCTTCTCCCCTCCCACTCTGTCGCTTCCCTTTTTTCTCTCATGCACATGTGGCCTGGTGCATCTTCTCTTCCTTCTAATCCAGTCCTTTTTTTTTTTTTTTTAACATCTTTATTGGGGTATAATTGCTTTACAACGGTGTGTTAGTTTCTGCTTTATAACAAAGTGAATCAGTTATACATATACATATGTTCCCATATCTCTTCCCTCTTGCGTCTCCCTCCCTCCCTCCCACCCTCCCTATCCCACCCCTCCAGGTGGTCACAAAGCACCGAGCTGATCTCCCTGTGCTATGCGGCTGCTTCCCATTAGCTATCTACCTTATGTTTGGTAGTGTATATATGTCCATGCCTCTCTCTTGCTTTGTCACAGCTCACCCTTCCCCCTCCCCATATCCTCAAGTCCGTTCTCTAGTAGGTCTGTGTCTTTATTCCTGTCTTACCCCTAGGTTCTTCATGACATTTTTTTCCTTAAATTCCATATATATGTGTTAGCATACGGTATTTGTCTTTCTCTTTCTGACTTACTTCACTCTGTATGACAGACTCTAGGTCTATCCACCTCATTACAAATAGCTCAATTTCGTTTCTTTTTATGGCTGAGTAATAAACCATTGTATATATGTGCCACATCTTCTTTATCCATTCATCCGATGATGTGCACTTAGATTGTTTCCATCTCTGGGCTATTGTAAATAGAGCTGCAATGAACATTTTGGTACATGATTCTTTTTGAATTATGGTTTTCTCAGGGTATATGCCCAGTAGTGGGATTGCTGGGTCGTATGGTAGTTCTATTTGTAGTTTTTTAAGGAAGCTCCATACTGTTCTCCATAGTGGCTGTACCAATTCACATTCCCACCAGCAGTGCAAGAGTGTTCCCTTTTCTCCACACCCTCTCCAGCATTTATTGTTTCTAGATTTTTTGATGATGGCCATTCTGACTGGTGTGAGATGATATCTCATTGTAGTTTTGATTTGCATTTCTCTAATGATTAATGATGTTGAGCATTCTTTCATGTGTTTGTTGGCAGTCTGTATATCTTCTTTGGAGAAATGTCTATTTAGGTCTTCTGCTCATTTTTGGATTGGGTTGTTTGTTTTTTTGTTATTGAGCTGCATGAGCTGCTTGTAAATTTTGGAAATTAATCCTTTGTCAGCTGCTTCATTTGCAAATATTTTCTCCCATTCTGAGGGTTCTCTTTTGGTCTTGTTTATGGTTTCCTTTGCTGTACAAAAGCTTTGAAGTTTCATTAGGTCCTATTTGTTTATTTTTGTTTTTATTTCCATTTCTCTAGGAGGTGGGTCAAAAAGGATTTTGCTATGATTTATGTCATAGAGTGTTCTGCCTATGTTTTCCTCTAAGAGTTTGATAGTTTCTGGCCTTACATTTAGGTCTTTAATCCATTTTGAGCTTATTTTTGTGTATGGTGTTAGGGAGTGATCTAATCTCATACTTTTACATATAGCTGTCCAGTTTTCCCAGCACCACTTATTGAAGAGGCTGTCCTTTCTCCACTATACATTCCTGCCTCCTTTATCAAAGATAAGGTGACCATATGTGCGTGGGTTTATCTCTGGGCTTTCTATCCTGTTCCATTGATCTATCTTTCGGTTTTTGTGCCAGTACCATACTGTCTTGATTACTGTAGCTTTGTAGTATAGTCTGAAGTCAGGGAACCTGATTCCTCCAGCTCCGTTTTTTGTTCTCAAGATCGCTTTGGCTATTCGGGGTCTTTTGTGTTTCCATACAAATTGTGAAATTTTTTGTTCTAGTTCTGTGAAAAATGCCAGTGGTAGTTTGATAGGGATTGCATTGAATCTGTAGATTGCTTTGGGTAGTAGAGTCATTTTCACAATGTTGATTCTTCCAATCCAAGAACATGGTATATCTCTCCATCTATTTGTATCATCTTTAATTTCTTTCATCAGTGTCTTATAATTTTCTGCATACAGGTCTTTTGTCTCCTTAGGTAGGTTTATTCCTAGATATTTTATTCTTTTTGTTGCAATGATAAATGGGAGTGTTTTCTTGATTTCACTTTCAGATTTTTCATCATTAGTATATAGGAATGCCAGAGATTTCTGTGCATTAATTTTGTATCCTGCTACTTTACCAAATTCATTGATTAGCTCTAGTAGTTTTCTGGTAGCATCTTTAGGATTCTCTATGTATAGTATCATGTCATCTGCAAACAGTGACAGCTTTACTTCTTCTTTTCCGATTTGGATTCCTTTTATTTCCTTTTCTTCTCTGATTGCTGTGGCTAAAACTTCCAAATCTATGTTGAATAAGTGTGGTGAGAGTGGGCAACCTTGTCTTGTTCCTGATCTTAGTGGAAATGCTTTCAGTTTTTCACCATTGAGGATGATGTTGGCTGTGGGTTTGTCATACATGGCCTTTATTATGTTGAGGAAAGTTCCCTCTATGCCTACTTTCTGCAGGGTTTTTATCATAAGTGGGTGTTGAATTTTGTCAAAAGCTTTCTCTGCATCTATTGAGATGATCATATGGTTTTTCTCCTTCAATTTGTTACTATGGTTTATCACATTGATCTAATCCAGTCCTTGATGGCCCACTTGCCGGCATGCCTGACTACACCTTTTTTTTTTTTTTTTTTTTTTTGCGGTACACGGGCCTCTCACTGTTTTGGCCTCTTCCGTTGCAGAGCACAGGCTCCGGACACGCAGGCTCAGTGGCCATGGCTCACGGGCCCAGCTGCCCCGTGGCACGTGGGATCCTCCCGGACCAGGGCACGAACCCGTGTCCCCTGCATCAGCAGGCGGACCCTCAACCACTGTGCCTGACTACACCGCTTGTTTAGTAATTTCCCACCCTTGGGGAGAGAAGAATGTTCCAGGGATGCCAGCCCTCCCTGGGCTCTTCCCAGCCTGCCTCAGTTGCAGTAACATGATTTACTGGCCTTATAGTGCCCGCCAGTCCTGGGCCTGCTTATTCTGTGCATCCTCTGACCCAGCTCTCCCTTTCCACCAGCCAGTACCTATCACTGTGCCCGGCCCCTCTGGGATGCAGATGAACAAATAAATGGGACCAGATCCAAAGCGTCTGCAGCAGGCAGCACCGTCCCTCACTATTTCTTCTCTATTTGTACTCGCGTCTTTATTCTTCTATGTCGTGCGATAGTACCTTTGTTGATCTGCCCTCCTGTTGAAAAATACTGTTCCTATAATCGTGATCAAACCAAAGACCAAGTAGCCTTGACTGACGATGCCTGGCCATGGATCTGGTTATGGTGATGCTGGCGAGAGCTGGGAGCTCACCTCTCAGGGGAGCGGGGAGGAATAGCAAGGGGACAGGCCCCTGCGGTGACGCAGTGAGCGAAGGAGAAGGAGGCTTGAGCCAGGCCCACTGAGCCCTCAGCATCTGTCATTTGTCGGTAGCAGACTGGAAATCCTAGAATTTAGGGTGTCAAGGCTTGAAGTGGCCTCGCGTGGATCTGCTTGCACCCCTTCAGTGTCTGAAAAGGTACTTTTGGGTCCTCCCCTTCCCTGGGCCCTTCTTTGGTCAATCCAAAGGGCAGACGATTGCATTTGCTCATGGTTTTTTCCCCCACAAAGAGGCATGCATTTCACCCATTTTAGGTGATAAAAGATTCTCCCTCTCTAAGGATGAATGCAATGGATTAAGGAATGTGAAGAATTTTGGAGGCTTTCAGCCTAGACGATCCTTGGGCCCCTCTTAAGTATTCATCCATCCATCCTTCATTCATTCATTTGACTCAGTGAGTATCGCTTAATGAATCTCTATTCTGTGCTGGACTCTGTGCCCGGCCTTGTGCTGGGCACTGTAAACAGAAGCAAACAGAAGAGGCATGTCCTCGCTCTCAGGGAACTTGCAAGCTAATAAGGGAGACAAATAAGCCATAACTGTTATCATGCTTTGCAGGAAAAGTGCAGGGCGCTCTGAGAGTGAATCGTAGAAGGGCTCTCTTAAATTGGGTGGCCAGAGACAGCCTGGCTGTGGAAGTGACGTTCTTGTAGAGCTCTAGAGAGTGAGTAGAATTAGCTGGGTGATGAGAGGGGGAAAAAGCATTCTGGGCAGAGTATAGCATGCTGGGCACTATGGTGCAGGGATACCGTCAGAGGAACATAGTGAGTGGAGGCTAGAAAACGAAAACGTCACACCAACTAACCAAACAGAC
This sequence comes from Stenella coeruleoalba, assembly GCF_951394435.1. Lineage (NCBI taxonomy): Eukaryota > Metazoa > Chordata > Mammalia > Artiodactyla > Delphinidae > Stenella > Stenella coeruleoalba. The sequence continues at coordinate 72,339,272 of NC_137159.1, forward strand.
AAAGAATTCCTTAGTCTCAGGAGGACCTGAGAAGTGATCTGGGTCTTCCTGTGTGATAGATGTACTGACTTTCTTGCCCCCTGCTTGTCCCCAAGCAGTGGCTCCCCTGGGGGGAGGCCAAGGAGGGCATCAGGGCTGTGAGACTGGACGATGAGAAATCACAGGTCGTTTGCCAGGCCCCCAATGACTATGGAGTTCTCATCCCGTCTTACCTATAGTACACCTCTTACCTCTTACCTGTAATATAGTTTTTGCAAATGCTTTGCCACAGTGGACTCCCTGGACTCAGTTGCTCCTGGCTGAGTGTTCGACTGAGATGCGCCCATCATGGAATCGAGTCTGAATTCCAGCTGCAGGGTTCAGAGGCCAGGACACCTATGGCAGAGGGCAGAGGGCAGAGGCACCTGTCATGAATATCAGTGGCCATGGTGTGTGATACATAGCAACTCTTTGTGCCACGGTTGGGAGAAGCTCATCTAACGTTTTTTTAACATCTTCCCAATTGAATGCATGGTCTGTGGGTGCCACGAGAACGCTCATCTGTCAGTTTTGACAATATAACAGAGTGTACAGTATTTATGCTAAAAATAGTCTCTACAAAAGACGACGCTCCAATGGCAGCACCATTGAAGTCTTATGCTTCTGGCAGACCCCCTCCCTCAGAGGTGATTGACAAAGTAATTTCTGTTGTGCTTTCCTAGACCAGAGCACATCATTCACACCAGCAGCCTTTGCAGCCCAACGGCACCAGTCAGGCCTTGTCTCAAAGCCTCCTACACGGGGTGGTCCGCTGACATATCCTGTCTCAGTAGAACATTTTGGGGCTGGTAGAGTCGAGAAACAATGGTGGCTCTTGGGTACTTGAGTCCGCTTTTCTACTCCCTCCATCAGGACCATGGTCATAATAGCTGCCGTTTATTGAGGGCCTACTCTCTGCCAGCCCCATGCTGAGTACTTTACTTGAATGATCTTGTGGTTTTCGCATCAATCCTAAGCTGTGGGTACTAGTAACATCAGAGGAAACTGGTGCTTCTCCAGGACTCAGAGGGGAACTAGTCACTCCAGCATGCCTCTCGGGGAAAGGGGCAGGGAGGTCTGATTCTGCGAACTGCGGGCTAGACGCTGATTTTTTTTTTTTTTCATGGTGTCAAATTTGGGAGCAACAGGAGGTGGAGAGGATGTTCTCCAGTGGGAGAGGGGCAAACTGAAGAGTTCCAGATGGTGGTCGCGTGTTTTCTGAAAGGCTGTTGAAGGCACCTGCTTTTAAATTTGACTGCATCACCCCCAAATCTATGCTGTGTGTTTCTGTGTGATTAAGAAAGTGGAACAGAGAAGCTTTGGTTTCAGTTTATGTGAGATGAGACCAGCTCAGGCAAGTTGCCTTGGCCCTGAAACTGCAAAGAGTGTAGAGTAGCGCACAGTAGGTGCTTACTGGTTTGTGGAATTAATTTGAGTCACTGCTTAGGGATGCACCCCTGCCCCTGCACATGTGTTTCTGAGGACAGCGTGGCATTCCCATGGTCTCGGTCGTGGCATGGCCTTCACAGTGTCTCATGTGATGCTTTTAAATGGGTGTTTGTGGCCCAGGATCAGCAGGCACAGGGGAATAGATTCTGTCTTCAGAAGGGACCTGCCTGATTTACTCTGAGGCTGTGGTGACGGATCGGAAGCCAGGAGTTTGAGGCTGGCCTGCATTGGCTAAAGATTCACTGGTTCTCCATTTGCAGCTCAGGGTCTCAAGGGAACTGCAGTATCTTTTTTTTTTTTTTTTTTTTTTTGCGGCACGCAGGCCTCTCACTGTCGTGGCCTCTCCCGTTGCGGAGCACAGGCTCCGGACGCGCAGGCTCAGCGGCCATGGCTCACGGGCCCAGCCGCTCCACGGCATGTGGGATCTTCCCAGACTGGGGCAGGAACCCGCGTCCCCTGCATCGGCAGGCGGACTCTCAACCCCTGCGCCACCAGGGAAGCCCTGCAGTATCTTTTTAATGGTGTTCTTGGACCATTAAGGACCATTAAGGACCAAGGGGGGCCTTGTTGCTGGCGGTGGGAAAGTCCAGTTTTCATTTTCCCCCTTCTCCACGCGTGAGCTTGTTTGAGAGAGGCGGAGGGCCAGGCTGGCTTCCTGCAGAGGCCACATCCCCTGCCTTCACCCTGCATTTGACTGCTGGCCACGGGTCGTGGCCTGATTGGAACTGACTTTCCCCCAGGCGATCGGCGCAGGCCTATTAGGCTGACAGTCTGTAGTGTGTAGGGAGAGGCCCCGAGTTAGCGCTGCTCCCAGGTAAGCCTCTCTGTCCCTCGTGGGCTGAATCACAGTTGCCCCCTGACACCTGCATGTGCCTGGGTCTGTGCCAGGCTGAGTGGGGGCCTCTTAGAGGGCAGGCCTGAGACAGAGTACTGCCCGGGATGACCTGGGAATCCAGAGAGGAAGGCTGTCCGGTTCTCACCAGAACCCAGGGCGAGGTGGAGATGGGCAGGAGGTCAGATGATCTGTACTTGCATCCTGGCCCTGCTGTCAGCCAGCTGTTTGGTCTTGAACAAGTCTTTCTGGGCCTCAGTGTCCCCATCTGTAAAACGATAGGATTGAACTATGACATTTCTAAGAGTTCTTCTCTCTTTGATATTCTAGTTCCTTCTTATCCCTCAGCCCCTCTTCTGTCCCTGCTCTCAGACCCAGAATGGAATTGATCATCGCATAGACTCTTGTTACTCAAAGCAGCAGCATCACTTGATGCTGTTAGACGTGCAGGATCTCCGCCACACCCCAGGCCTGCTGAAGCAGAATCTGCATTTTAACAAGACCTCCAGGTGATTTGGATCCACAGTAAAGTTTGCGAAGCCCTGGCATAGACCATTCTCCACAGGTGTGAGGCTCCGGGCTCCCACAGCCCCTCCAGACCCCGTGGCCGGTATTAGCCTTTTAGTGATACACCTGTTCTTGCTCAGGCCTGCAGGGGAGAGTGCCAAGGCTGAGGGTTGACTCCCTCAGTGAGTGTCTTTGCTGAGAATGGCTCACATAGAACCAACCCCCCTTCTTTGGACCCTCACCCTCAGTTATTTGCAGAAAGACTTACAAAATTTCAAATCGAACAATTAAAAAAAAATCCCTTAGACTATGCCTGAAGAAATGTAGCTCAACCTTTTCCTTATAAACAGACACATACGCTCGGAGAGAGAGAGAAAGAGAGAGAGAGAGGGAGAAATAAGTAGGAGAGCCTTTAAAAAGGAGGTTGCCTATATCATGCGTTCTTAACTAGGGTCTTTAGGGTCTGTGGTTGGAGCTTCCGGTGGAGTTTCTGAGCCCCTGAATTAGTATATGGAATATGTGTTTATGTGCATTTTCCTGGTGAGAGAGAGGGTCTGTGCTTTTCCAGATTCTCAAATGAGTCTATGACCTAAAAAAGTCAGAGAACCCTTGGTCTCGGTCCAAGTCTGTTTCTTGGGATTTATTGAACGCCTCGCTGTTTGGAGACAAATCAGGGACTAACTGAGGGGTTCTTTATGAAAACAACTTCAGGGCTGCCTGTTAGGCATGACTTGTTTCCCTCTCTCTGCTCCTCTGAATTTCTCTTTGTTCTTCCTATTATCTCTATCAAGGGCTGTTTTCAGGGCTGATTGGAAATGGAGAGTGGGTCTGGTGGCACAGCGACAGGAGAGCATGTTTGCCGGAAAAAGCATGGGCTCTAGTTGAGAGCAAAGGCAATTAGCCCTCGGAACTGGACCATATTCCTTCCTTTCCTTTCCTTTTTTTTTTTTTTTTTTAAACAAGTGAAACCAGTGAAGCCATTTCTAGAAAATGGCCAAGAGCAGATTCAGAGCTGCAGTTTGCTTGCCTCTGCCCAGATGGATGTTCTGGGACAGGCGCCGTGTCACCGTGCTCTGGACTGAATGGGCTGTTCTGGTCTCGGGCTGATTCTCTATTCATCCTCCGAGGGCTTTGCTGTACCATGAGTGGGGGGCACCTCGGGGGTAAGTCTGTCCCCTGAGGCCAGCCCCACTGGGTAGAAGTGGGTCTGCCCCTCTCAACACTGTTTGCCCCCAGCCCCCTGCACCTTTAACCCATGCAGCTGCAGGAGTACCACTTGTGACGTGGATGCTGCAGCCAGAAGCATTTCCAAGGACCCCCAGCCTGGCTCTTGCTTCCAGTGTCTGATCCCGTGGTGACCTGACCCCTCGCTTTTGGATGCAGATAGCTGGCTCCTGGCTCTTAAAGGCGGAAATTGAGTTTTCTCTCTTTGTGCCATGACTCTGTTGAGAATGTGGCACTCATTTCTCCCTACCTTTCCCACCTTTTCAAATCTTCCTGGCCACTTCTAATCACTGGTCCTCTTAACCCAACCCCATCGCCTTGCTAGACCTTGCCCATTGCAAGGGGAGATTTGACCAACACAGGGTCTTTGCTTCAGCCAATCAGTTTTCACTTACTACCCTCAGACACACCTGTGATCCCTACCTCTGCATCTTGGCTGACACACTTACCACCTTCCTGACCTTCCTCTTAAATTCTAGCTCTTCCAAATCCTACTTCCCTAACAGTTATGGCATCTCCCATCTGGAATGTATTTATCTAATCTCCTTTGAGGCTCAGATTCTTCTTTTACATACCAGGGGACCCTGCAGCCTATGAACCTCTCATGGGCCGGGGGCTCATTTACTCAGCCTATCCCATCACTGGGCTAGTAGCAATGTCTTTATGTTGAGCTGAGCTCTGCCTTGGGGTCTTCTCTCCACTGGCATGTGTCCTCTGGGTAGAAGCACAGGCTTTTAGGAGTTTAGATTTCATCTCTGTCATTTACTGGCTGTGTGACCTCAGGAAAATCACTTAACCCCTCTAAGCATGAGTTTTCTCGTTGCCAACCGGGGTGAATAATACCTATTTCAGTAAGTTGTTGTGAAGATTAAAGATTTTTGAGGCACAGCGGTGGGCGTGCGTTCCAAGAATAGCAGCTCTTGTTGTAATTTTACTTTCTGCCTCCCTTAAACAGTCTCATTTGGCCTTAAATTGCTCTTATTTCATCTCATTTTTCAGGTGTGTGTCTGGTTGACTCAACTAGATGGAGCTCTTGGAGGGCAGGGAGATGTCTTCACATCCATCCCCAGCCCACTGTGCTCAGCAGGGCTGGGGTGCCCTGTGGACTCATCAGTGGGTGGTTGATTGAGTCAAACCAATAAGAAAATACCTGCTCCATATGCATTTGCATTAAAGAAAATATGCAGGTAGTTCCAATTCAACCTCGATTAACCAAGCTTGGTGGATTTGCACCGAATGGGACAGTGATTATTCCCCCGACTGCCTCTTCTTTCCCCACATGTTCCTGAAAAGGCGGAAAAGTAGGGCTCAGTCCCCTGAAGGAGGTGGGGGACACTCCCAGTGCTGTTCTGAAGAGCGTTGCATTCAAAGCTGTGGCCTTCATCCATGAGTAAGCCTGGCAGCAGGTGATGGCACTGCCAGTCTGCAGTCCAGGGGAGGACTTGGGGATGCAGCAGCTCCCTCCCTGGAATGGGATGGGAGGTACTGGGAGCCTGTCGAGGTAATGCTGGAGGCGGGGTCAGTGCGAGCAGCGCTCACAGCAGCATCTCTGGGCCACAGGGGCTCTCATAGGAAGCAGGTTCAGCGAGCCGAGGGCCCACTGATCAATTCCAGTGGTTAGAGGTGCCTGCTTCCCGCTCCTTTTACAGGGCACCATTCTCACCGTGGAACATCTCGAAGGTGACTTCCTGGGCTGTCGAGACACACAGAAAACCAAACTCCAGGGGGAAGCTGCCTGGACCACCCCACCTGTTTTTCTCCAGGCCCCAGCGTGGCTCTAATGCTTGTGATGCCTGGTGCCTGTGAGATCCACTGGCATTGGGGTTTATTAGTGTCTGTCCCTCTGGGAATGAGCTCCCTGAGGGAGAGGAGGCTGTGGTTTTACTTCCATGATCAAGGCAGACTGTGGGGAAGAAGAAAGTGTGGAGATTAAGGACTGACTGCTTTGACGAAGAGCGAATCTTTCATAGTTTGCGCCACCCAGGCCCCTTGCAGTGAGTAGGTTTGTATTCAACGAAAACACTTTTATTTATTTATTTATTTATTTATTTATTTATCTATTGCAAAGGAAATTGGATCAGGGGAGTATTAAAGGTGGGGAAGCGAAATGCAGAAAGCAGAGCTCACAGCAAGGCATGACTTTGAGCCAGCAGCTCACAAACCAAGGAGGAAAGGGACTCATTAGAAGGTGTTTCTCCCCGGGTTCCTGGACGTGAATCTCCCCTCCTTCTCCCACAGGAGTGCCTAAGGGAAGCAAAACTCCAGTGGGGCAACAGTTCTGGGGAACCAGCCGAATTCATCGGCCTCACATGTTACGTGCCTGCCTGGGAAGGGGTCGCTCCCCTTCCCAGTGAAACTTCAGCCTGGCCTTGGTGGCAGGAGGCTCAGCTCACCACGTAAAGGAGCACCAGCCAAGACTAGAACCCCGGGCAGTTTCTCTCCCTGTAGCCTGGGGTCTTGTTTCAACCCCAGCAGCTCATCTCGTGTCAAAGGAAGCTTATTAAGATGGAGCGTGCAGGAGAAGCCCTCCTCAGAGTGGGCCTGAAGTCACGCGAGATCGTCCATAAGGGCTCCAAGGAGATCAGGTATTGCAAGAGCTCATGCTAAACGGACCAGCGTGGGGGAAGACCTGGAAGAAAGCATCCCTGGAGTCTTACCGAGGAGGAGAGGGCAGGAATGATGACAGGCTTTGTCAGGGGATCCGCCATTTTCTTTCCTTATCCACCGCCAAGTAGAGAACACTCCAGGGAGCTTGCACGGAATAAGCTAGGATGCTAGAAGGAGGGGCTCTGGGTCTCTGAGTTGCTGCTTGAGAAGAGCCACCTGCAGAGCAGTGCTGTATGAGGGGGTCATGAGAAACGAATGTTTACTGTGTGAAGCCACCGGGATTTGGGGTTGTTTGTGACAATAGGTAGCGTATCCTGCCTGATACAATGGCTAACTGCTTCTGACTTTGCATTAGCCCAGCCTGGGGACAGGATTTATTCAGTCAACAAACATTTTACAGTTGTGGGCTAAGCAGGCAATGGGGGTGGCCTGACGAGCCTAAGCAGACGGGGACAGAGAGGACTTCAGAGGAAAAGGACAGGGGTGAAGGCCACCAAGCTGACTTAGCACACACCTGGCCCAGGTTCCAGGGTAGAGACCTTGCTTTGTTCAGCTCTGGGTCTGTACCTGTCAGCTCTGGTGGTAGGGGTGGGTGGTGTGATTAGTCTGGGCAATAGACTTGAGACTTTATACAGTGTCCTTGGAAGATGTCACATCTCACACCCATCAGGTCACCCTGGCACCTGGGACCTGGATCACTTGGAAAGCCACTGGAGAGAAATGAGTGAGGCTTCCCCACGTTTTAATGATAAATACAGTTCTTTCACCTCCTGGCTTTTACATGGGCAAAGAGAAGTGTGGATAAGGAGAGAAATGACATCATACCCTCGGTGTGCTTGGTTGTAAGTGGTGAGGACAGGCAAGGGGAGTGCTCACAGTGGTTGACCACATGCCCCTCTGGAGGTAGCGCTGGCAGCAGGCCTGGGAGGCGCTGGCACATCTCCTCTTGAGCCGTCTACCGGCTTCTCCCAGGGCCACCCGGCCAGTGCAGCACATGCATCTTTAATTTTTTCAATTAACAACAATTAGAACAAATGGAGTGGAGTTTTAATTATTCATAATTCATTTAGGAATAAAATCTCTGTAAAGGAAAGGAAAGGAAGGGTCATATTACCTGTTCTTAAAAAAAATAAAAAATAAAAGAGCAGTGAAAGAGGAGGGAAAATCTACTTATATTGACCTGAGTTTTCTAAAGCTTTCCCTTTGGTCCGTGCAGTTAGAGACAAGAGAGATAAATGGGAGAAAAGCACCTTCTGTGCTGGCAGGTCAGAGGGCTGCCTTTACCCCCACTCTGGCCTGGTCACTGGTGCACTGTGTGACTTACAGCCTATCACTGTCCCTTCCTGTGTCCACCTGACCTGTCCTTGCCAAAAGGACTGAGATGAGTAGGGCCACTGGTGCAGAGTCAGTTTAGATCCTACATATTGACAAGTATCGACAAAGTACCTGCAGGGTGTGCACACGCCGTGGGTTCCAGTGGGACACCAACAGGACCCCTGCCCGCCAAGAGCTTACAGGAAGCCCTCCATAAACATGTGCCTCTGTACAAACATACATATCTATACATAGGCATGGATGCACACGCACCCACATCCAGAATAGTTATGGAACCCTAGGTTGGGAAGGGAAACTAGGACATCTTTGGGGTCTGCATTTTACAGTCTAAGGGTCTGGGTTCAGAGAAGCGTGGCCAGGTCACCCTTCAGTCAGAAAAGGCTGCTTCTGAAGTCAGCCTTGAAAGATAGGGCTTAATAACGGCAGGAAAAAAGGGAGGGCATTACAGATGAGGGATGTGCAAGGGCAGAAGTGCAGAGGTGGGTGGGAATGAAACTGGTCCCAGAGGGCAGAACATCAGTCCATAAAGGGGGTGTGGCTCCACGTTGGGATCTGGGTTCTGATTCCTCCCCTCAGCCTATCCTGCCACTGCTCAGGTTCAGACCAACCTCATCTTTTGCCTGGTCTCCCTGCTTCCATCATCATCCAAGCATCTCTTTGAAGCATCTATTCTGGGGCAACTCTTTTGCTTAACTCTTTAATGACTCCCCATAATCTCCAGAGTTGAGTCTAAGCATTTGCATAGGGTAGACCAGACCTTCTGTGTATCAGCTGTTCGTCCTCCTGCCTGTCATTACTACAGTCACCAGCCAAGCTGGACTCTCCAGTCCCAAATGTCCTATTCTTGTACCATTACACATGCTGCTTCCTCTGCTCGGAGGTACGTCCTGCTTATCCCTGTTTGCCAGAAGATCTCATCCATTCTGGAAGACTCATGTTAAATGCCCTTTGTCTGTAAGGACTTTCTTTTCCTTCCTCTCTGTATTCAATATCCTATATGAATTTGATGCTTGGTAAAGGCTTGCTCACTTGAACTCATTTGAGATTGGCTTAAGAGGGGTGAAGAGTGTAGGTAGAGGGTAGCATGAGATTAGGTTGGATTAGGAGGACGACAAAATACATCAGGATTCTTCGTTATATGTGACAGAGCCCCAGATCAATTGCATAAGTAAAAGAGGGGATATAATGGTGCCTGTGATGAACTCACAGAATAGCTGGGGGTTGAGGCAGCCTCAGAACTCTCTCCTCCTTACCCTCTTCTTTCTTCCCTGCTTCTTCTGTGTGAGAGTTTTATTTTCTCAAGTTAGCTGTTCCCCTGAGGTGGAACCAAGGATACAGGTAACTCCCGCTTAGATCCTTCTAACCTCACAAGCAGAGAGAAGAGACTTTCTCCACCGAATCTGCTTAGAAAAGCTTCTCAGAGAAGGCCTCTGACTGGTCCAGCTTGAGGCACATGCCATGCCTGCATCAATTATGTGGCTGGGATATGGGAAGCTATGACTGCTCAGCTTGGGTCATCTGGCCACCCCTGTCATGAGAGGGAGAAGGTTGTTTTGCCAGAAGAAGCCTTTTTGGGTGGTGTAAAGTTTCTTATGGCTGCTGTAACAAACTACTGTATAGACACCTGATGCCTAAAACAACAGAAATTTATTCTCTCGCAAGTCTGGTGACTAAAAGTCTGAAATCAGATCACAGGCGTGAAATCAAGGTGTTGACCAAGGCTTGCTCCCTCCAGAGGCTCTATGGGAGAATCGGTTCCTTGCCTCTTCCAGCTTCTGGTGGCTACCAGCATTCCTTGGCTTGTGGCTGCATCACTCTAAAGCCAGCATCTTTAAATCTCCCTCTGCTCCACCTCACATCACCTTTCCCTTTGTGCATGTCAAATCACATCCTCTTATAAGGACATTTGTGGTGGCATTTAGGGCCTACCTGGATAGTCCAGGATAATTTCCCCATCTCAAGATTCTTAGCTTAATCACATCTACAAAGACCATTTTTCTATATAAGGTAACACATGTTCCAAGGACTAGGGCCTGGTATCTTTGGGGGTCATTATTCAGCCCACTGTAGTCTGCTGGCTGGGCCCTAAATATTCATATCCATTCCTCATGTTAAATGCAGTCACCTCATCCCAGGATCCCCAAAGTCTCAACCCTTTATAGCATCAACTCAAGTCCTAAATATCATTTAAGTATCATCAGCTCAAAAGTCCCAAGTCTTATGATCTAAGTCAGGTATGGCTGACACACTGGATATGATACATCCTGGGGCAAAATTCTCTATCTGTGGACTTGTGAAATTAGGAGACCAGTTAGCTACTGCCAAGATACAATGGTGGGACAGGGAGAAGATGATAGTTATAGGCATTCTCATTCCAAAAAGGGAGTATATGGAAGGAAGAAAGGAGTCACCGGGGCAAAGCAATTTGAAAATCCAGCAGGGTACATTCCATTAGGTTTCAAGATCTGGGAATTATCATTTGTGGCTCAATGCTCAGTCCTCAGGGTCCACAGCTCCACACTCTGGACTGTGGCTCTGACCTGGAGTCATTCTTCCTTTTTCTTGAAGGGTAACACGTGTTTGCAGCTGTGTGGTTTTATTAGCCTGCTTCCTGCCTGTGAAGTTGCGGGGAGGGGGGGAGTGTGTCTGACAGTCTTCCTTTATTTCTTCTTGTCCCTGTCCCTTTCAATGCAATCTGGCAGTATTTCTAAGGGTAAGCCATTCTCAAAAATCTTGTGAGTCTCCTGTGTATGTCATCACGTCATTAAACAAGGGAGTCCTCCACAAAGCTTTCCTAGATAATCCTACCTCTATTCCTGGCTTTGGCTGAGATGGTTAAGGGGATCCATGAATCATATGCCTAATCTCTTCAGTACTAGAAAAAGAAAATTGTCCAGTTATATGCTGAGCCTTTTCTCCAGAGCAGATGGGAACCTAGGAAGACCAAAACAACAACAACAACAAAAAAACGAATATAGGCTAGATTGTGGGGCCCTTGAATGCCATGATATACGTTGATGTTTCATGTGTAGAAATATCCATACTGTCAGAAGCACCTCGGTTCACCCAGATTATGTAACAGGGAAGCATCCATCAGGATGAGGCAGGTGGGTCTCCCCCAAACCCTGTTTCTCCCAAAGGCAGCTCTATGGAGTGCAGGAATTAAGATTTATTAAGCACTTACATATCAGGCCCTGGGCCAATCTGCGTTACTGACTATGTCTTCCCTAGTCCTCACAACAATCCCACCAGGGTTTGTGATTTAGGGAGGTTAGTATAAATCAGGTTTCAAGTCAGCGTTTCTATCAGACCACACCTGCCTCCAGAGGAAGGCAGGGAGAGGGCTGTCCATGGGTTGGTGATGGGCAATCAAGGAGGCCTTTGAAAATTACCTGGGTCCTGCAAAGGACCATGTCCTCACTGTGGATCGTAATGAGTTTCTGACCAGTGTGTCCAGTTCTGATTTGACTGGTGGGTAGGGGAGATGGTAGAAGGGGCAGTAGAGATTGAAAAGGTAGCTGAGGACAGAGAAATGCCTTGGAACCCTAACCTTGGGGGAAATGGAGTCAGCCCTGCACAGACACTCATGTGTACTATCTCCCACACTGTTCTACTGCAGCCCTTCCCCTCTAGAAAACTTCTCAGCCTCAGACGCTGGCCACTGCCACAGCACGGACAGACGACACAGGAGGGAAGACAGCTGAGAGTCTCAGCTATCCAAGGTCAGACACAGGGACACTGTCTGTAAAGCACAAAATGTAGGCTCAGAGACTGAGTCACAGACCCAAGAAGGTGCCGCAGAGGCAGAGTCCCCCAGTCAGGCTTGGTGCAGGCCTGGGCACAGAAACGCTGTCACAGAGACACGGTCACAGATACCCCATGGTGGGTGGGCCCTGAGCCATGGTTGCAGGCACAGAGAGAGTCCCTCATCCCACAGACAGACAGACATGGTCATAGACACGTGGTATGAAGACTGAGACAGAATCCCAGGTGTGTGACCACAGAGGGAGCAGCGACAGGCAACAGACAGAAGTCTCAGAAATGGTCCAGGCAGAGGGACAAAGGCATTGGGAACTGGATGGGAATGGAGTTGTCCCTGTTGCCCCTGAAATGTCAGCTCAGTCCAAAGTTGAGGAAGAGGGGCTGAGTACCCTGCATTCTAAAGATGGAGTTTGCCAACAGTAGGGACCAGACATCTATCCCTGAAACCCTGATGCTGGCAGTCAGCACTCTCACCTGCCCCTCTGCCTCCAGCCTCCGTTTCCATGAGAGAAGACCGGTCGGGAGAGAGGGGCCCTTGCTCAAGTTGACAGCAGTGCAGAGTTTGTGACAAGAAGGCTTCCCTTCTGCTGCCCACTCCCTCCCCCAGAACCATGTGAGAGTTCTCCATAGGGTGGCTTGGGGACACTGGTGTCTTGGTCATCAGGGGTCAGGACTGCAGAGGGAGTAGGAGAGGTCTTGGGAGAACTTGACCCTTCGAGTTTCAGGGTCTTCCTGACCATAGTGACTGATGCCTGCTTGCCCACTGGAGATTTTTTTTTGTTTTTGTGGTACGCGGGCCTCTCACTGTTGTGGCCTCTCCCGTTGCAGAGCACAGGCTCCGGACACGCAGGCTCAGCGGCCATGGCTCACGGGCCCAGCCGCTCCGCGGCATGTGGGATCTTCCCGGACTGGGGCACGAACCCATGTCCCCTGCATCGGCAGGCGGACTCTCAACCACTGCGCCACCAGGGAAGCCCTCCCACTGGAGATTTTTGAAGTCAGCGGGTTCCAAGAAGGGATCTGGGGGTGCGCATTTGAGGAAGAGGATGAGACGGGGGGCTGTTGCCTTCAGTTCTTCTGGGGACAGGAAAGGAGGCCTCAGTGGTCCCTGTGGCTCCCCGGGAAGGAGCATGCAGATTCGGGTGTGGAGCCACAGGGCGCACTGATGCCCTTTGAAGGGCTGTTGGGCTGTGGACTGCTGACGGGGGGCCAAAGGAGCTGTCCTCAGTGATGGAGGGAGCTGTGGTGACACTGGTCACACACTCAAGGAAGGTCCAGCAAATCTACCCGACACATATTACAGCCACAACCAGCGACCAGTGAAACCAGATGGAGCCAGGGCCAAGTCAGGGACCCCACAGCCCCATTGCCACAGGTGACGATCCTGTGAGAGGACACCTACCATCCTTCCCATCTCCCCTCCCGACTTCTGTTTCCGGACAAGAGATGAGAGGAGGGGAGAGAGAGAGGCTGTGCTCCCTCTTCTCACAGTTCTGTAGCCTGTCTTCTCTGGGTTGAAATCAGACGTACCCTGAGGGCTGGACCAGACTTCCAATAACTGAGAGTGACCGGGGAGCAGTGGGATCCACTCAAGATGTCATTAAATGACAGGGAAGGGTTATGACAGAGCATGATTGAAGGCAGCGATGGAAAAAATAAAGCACTTTTGTGATTATACGTCACCGAATTGAGACTGCTCAATAAGCTGTGTACGGTCTGGCTGAAATGCCTCAGCATACCAGTTGTTCACGGAGGGCATCTGTTCCAACCAGTTGGTGTTGGACTAGTCAAATATTCTGAATGTCACCCACATAATCAGGTGTAATCACAATGGTAGGAAACATTCACCAAGACAGTTACAATCAGAGTGACTACAGGTATAATCAAACAATCATAATTCTAGGAACAGACAATAATTATGCACAGACGTAGCTTGGAGCCTGGGAAGTCGCAGGAAGGATCACAGATACGGTCAGTCTTGGACAGTCCTGGCTCAGAGGCACAGGCACAGTCCAGAGCACGGCTCGGGGCTTGGCCAGTTGTGCCCAGAAAGGTCCCACAGTCACGGAAGAACTGCAGGAAGAACAAAACCTCAGATGCAGACACCCACGGGTGCCGTCTCAGACACAGAAACCAAACTGCCCGCGACCTTCCCTGCCTGATGCTGTTGAGAGACGATATTTCAGAGGAATGAGTCTTTTTATATTCTGGGGAATAACAAAGGAAACCCAGCTCTTTCAGGTTCGCCTCTTGTTCCTGGCTCCCTGGCTTCATCCGATCCACGGGAGGCTGTCACGTTTACTCCAGCAGGTACGGAGGCATGGATATTTCAGAGACAAGTGGTCATGGACGGTAGGCGCTCTACGGAGGGGCAGGGGTGCAGGTGAGACGTGGGGGAGGAGTTCTGTCTGTGGGTATCAGCGCTGTCGGCGCTCATGCGTGTGTGAGCAGGTTCCTGGTGAGTGGGTGATGGAGAGCTCTCAGACAGAAAGCCACTGTGCTCAAGTGGCTTCTCAAAGGAGGCCCTGTCCCTGGCTTTGCTCATTCTGCGAACAGTGTCCTCAAGTGATATCAGAGCTCACTCAAACCACACGTTTGTCAACAGCGTATGTGGAGGAGTCATCTCATTGAAGATACTAATAGGGATGAGTTGAGCAGAATGTAATGAGAAAGATCTAGACATGGTGACCAGACAGAGAATATAAGTACGCTTAGCACAGCAAATAATATCATATTGAGTTGTTACTAATTTGTAATTCCTTCTTACTTAGATAATAGCCTCTGCTCTGGTACAGTTAAGATCCTTCACTTCTGTCTTTTGCTGTCTCCAATCAGCTCTGGATTTTAGAGTTTTGACCTGGAGAAATTCTCTGTTCCTACTTCTGCACTTGCTCAGAGGTCTTTAATGGACTGAATCTTTGTTATTACATTGCTGAGGAGCTGTGCATCCCTTGAGTCCCCTCCGCATGGGGCTGCGATCTGCTTTGTTCAGAACTGGACAACGGCTTCTTTGCCTGTTGGCTTGATATTGCCACTCTTCACACCTGAAGGCTCTGTGTTCACTGGATAAATGTCTACACATGAATAAGCTATTGATGGAAGTTCAAGCTTACAAAACATTCCTCCTTTGGCAGACAGGGTCATTGTAGCAATTGTTGTGTACACCACTGAATGTCTTCACTAGCATCCAACACTCAGACGTTTGCAGTTCAGCCATTCCACTTCCAATATCATCTGGGCTGCACATCCACTGGGGTTTATCTGTGGATCTGTGGCCCCAGCTTCTCTAGAACCTCTATTCCATCCTCTTAGGTCGTGGCCATGACTTGCAGTGAAATCTAGGGGAATGTATGGTTACTTCTGATTTTCTGGTACATTGGTCAGCTCCTTGATTTTCTAGGGATCCCACAAGGACACTTTTCTCTCTCCAAACTGGTTCTATAAGTCTAAACTGTGCTCTTTGAACCCAGAGTTCTTCTAGGGGACCAGAGAAACGTTTATCCAGGACAGATGTTTTTGCATGATTCTGAACGCCCGTAAACTGGTAAATGCCCTTGGGGTTGAGGGTTGCCCCTGAAGGTGTGCCTGGGCTCTGTGAGGTTATCTCAGGCATTTAAGGTTCTGCTGAGAGGGAAGAAAGCCTTTGTTTATGGCCAAGCTCACCAAAGTCTCACCACTATTATCTGTGAACCATGTCTGTGAATTGGTGACATGACTGAGAGAAGCACCTTGGATAACAAAAACCAGGAACTACAGAACTTGAATGGAACACCTGGGTTACCTTGTCCGTCTTTGGCATCCTCCCTCCCTCCCCTTGCATCTGGCACAGAACTAGGCAAGGGAGGCAAGGGAGAAGCTTAGTGATACTTGGAGACCCTGCTTTCTCTCTGAATCTCTTATGATGATCTCAGTCTCTTTCTCCTCTTGGTTTCCAAGATGCTCCCTTGAGAAGTGCCCCAGCCTATGCAATATTATTTATTATATTGATCACTGGTAACATCCCCCAAAGGCTCAATGTAGAGGGAAGTGACTGGTCCTAATGGCCCAATTAGGTTGATTATCTTCTGGCTCCAGATGTAATGTTTGTGCTGCAGACTCTGCAGCAAAGGAAAGGAGCCTGGCATGCGGGGGGAGCCAGGATGGGGCAGCCAGAGGCCAGGGTGTGGTTCTAGCTCTGCCCCCAGCTCTCTGTGTGACCTTGGGTAGAATTTTCCTCTTCCTTGGTCTCCTAATTCTAAAAACAGTAAAGAACATTTATTGAGTCACGGGGCAGTGGGCTAAATGCATTATGTGAATCATCTCATTGAAATCTCCCAACAAACCTATGAAGTACATACTATTATCAGACCAAGGTAAGGAAAGTGAGGCTCAGAAAAATTGTGTGATTTGCCTGCCTTCTTACCGCTGGGAATCCATGGGCTGGGTTTGAACTTGAGATGTATGAGTTTAGAGCCAATCCTCTGAAGCCCCCACTCTCCACTCCTCAGCTGTCCTGAAGAGACCTGCTAACCTGGTAAGAGAGGTCGCACTTGTTGCAAATCTTGCTGCTGTCCCAGCACCTCCTGCCCTCTGCGTCAGCTTCGCGAACACGACAGAGGTCCAGCCCATTGGGTCTAGCCCTTAGAATGTGTTGCTGAATTCAGAATCTGTTGACATTTCTGTTATACTTGTATTTATAGCCCTTTAATAAATATAATATTTATATGTATAAACATTTTTTTTTTTTATCAGTACTGTTTGGTGAGACTAGTCCCTCCCCATTATGCCTCTTGCTTTTCGACCTTTTGTGCTCCTGCCTGCCAGGTGGGCGCTGCCACCTTGGACCAGCCTCCAGAGAGCCTCGCTGGAGCTGAAAATTGATCCTGTTTGCAGTGGTGGCCACTTGACATAAGGAAATGGGTGTTCATGGAGCAGCCCTGGAGGCAGTGCAGAAGAAGTTTGGAATAGGGAGGGTGAACATGGGAAGAAGGTGGGAGATGTATTTGAGATTCATTTTGGAGGTAGAATCTCAAAGATTTAATTTTAATTTAATTTTATTTTGTTTCCTCTGGTAGTTTTATGTATCCTATTTTTATTTTTTTTGCATTTTTTATACAAGTTTAAAAGGTTACTTTCCGTTTACAGTTATTACAAAATATTGGCTCTATTCCCTGTGTTGTACAGTACATCCCTGAGCCTATCCTGCACCCAGTAGTGTGTACCTCCCACTTCCCCACCCTTATGCTGCCCATCCCCCCCGCCACTGGTAACCACTAGTTTAGAACCTCAGAGGTTTTAGCCAGAAACTTAGTTGCTGTCAGGTGCTCAGCTCCGTGCGGGACCCTGCTTATTGAGGGTTCACTTGACTTTGGATTCTGGGTGCCTACATTGCCATCCTGGCCCCCTCTTTCCTTCTCTCCCACCCCATTTGTTGGCTTGAACACCAATCCGGGTGCATCAGAAGCCCAATCCAGGTGCATCAGGCCTGGGACTGTGTTTGTGTTGGAATTTCTGGCACGCTTCATGTTTGCCTTTGCACTTTATCCTGCTGTAGTATTGTCGCCTCTTGAATCCAGCATGCACATTTATCCCAATAAGGGTGGCCTCTTAAACTGTAAGAGAATCCTGAGAGCCCCTGGTGACTGGTGACCGCTGTGACAGTCCCAGATCTGGAGCCCAGGGCTGTGTGGGGGAGAGGGCGGGCGTTTTGTCCCGGTCCTGGAGCCTGGGGGGTCGGACCAAGGGCTGCCAGGTGCGTTCTAATGATTGTTTTCACTGAAGAATTTTGGACTCAGTGCTATACAATTTTCATCCTTTTTGTAAAATGGATGATAATTTGAGTCTGTCTTGACTGCCGGTTTTGCATTGCTAATATTGGTGGGAGGAGGATTTTTGCCCAAGTTCTCTTAAAATATGAGAATTTCAGTCCAAAATATGTGAATTTTTAATTGCAATCCTGGCAGCCCTGGGTGGGTTTTGTGTGCAGCATCTGTTCCTTCCTCCGTGCTCCTCCTGTAGTCTCTGCCTCACATCCCTTTTCCTTTCAAGCTTTTCCTGGGCTGGGGCTGCCCCCCGCCCCCCTATGCATGCCCACCCTCAGCAGCCCTGACCCAGCTCTGCCTCCTGCCTGGGGCGGAATCAGCAGCCCAGCGTTACCACTGTTTCCATTACAAATGCTATTTTCCAGGGGCTCTTAAACAAGTTACACATATTTGTTTGGGCTTGGAACCTGGCGTCCTGGGCTGGGTCTCGGCCCTTGCACAGTCCTGTGGTTCTGTGTGAAATCTCATTACTGTCATTTCAGCCATTTTTCCTGGTTGAGAAGCTAGGCCGTGGATGCATTCAGATGCCATTTATTCGTAATGTTTGCACTGCAGGGGCAGCAACTGTTAGAGAAACACCCTCTTCTCTGATCCTGCCCACCCCACTAGTGATCAAACACAAAATGTGCTGGTGGCGTCAGGATGCCTGAAAACGTACGGTTTTCCCAAGCTCCTTAGCTTTACACAGCGACGTGGTCTGACATTTAAAATTAATCTACGCGGTAAAGTTATTAACGTTTGACTGTTAGCCCTGGAATATCCACAGTGACCTCTCCTCCCACACTGGTGTTTGTTTGATAAGGATTCCCAGGCTGTGTCAGAGCCGAGAGTAACACAGTCATACTTGCTTTTTATTATTTCGGATACGGGGCCTCACCTTGGGACGTCGCCAAGCGCTCTGCTCAGATTTCTCTAGGCAGTAGCTGGGGGCGCCAGGAGCCAGCTATCGCAAATGCCAGATAGGCTTCTTCTACCCAGAGAGACAACGAAGACCCAGAGAGAGGCCAGCTGGAGTTTTAATAGCGGCTGGGGGACCATTGTTCTGGGGCTGGAGGGAACAAACAGAGTCCCATGGTCGTGGGGCGTGAGTTCACACCCACACATTTCTGTGTCCGGGTGGATGTGCTACTGCACATTGTGGCTGCGGTCTGACTACCAGCTGGCCAATATCTACCCACAGCGATGAGAGGAAAGACTGGTCCATCTGGCTGTGCCTGTCCACAGCATGGCTTCATGTACACACGTGTTAGCTTCTGGGTGACTTCTTATTGATGGAGTCATAAGACAGATTTAGGGAGCATGTTCACTGACTTCTCTGGCAGGCAAGATAGTCCAGGCAGGACAGGCGTTCCAGAAGGTGGAACAGCATGAATAAAGACATGGTGGTAAAAAAAAAAGTAGGGGAAATAAATGGTGAGGAAGTGATTTAGCGAGTTCCAGGGTATCTCTATGGGAGCAATTACAAGGTGAGGGTGGAGAGTTTTGCAAGAACTGGTTCGCCGAGAACCTTAATACCAGTCTAAGATGGTAGAGTCTTTGGGGCACTCTGAGTAAGCAGAGGTCATGGTCACAAAGGCACTCACTGAGGATTAATGTGACGGTGGATTGGAGGATGGACGGATGGGGCACTGGAACCAGCTATGTCCAGGTGACATTCTTTTTTTTTTTTTGCGGTACGCGGGCCTCTCACTGTTTTGGCCTCTCCTGTTGCGGAGCACAGGCTCCGGACGTGCAGGCTCAGCGGCCATGGCTCACGGGCCCAGCCGCTCCGCGGCATGTGGGATCTTCCCGGACCGGGGCACGAACCCGCGTCCCCTGCATCGGCAGGTGGACTCCCAACCACTGTGCCACCAGGGAAGCCCCCAGGTGACATTTCTGCCTTAAGCTTTCTCCTTCCTTAGTCTCCAAGCTCCTCCACCTGCTGTTTTTCCTGCTTGTCCTTCTTCACCTGCTTAGCCTCATAGACTAGTGTTCTCTATGATTCTGCCCTCATGTTAACAGCGTTCGTACGCTGCACGCTCTCCCTGGCGACCTCACCCGCTCTCACAGCCATAGTGACCACCCATGTGCTGTTGACATGCAGCATCCCATCTCCTGCCCAGACTTTGCTCTGCGCACCAGTTCTTGGTACCCAACTGTGCATCTACCTGACCCACCTGCTTGTGGAGCCTCACTGACAGGGATGCAGGATCCATATCTATGAGCCACCCTGGAGGGTTCAGTATTTTTCTTTCTGACAAACTTACTCTGGTTTTAGAAGATGCCCCATCTTTTCTCCTCCTGTGATGTATCCTGCATGCATGAATTTCCCCCTTTTTTGTGGATCCTTGGACTTGATAACATCTCTTGCATTTCTACCACCATCCCTCTGTGCATACTCTTCATACCTCCCTTGCAGGCCACCCTTCCCTTGTATCTCTGCTTTTGCAGAGACATCTTTTTGAGACATCCTCTTTGAGTCTTTGCTGCTCTGGTGACACCCGTAGCTTCCAGGGGCTGGGTGGTGTGCATTCAGAGGGAGGCATCCCAGAGGAAGGCAGAGGTGGCATGTGGTCCAGCCCTGTCACACTAGCCCCCCTCCCAAGATCCTTTCTGGGAGCAGAATTTGCAAAGCGCTAGGTGTTGTAATTTGAAGATGGCAACTCCCTTACAGCAGAATCGATGTGAGGCTCCTGAAGGTCTGGAGCTGAGTCTTTGTCATCTTAACTGAGCCCAGAGCCCGAGCACTGATCCTCTCTCAGAGCAGACCCAATAATAAATACCGCTTATTTTCTTCCCATCTTTCCTTCCCCCTCTCCTTCTCCCACTACAGCACACAGATTTATTGTGGGATGAATATAATTTACCAGTTTCAAAATGAAGGTTCAGGGAGAAATGGAAGTCTCTGCACTTTTGCGGTTAATGACTGTGTACATGTGTGTTGGTGTGTGTGTGTGTGTGTGTGTGTGTGTGTGTGTGTGTGTGTGTCCATCTGTGTGTATGTGAAGGAGAGAGAGTAGAAAAGAGGAGCTTTAGGGGTGAGTTTAATGGCCGGGTGGGAGGAGGGAAGCCCGCCCTCCTGCCCTGGACCACAGCAGTCTTCACCATCCAGTTTGTCTCCATCCTTTATACACGTTCCAGCCCTTGGCCCGGGTCTGCGTTTCTGGTCTGTGATCCTAATTCAGCTGTGGTGTTGCCGTTAGGAGGAAGCTTTGGGAGGGAGCAGGCATTTCCTCTCCCCGTTTCCACCAAGTCTTTCTTTATTTACAAATGTGTTTTGCTTCTGTTCAGTGGCAGGCTGTAAGCGTTCTCCCAGTGAGGAAGAGTGATTTCCTTGACCCTCCTCCCTCCCTCAGTATTGAGCTATGTAAATGGCAAGGCCCACCCCCCTTAAAAAAAAAAATTTGTATATGAGGAAACATTCCTATCTATTTTCATGCTGCTCTGGAAAATGTTCAATCAAAATAGCTTTTAGGCTTTAATACTTAAGGCTTAAGATTTCCCTTATAGGGCTGTGGCTGAAGAGTGAAAAATCCCCTTTTATATGAAGATAAAATGATTCAAGTTATTATATAAAATATATAACACTTAAGATATAGATTTATTTATGTACCTACACAGAAACACACGAAAAGGCAGCGAGATCCAAAATCTACATTTTCTCAGCCATCAGTGGGCTCCACGAGGTGTTCTAGCATGTGACTAGGAGAAAGCCTCAGTTTCCATTTTAGACCCTCTCATCAATCTGGTGATGGGTTTAATTTTGAAGTTGCCTTTCAAAATGTGAGCTAGTTTTTATACCGTGCTTGTTTATTTATTTAGGTGGTTATGGCGGGTTGGGGAGTATGGGAAGCCTTGTGAATCCATGCATTTGTAGCCTGACATGGGGATGTGTTGATTAGTTATTTAATATGGCTACAGTTCTTTCCCAAGGAAAAAAAAATGCACAAACACAACAAGTAATTGCTATTAATCTTAATTATTATAATAACCTTCCTATAAACAATAACTCTCTGGCTACCCTGTCACGTGTTTATTTCATTACTGACAAGAGAGATCTTTAAACTCTCATGATAAATTAATACTTTTACCATTAGCTTCAATATGCTGGCCATGGGGAAGAAAAATCATTGCTCAGTTTACAAACCTGTTGAAAAAGTTTTTCTGCTCCAGTTCTTATATTCTAGATTTCTCGTCTTAATACAATGCTTGTTTTTTAATTTCCTTTTCTCCAATCCTCTTCCCAATTTTGATTTTCTCTGTTTAAATGACTTTTGTTTCCTCCTTGCCCAGAGTGAATGCATGTGTCTGTTTTGTAACGATGTTCACAAGAATCCTCAAAGGATTTAGTGATTGGTCTCAATGATACAAGTACCTGTGTTGTTGATAGATTTTTTTTTCTGCCTCAGGCCACAGTAGATCATGCTTAGCCTTGTCTAAAATAACTCGGCAGATGTGTTTATCTAGCATCTCCAGATTTATTGTCAGCAAACAGAGAGGTTAAGATACTTGCCCTGAGATACCCTGTGAATGAGTTATAGAAACAGGACCAGAATGTACCTTATAAGTGGGTTGCTGAATGCTGGATCCCAAAATATCACCATGACAACCTGTAGGTAAGCAAAGCGGAGTTTATTGCCTACCATGGTAAGAGAGCCCCAGCTTGACAGAGTCTAATGGCACCTCACTGGGGCACGAGCAAAGTTGGAGTATTTACTGAGAATTTCAAGTCTGGTTTAAGGTGGACCTTTCAATGCAGAGACTTGGTAAGGAGCAGGTAAGAATCATGATTTTATAGTTTAGGATTGGTGAACACAACAGGCGAGGAGTTTGAGAGATGGGTTCAAAGGGTCTTGGGGGATAAATGGCCATTTGATGCTTTCTATTCAAGAGTTGAGTCTTTCAGAAAGTTCCTGGTTTGAACAACTTTTACCTGCCTGAGCAAGATTCCCCTAGAAAAGTGAAGTCATGTTGATGTGGACAGAATCATGTGGATCGTTTGATTCTTAGCATGTGTGTATTTAGTTATTTATGCATTAGTTCGTTTTTATTCATCTTTAGATGTTTGTAGATTTTGTACTTGCATCACCGTAGGCTACAGTCTGTTTCATATTAGCTGTCAGCATAGCGGTGAACCACCCTCTGCCACCTGGAAGATACCAGACACTTTGAAATAGAAACAGAAATTTCAGCCCCTCTTGACCCTGAGCCATAAAGTCAAATTTGACTGTTGCAGAAATACTTCTCTGTGTGAATGAAAGCTAGAGTTACCCTAGCTGAAATTACTCCTTGAGACCCGTCTCTGTGGACTTGGAAAAACTCACTAGGGATTCTTGGGCTGAAGCATTTTGTGCTTGGGTATTTCTAACCTTTGAACCAGCGGTCCTCAACCAGTGTGCCCTGGTACCCTAGAAAGGGACTTGTGAACCATTATAGGCGAGTAGCCAGAATTTTGAGCAGTGCATAAAATGAGCTTCTGTAACCACTCACTCTGGTGGGGCTCGAAATGGAATGTTGAGCTGAATGAGATGGGTGACACAGTGTAGAGACGATAGAATGTACTGCAAGAATGATAGCAACACAACACATCGGAGCCACAGGGCAATCACGTCTTCACTGCCAAATGCAAGTACTTCGCCTCCTTTTACATGTAAAAGAGCAAGTAAATCGATCCACTTAGGCCGGGACACAGTGCTGAAGTGAGTAGAGTGACAATTCGCACAGACTGTAGTCCCTTCAAGTGCACTGACAAAAATACTAACATTTGAAAGTGTGCCATAGACAGAGAAATTCGAGGACACTGCTTCCGATAGTCTGCTAACGTATTAGTTAGGGTAACTCTACCTCTTGACAAGGCTTAACACAGTAAAGGTTTATTAACACAGTAAAGGTGTATTTCCTCCCTCATGTAACAGTCTACTTTGGATGCTCCTGGTTGGCAGGTGATGGTTCTCCAAATGGTGCTTCAGAGATCCAGATAATTTCCATCTTTAGGCTCTACCACTGCCTAAGACCTCAAAGTCTTCTGCTTCCAGCTGCCAGAAAGGGAAAGAAGAGTGGAGATGAAAACCCCCCAGCTTGAAAGTGATACACATTTCTTCCATGCACATTCTTTTGGGAAGAGTGGGGACACATCTAAGTGCAAGGGAGGAGCTGGGAAATGCAGTCCCTGGCCTGACAGCAGCCTCTCAGCGACAGCTCCACACAACGGAAGAGGCAGTATCAGTTGGTAGACAGCTAGTCATCACTGCCACAGTCTGTCCCTGGATAATAAAAGCCTGTGCACACCCTAATTCTCACACTTCAACTGTCCTCACTGCTCCCCAAAGTTAAATTCATGCATCCAGCTCAAATTCCTGGAATTTAAACCATCAGGTGTGGATATGACTCATTATAACCTAGTAACTGATGAACCAAAAGACATGCAGTCTGCCCCCTCCTTCTACCCACCCGTGGCACGGTGGAGCAGCGCAGTGACCTCTCCCATTCACAAGAGACAGGAATGCAAGACACAGCAGACACTGGTCCATCGTGAGAACTCCTGCCCAGCTGTGGGGAGGTCCCTTTATGAGCCCTGATTCTGTTTGAGTGAAGGAACTCTTGTTCGCTCTTCTCACGGTTGCCAGCTCCATTCTCTCGAAGGTATTTCCTTGTCCACCATCCTGTATCTGAACACATCTGAAGTGGGCGAGTGTCCCCTCCTTGCTTGCTTCTTCCTGGTGCAAGATGAAGGGGCTTGAGGATTAGTTAATAAACACAGACTTTTTATAAAAGTCCAGGATTATAGTTTCTTTGGCAATAGAATTTTGTCACAAACTTAACAGGCTTCTGATCAACCTGCTTTTTACAGTTGCAGGTGTCCATAACTTCACCCAAAGTTCTTTCCTAGATATAATTATTAAGCCAGCCTTATTTTTTTTCTTCATCCATCTCTTTCTCAGCATGATGGCAGCTATCTTGAGACCATCTCAATCAATAGGCTTGGGTGGGAATCCTTAATTTACTCTTTGCTACAGGATTGAGTCTTCCTTTTTAACCAAGAAATCTTAATGGACTTAGTTGCCTAAAGAATTTTGCAGTCTTATCTCTTACTGTTTGGAGGTGTAGCAGGTGGGCCCTATTACCTGGATTCTCTCTATTCCCTTTCATTTTCTGCTTGCAAACCAGCCGATATTTCTCTTGAGTGCATATCTTTTTGTTATGCCTTGTAAAATGCAGGGAGGAGCAACCAACACACAGTAACATTTTGGCTCTTTCCAACCGTTTCCTCTAAGCCATACTCAGTACGCACTTGGTCTGCATCCCAAGTAATGACAGGTGACAGTTTTGAATGTTCTGCCATTGCATATCGTGGGTCCCCATCTTTCCAGCCTCTGATCTACAGCTTTACCATCTGCTGCCCCGCCACTAGGGAGATGACACATACTTTATATTTTTTGTTTTGCGGCATGCCACTCATTCTGCTGTCTGACTCTGTGTCAGCCGAGTGGGCTTTCTCCATGACCACTCCTGACCACTCTGGACCACACTCGTCTCTCCCTCCCATGGTTCCTCTGTCTGAACACAAGTTTCTGGGTTCCCTGTGATCTTTCAAATGCTCTTGGCATTTTTGTGATGAGTTTCATTTGGTTATTAGCCACAAATTACAGCTGTTTTTTCAATTGATTTTTGCTGCTTACAAAGTGTGTTGTTAATTAACACAATAGCCAAGCTATTGCATTCTGAAAATGAGGTGGAGAAAGACCCTGAATGTGAGCAGTTCCTGACGGCCCAGTTCCGACTGGTCGAATTTCCATGGAGATTGATTGATTTTAACATCGGTCAGGGAAACACATTCATAAGAGGACAGGGTGCGGCAGCCATTCTTATGGTGAAATCAAGGGGTGCACATTTTCCGTGTCATGTCGTACACAATAGCATTAATTTTTTTTCTAGGTAAATAATTGAGCATGTCCACTTCAACAGATAAAATGCCACTGAACATAAAATAAAACATTTACATTCTATGGTTGTAGTGGACCACCATTTGGTAAATTGCATTTAATTAAGGTGTACGGCATGATGTTTTGATATCCATATACATTGTGAAATGATGAGCACAATCAAGCTTATTTTAATACACCCATCACCTCACATAGTTACACTTTTTGTGTGTATGTGGTGAGAAGACTTCAGATCTGTTCTCTTAGCAAATGTCAAATATACAATATTATTAAAATAATTACCAGGCTGTACATTAGCTCCCAAAACTTACTCCTCTTATAACTGAAAGTTTGTACCCTTTGCCCAAATTTCTCCTTTTTCCCACCGCACAGCCTCTGGCGGCCAGGGCTCTACTTTGCTTCTATGAGTTCAACTCTCAGTGTTTATATTTAGGCCAGGAGGGTGTTTAGTAAAGTCTAGCTTTATGGTAGAACTTCATATGCTCTTGGAGTCCTACTTGGTTTAACCAGCCAATGTCCAGAGTTCGCTGAGAATTTTTGTTGGTGACTAGAGTTATGGAAAGATGGGAAGGTTTGTATCGGTCAGGATAGGCTATACTATGCTGTGGTGATGACCAACCCTCAACTCTAAATGACTTGACCTGAAAAAAGGTATATTTTTCTCTCATGTCACTATCTAATGTGGGTTGAGAGGATCTTCTGGGAGCTCTGCCTCAAGTAATGACTAAGGCATCCAGACTTCTTCCATCTTGTCATGCTGCCATTTTCAATCCATGGCCTGCATGGTTGCTGTGGAAGGGGAAGAGAGAGTATGGGCAATTGTTTGGGAGTTTTATGGCCAAGACTGAAAATCTAATATACAATTTCTGCCCACAATCCACATCGCCTGGCCCTGATGTAATTACAAGGAAGTCTGGGAAATGTAGTCTTCCCATGGGTCTAGGAAGGAGAACTGAGAGTGGTGAACATGTGTAGCCAGTGTCTGCTTTGGAATCATAATGGTGTCCCTCTAAATGTGATGTAGGGAGAGGGGTCGAGGAGGAGGGAACAGAAAGGGGGCAGAGTGGTGTCGAAAGTGGAGTCCACTGGCCTGTGGGAGTAACTAGATGTTGAGTGTGATGAAGTATGAGGAAGTTTTTGTGCTGAGCTCCTGGGAGGAAGGGAGAGGACCACTTTTGCCTGGAGTGGAAAGGAGACCAAAAAGTCTCCAAAGTATACAAACCCTTGCTCACGTCTCTCCTCTGACCCCACCTGTATTTTTTTCACATTGTGAGAAATTGGCCTTTCACGCACTGACATCATTTTAAGCCTGCGCAGCGGTGGTCTCAAGGCCGTAAGAACGTAGAGATAGGTTCTAACGGCTTGCTGGGCTTGTTTAGCCGGCAGCATATGTAGGGTTCAGATTTTCTGCTTCCTTTGGGTAAATTAGTACCCCTGTGCAATATTCAAACTCATTTCAGTTTTTAGAAGGTTCAGTAAAGAGGTCAGGCCATCTTTGCTGAGCTGAAGTTTTCTCATATAATTGAACTATTGAACCAGCATTCACTGATCAAATCCTCCTATGACTGAGAATGAAAAACGTTTTCTTCTTGATACTATGAATTAATGGTCAATAAAATACATCTTTGTTTATTTTCCAAAGTGAGTGCATTGTTGCTGCCTGCGTAGATCACTCTGCAATGAAAATGGGGCTATTTGGTCGTTACTTGGTAAATTTGAGTCTTCCTGGTAGCTAAAAGGATATTTGGCCAATAAGCACATGAAGAGATGCTCCACGTGGTTAATCATCAGGGAACTGCAAATCAAAACCGTAGTGAGATATCATGTCAGACACATTAGGACAGCTATTATAAAAACAACAAGTGTTGGAGAGCCTGTGGAGAAATTGGTACCCTTGTGCACTGCTGGTGGGAACATAGATGGTATGGAAAATGGTATGGAAATTCCTCAAAAACTTAAAAATAGAATTACCATATAATCCAGCAATTCTACTTCTGGATATATACCCAAAAGGTTGAAAACAGGGACTTGAACAGATATTTGTACACCCATGTTCATGGTAGTATTATTCACAATAGCTAAAACGTGGAAACAACCCAAGTGTCCATTGAAGATGAATTGATAAATAAAATGTGGCACATACATATGATGGGCTATTATTCAGCCTTAAGAAAGAGGGATAGTCTGACACATGGTTCACCATGGATGAACCTTGAAGACATTATGCTAAGCGAAATGAGCCAATCACAAAAGAAAAAATACGGTATGATTCCGCAAATATGAGGTACCTAGGGTTGTCAGATTAATAGAGGCAGAAAGTAGAATAGTGGTTGCCAGGGACTGGGGGAGGGGGAAGTGGGGAGTCAGTGTTATTTGGGTACAGGGTTTCAGTTTGATAAGATGAAAACTATTCTGGAGATATAGATGGAGTAGATGGTGATGATTCCATAGCAATGTGAATGTACTTAATGTCATTGAACATTAAAATACTTAAAAATAGTCAAAACTGTACATGTTGTGTTCTATGTACTTTACCACAGTTAAAAAATATTTGTACTTATTTTCCGTCATCTAACACTTGTGGAGCCAGAGAGGTGGGTTCTGGGTGACGGAGACCCCGAGTGAAGATACAGTGCAGCTGTAATCCTTTTTCGGTTGGCACCCACATGTCAAGCTACCTATCTGTAAACAGGGCTCAGCTCTCTTCCACCTCTATCTGTAGCCATAGGTGTGGGCCGACTGAGAGGTGCCAGTGCAATAGCAGTGGATGATAGGATTTGAGACATCTGCTCATGCAGCTTACTTGTGCCCTCTGGCTCTGGTTCTGCCCTGTGCAAATGTACCACTTTGATCTTATTATGGATTGCTGCTGGGCCCACCTGACCTTATGATTTGATGGGTCTGACAGAACCAGTCTATGGTAGGTGGCTCTGCTCACATAGTCTTCTGATGCCTCAGGATCAGATTCTATCCCTGCCAGGGCCCAGTATCCCGCCAGAAGCTACTTTTTGAGTGGTGTGTAGTTCTCTGGGACAGATGGTGTGGCCTTGCTCCTGAGCTCCAGGGCGCTATGCTGGGATTCCCCTGCTGGACTGGGCTGTGGACATCCCATGGTGTCTTTTCTCTCCACTCTTAACAATCAAGATATGTGAAGGTACATATCAGAACAAAGAGGTAAAAGGTACGGGAGTGTTGTCACTTGGGATCAGGACTGGTGGATGGACGGAGATGCGGAAGGAGATTTCTGTTCTCTCTTTTAAGTGTTAGTTCGATGTGAGTTTTATTTAGACTGTGTGCCTGTATTATTTTGATACAAACAAATAAATATTATGATCACTATTTCCCTGTGATCTAGACATTCATTTATTCATGCATTCAGGCCAGCCTTTATTCATTTGTTCAGTCTGGGGCTGGGGCTGAGGAATGGGGCTGGGGGGAGGCAAAGGATCATTGTCTCTTGACTTCATGTAGTTTGAGGCTTAATTGAAGAAGACACAACCCAGGATGCTCAGTGCTATAACAGCATGAGAATAGAGCAAGCAGCTCTGGGGAATTTTCTCTTGGCACCTTCTAGAAGAGTACCCTCACCCCCAGCCTTTGTTCAGGCCAACTTAAATATGTAAATCCTATGGTTGGAGGGTCAGGGTGTCTTCCTGGGTCGGTGTCCTGGGAATGTGAGCTGGCAGAGCTGAGCTGGGAGCGACTCTGGGGCACTATCTGGACCTGTCTTCAGATCAGAAGGTTGCAATCTCCTGCTCGCTGTCTGAGCTAGGTATGGGAAAAAGGCCCAGGTAGAAGAGAAAGAAGAGGGTGAGAGAGAAGGAAGGAGTGTGCTGAGAGGGAGAATGGGAGGGAGACAGATGTCACTGAATAGAGGCCACCACTGAGAGGAAAAAAGGGGCTTTTGTTGAGACATTGTTTTCACATACCGTTGAAGTGGTTCCTTTGTTTTTATTTTCTGTCTCGATGAAAATTTTGTTATTTTTATACTGTCACAGAACAAATGGAACTGTGACTTAGAGATCACTATGTATATAGCTGTTTTGACGTGTTTTCGACAGTTCTAACACATTTCCGACAGGCAGTATGTTTTTCTCCCCTGGGATATCAGAAGTGGGGGACAGGCTCCCCGGATGTTCAGCTTTTGCCCAGGGCTGTGCCCTGGTGTGAAGGCCCCTTGCTGGGGCCTGCAGAAACTTCTGAGAAGCCGGCCCCAGACCTTGTGTTAGTTGTGCCTGTTTGTGCACTTTGAGTAGATTGAATCATACAATAGGTAGTCTTTTGTGTTGTTTCCTTTTCCCAATATGTTTGTGAGACTCCTCCATATCGTTGTGTGTCATTGTACTTATTCATCCCCGTTTAATTTGGGGGAGATCTGGTACAGTAGTGCTGAGATTGTACATGTCTTTGGTGCACGTAGACACACACTTCTGTACCTAGGAGTGGAATGGCTGGACCATGAGGTGAATGTACATTCAGCATTGGTAGATCCTACTGAGCAGCTTTCCACAGTGGTTGTACAACCTGCAGTGACGGGGATTTTCAGCTGCCCCATGTCCATATCAACACTGGCGATTTTCACGGTAGCTCTGGTAGGTGCACAGTGGTGCTCACTGGGGGTACAATTTGCACATCGCAGCAAGTCTGTTTGAATAATTAGATACATCGTCGATGTATGGAAGGCCCTTTGCGCCTGTGCAGAGTGAGCATGGGCCATCGTGCACCCAGCTCATTAGGTGTTTTGAGGTCAGGGATGTCCCTGAGGAGTCATGGTACACATTTCCTGATTCCCCCTTCCAGCACGAGCTGCGGTGTCTGGAGCTTGAGGTTGTCAGTGATCACAGCTGGGATTCTCAGAATTGAGTGATTGAGGAATCTGAGGTCCCCAGTGACTGAGTGATGAGCTAGGCGCTTTACTTTCCAGAGTCTCTTAATGACTGGTGCCCCCAGGAGGGATTTCTTTCCTGACTACCCACGTGGGCAGGGGAGTGCCGGAGCGGGTGTAAGTTAGGATTTAAAGTTTTTTCCTACCAGGAAGCTCCAAGCTTGAGTCAGCATGAAGCACTGGATGTTGAGGTTTATCTCATCAACATCCTGCAACCTAAAGGTGTCCCCTGCCACACAGAGACCAGGGTTGAGAAAGGGCAGGGAGAGGACACTGGGTTTCTGTGGATAAGGTCATCCCTGGGAACTGAAATGGCAGCCTGTTTCCCTGGAGTCCTTCTTCCTCAGATTTTATAGATATCCTTCATCCCTGCATGCAACTGGTGGCCAAGGCTGGTCTCTATTACCTTCTAATTCCTTACATCCATTCTCATAGCCTCTGCCTTGGATCAGGCCAAGATGGCCTTGTGCTTGGACTCTTGGGACAGCCTCCAGCTGCTTCCAGAGAGCTCTTTCCAAGATAACCTGACTGCATCAGTCTGCTGGGGCTGCCATAACAGAGTACCACAGATTGGGGGCTTAACCAACAGAAATTTATTTTCTCACAGTTCTGGAGCCTGGGAGTCCACGATCAAGGTGTTGGCGGGGTGAGTTTCTTCTAAGGCCTCTAGTCTTGGCTTGCAGATGGCTGCCTCCTTTCTGTGTCCTCACGTGGTCCTCCTCCTGTGCCTGTCTGTGTCCTAACCTCCTCTTCTTATCGCGACATCAGTCCTATTGGCCCACTCATAAGACTTCACTTTACCCTAATCACCTCTTTAAAGGTCTTATTTCCAAATAAGGTCACATTCTGAGGTCCTAGTGGTTAGGACTTCAACATACGAATTTTAGGGGCAGAGGACACAGATCAGCCCAAAACACAGACCATGTGACACATGCAGGTCACATCTCCCCAGACATGGTTGTTTTTTTTTTTTGCCATACGCGGGCCTCTCACTGTTGTAGCCTCTCCCGTTGCGGAGCACAGGCTCCAGACGCGCAGGCTCAGCGGCCACGGCTCACGGGCCCAGCTGCTCCGCGGCATGTGGGATCCTCCCGGACCAGGGCAAGAACCCGTGTCCCCTGCATCGGCAGGCAGACTCTCAACCACTGCGCCACCAGGGAAGACCCCAGACCTGGTTTTAATTTGGCTTTCTTGCCTTTGCTCATGCTGTTCTCCCGGCTTTAGTTTCTCCCCTTAATCTTCTCTTCTCCAAAGCCTCCAGCTCAGTCCTCACCTCCACCAGGAAGCTTTCCATCCTCACAGACCACTCTCCTTGCACTCCCAGCACACTTGCCATCTCATCCACTCGACTGAATGCTTAATCCCAATTTTCCCCTGTTCTCTGTTGTTTCACAGAATGTGATGTGTCTCTTGCACTTGACTATGTGCTCCTTGAGGATGAAACTCATGTCTTTCATTCACCTTTGCATCTGTTCCGTGCCAGGCATGCAGCTGATGATAATGTTGTCGATTGATTAAAAACTGCCTTCCATAAGCCCTGTGAGGAGCTCCTGAAACGCCAAACAAAATGCTTCTTCTGTGGGGATGGTCGAGATGCTGTCATAGGGAACAGCTTCCGGAGCCTGTGGCAAAGACGCTTCCCCTTTAAGAGGCAATGACTCAGGAACCCGGGGAAAGTTTAAACACGAGTCTGAAATTATTTGCTCAGCTTTGATTTTTATTTTACAAGATTCTGGGACAGTGCTGGGAGCTATTTGCAGAAGGGGTGCATAAGAGAGATGAAGAGAGACTGGGAGTGGATTTACCTAGATGTTGCCTCATAGAAAAATATGTATGCACTGGGCAGGGTCTTTTCTGATTCTGAGGCATGAGGAACTCCAGGTACTGCCCCGGGCTCACTGGAGGGAGATTTGATTTCTGGTTCCTGCGTTCTTATCCCTCGGCCGGGGATGCACTGAGCTAAGCCACCGTTGAGAATGGCCCCTCCGAGGAGGCAAAGGAGGATCAGCTATTTATAGGCTGAAGTCAGACGCGACCCACCTTTTCAGCCTGTAATTTACAGCATATGGTGAGAAAATGAACTTTTATTGCCGCAAGAATGTGAAAGGACAGGAGACTGATTTTTCAGCAGCTCAGGGTTTGGCTTATGTACTTATGAAAAGTCTGTGAAAATGGCCACTTTGCTTTGCCAGAAGTCTCTTTCCCTGGTCCACAATCATTGATACATAGGGTGCCCCTATCCTGTCTCTCTCAGGGACTGCTGGCAGATTCACAGCTGTGTGGGTGGTGGAGGGAGGGATGTTCTCTACCAGGGACGGGGAAAAAGAGGGACAGGAAGCAACGAGCAGGTGTGCGGCGTCTTATGATCTAAGACAGTGCTCTGGTTTTTCAAAGCAGTACGTGCAACAGCCAAGAAGTGACCTCACTGGGGGTTGGCTTAGGTTGATCTCTTGACCGTGATCTTGGCTGTTGTTTGGGCAAGAGCTCCTGGCCTGAGTCAGAGCCCTGGAGGAAGCTCAGAGATTGATGATAACTTTCCATCCCTCAACAGACTGTATTTCTAGAGCTCTCTAGAGCACATGCAAAATTCAGTGTGTGCTCAACCAAGTAATAAACTTTTATCAAATGTCTATTAGAGGCTAGGCACTGAGCTAGGTGTAGAAGTGAACAGGACACACGTGGTCCCTGCTCTGAATTTAGAGGGGGACTGTCCACCTTCCAGGCCTTCCAGCCTCCATCCACTGCCACGCCCTGGCATTCACCAGGGCACTCACCAAGGAGGCCTGTGGGCTGTACCCGCATCCATGCTGTCTCCTGCACCAAACCCTTGCCTCCTAAACTTGCATTTCTGACATAAACCCATGGTGCGAAATAAGGTTGTCAGGGAGACTGTGTGGAATGGAATGAGAAGAGATGAGGACAGAACCTTGGGAAAACCAGCAGATGAAGTCAAACACATAAAGGAAACAGTGAATGAGCAGAAAGAGAAACAAGAATCTAGCATCACGGAAGGGTATTTATCAGACAGTTTCAAGGAGAGTGTAACCAACAGTTTTAAAAGCAGAACTGTAAGGATTTGGTAATTGGGAGGTCGTAGGTTGCTCTTGGGGCCACTCTTTGAGAGGAGGACTGGGAGTGGAGGCAGTTGGTTGGAGAGTGGCTGGGAAGTGAGGAAGTATAGACAGAGAATGTCTAGACAGCTCTCTCTATAGATGTTCTTTAGATCAGGTTTTTAATTATGGTATTAAAATCTACACCTTTGTTAATTTTTGTTCTCCTTAATGCACTAATTATTGGGAGAGGTGCTAACATTTCCCATTGTGATTGCTGATTTGTCAATTTCACATGGCAAGTCTGTCAATCTTTGCTTTGTATATTTTGCAATTATATTCTTAGGTGTGACCAGTGTTAGAATTGATATATCTTCCTGGGGAATAATTTTTTTTATTAATGGGTAGTGAGCATCTTTGTCTCTAATAATGCTTTTCCCCTGAAACTCCATTTTATCAGGCTTCTTTTGGTTGGTATTTATCTGGTATGTCTTTTCTCTGCCTTTTAACATGCAATAGCTGTCTTTTGTTTTAAGCATGTTTCTTGTAAACAGCATGTAACTACATTTAGTTTTTCTATCCAGTCTGATAATCTGGGTTTTAATGGCTGAGCTTAATTCATTTAATTTCTTGTGATTACTGATATATTTGGATTTATTCTATTCTTTTCCATTGCTATGATTTCTCCTCTCCTTTCCTATGTTCTTTGGATAGACAGCATTTTCTTTATTTTTCCTTATCCCTTGTACTAATTTGAAAGTTGTATATCCTTTTCTCATTTTTTAATGGTCACTTTAAAAACAATTTTATGTATACCTTACCAAACGAAGTTAATCAGTAGCTCAGTCATCCTCCTGAGAAATACAAAGAGTTTAGGAAGTTTTAACTCTCATCACAACCTTCCATATTACAAGCTTCTTTTGTCCAGTATTTGTAGTTTTATCTTGATTTTTATGATCCCCAAATTAATCATGATTTTTTATCATTTATATTGTTATTGTTTAGGTTTATACACATGCTTACTTATTTCTTGCTCACCATTTCTTTTTACATCTTGCTCCTCTGGTTTCCACTTCCACTTTCCTAATTTTCATCCTTTATATTTGGAGGAAGAAAATTATTCTTTCAGCAAAAGTCTGTTAGTGGTAAATTCTTTCAGTCTTTACTCTTATTCTTCAGTGATAACTTAGCAGGGTACAGAATTCTAAGTGGACCATTACTTTTTTCTCAGGTCTTTGAAAATAATATTCTGTTATCTCTTGTCTTCTGTTGGGACTGTTAAGATGTTTGCTGATATTCTTTGCAGGTAATGTAAACTTTTCATCCCCAAATGCTATTTTTCATTAACCTTCTAAGAACATTACCCTGAATTTTACATGATTGAAAAAATTTTTGACTCTACTTATTGAATTATGGCAGAGTTCTACTGAATTAGTAAAACATAATTTTACTTATATATTTTTAGATAAAATAAATAAAATTAAGATTCTAATATTTTATTCCTACTCCCTAATAGATCATCTTGTGAATACTGTGTGGTTTTAAGAGTAGAGCATGGACAAAATCATCAATTTTAGAAGGCTTGCTATCATTTTAAGAAGCTTGACTATAAAGAAAAGGGTGGGAGGGTGGAATTTATATAGATTTGATTTTCTTAATATAAGAGATAGACTTGACACTTTGTGATCTGTGAAGAAAGAACCAGAAGAGAGGAGAATCTGAATGTATAAATACAGAAGGGAACACTAGTGAACGGAGATTGTGGAGAGCTTGACAAGGAAGCAGAACTTCTTTTCCTCTGGGATGGGGATTCTGTATTTTCTGCCTTGGATTCTTCAGCTTCCATATCTTTCTTCTGAAGGCAAAGTTCACGCTACTTCCAATCCCCCCAATCTGACCCTGGCCCTGATCATGCTCTTCAATTCAATAACTTCTTGTTGCCTAATGAAAAATATATAAGCTTCCAAAATGGCATTCAGAGTCCTCCAAGACTTTGCCTTTTCTTAAATTAGAGCATTTCCTAAATGGTCTTATCTCTTACTTCTCCTTTTCACATACTCTGCCTAGTGAAATTCATCTACTTGCTGTTTTCTGAACATGCCCTGCATTTTCTCATCTCTCCATTTTTGGTTCTGAGTCCTCTCACCCTGACATAGTTCCTTCCCATTTTCACATATATCCAGACATCTCTCTTTCAAGGTCCAATACAAATTTTTTCTCTTCTATGGTTCATTTTTCTTGATTCCTCCAACTATGAGGAATCTCCTTCCTCTATGGCCCCATAGCGCCTTGGGCCCTCCTACGGGATAATTCTCATGGCCTATCTTGTATTCTGCTATTGAATACAAGTTCCTTCTATTAGACTAAGAACTTCTGAAGGCAGAAAACATGTCTAATTCACCTCTGTGACCCTCCGTGTACCTCATGCATTAGACATGAATGAATGTGAAAGGGCTTTTCATCTACATTGGTATAAAAATTGTTGTCAGGAATTATGAGGACTCTCTGCTACCTGGTTGCCCTGCAGGTCTCATGTCTGTGAACTCTATGGTCAGAATGGGCCTCGTGCTGGGCTCAGCCCTCTTCTATGGAGGGGCCACAGAACTTACTCTGCAAACTTAGGTAGCAGAGAAGGAGTGAGAGATTTAACTGGAGAACAACCCTGTAGCTTCATTGCAAGAGAGAGGAGCTCCTGACTCTGGTTACTAAGATGACTTGGCCTAGGAGTAAGAACTGACCCAGCAGAGGCCCACTCCCACCTTGAGATTTCTGGGAGGATGAATTTGGCCACTGCCCTTTTCTGGGACATCTACAGACACCGGGAAAGAAGGAATGGACTAGAAGATCTCTAAGTGATGTTCTACTCCAGGAGTCTCTGGAGCCTCTCTAGACAGGACCCTTATCTCTCATCTCTCTTTCTTCCCATTGCTTGATTCCTTGACTATGTTTGGCACCTCTTGGATGTTCAGAGAGGATCAGCCAATTAACCTGTCCACCTGGTCCCAATGAAGAAAGACCAAGAGGCTGGACATTCATGAGCCTATAATCAGTTTCTAAAGTTTCTCTAACTTCTCCAAATGAGTGACACAAAGGAGCGAGTGGAAGCCTGAGATTTTTCCAGAATCTGACAAAGGTAAGGGGGTATCTTTGCAATGAAGGCAAGAGCCTCTACTGTCTGGGGCATCACTAAACCCAAGGATACCTTGTCATCTACCTGTAATTCAAAGCTGACAGCCAGGCAGGAAATTTCTGGGAATTTTGTGAGATCTGATACAGAGTAAGAACTGCAAGAAGGTGTCACGCACCCACAGTTTGCCCCATTAAAAGAGAGCACAGTAACTTCTGCATTTTTCTTTCCAGTGCTCAGCATGCCTCAGCTATTCAAGGGGCCATCAAAGACACTTTCCCCTCTTGCCAACCCCATGGCATAGGGTAGGTCCTTGAGAAGAATTTGTGCCTTGGTTGGCTGATACCTCCAACCTTCCTGAATGCTCTCCTTCTCATGAGGAACAGCCAGGGAAGGGGGAGTGAATTTACCTGTATATGCCCATGACATCCTAGGATCCGTGCTGAGGACTTGATGTGCCTGGTGTTCACTACAGGAAGGTTCATGCCAGCCCCCGTCCCCTGGGAGTTCATAATGAGAATGGCAGCATGAAATACACTAAGCTTCTTGCCACACAAATTAAAGGCTTTGTTCTAAGAACAGCAAAGGCCATCGCCTCCTAGAACAACTTCCAGCAGCTTCTCTGTGCCCGGAGTCTGTGTGCAGAGCAAACTGCCCACAGGGGGCAGCGGCCTTGGCTAGGGAAACTTCATGTGATTGGTGGGATGGGGTCAGACCCTCAGCGGCTCGGCGCCCGGCCAGGCCTGCCGAGCAGCCAGCCCTTGGTTGAGAGCAAGGCTAGCCACAGTGCTTGTTTTCTTCTCTTTTTTTCTGAATTGCAAAAATGTGGCTGAATCACGGCTGGGATGGGGAAGAGCAGTCTGGGACCTGAATTCTCGGCCGCTTCAGCACGTTGGGGGTTCTGGAGGGCAGACATGGCTAGCCAGTAAGTTCTGGGGACCCATTCTGGCCATTAGGGAGACAATCTCTTACTAACCCTCTCCTGTGTGCCCGAGCAGACCCTGAGCTGTTTGTTGTCCACGTACCAAGATGGTGCCTTCCCCCTAGGATGCCCTGAGTCTAGTGGGGGAGCCGGAGTTACTCAGGGAACTGAGGCAGAATGTGAACAGCGTAGTGCAATGTGTCTCAGCCTTTTCAACATACGTCTCCTGTGGAGAAACATAAATCTTGAAAATTTCTTTAAAGTTTGTGTTTCAAAAGCAATAGAGTACATTTGTTTTTTGGTTTCCAAATATGGAATTATAATATTGAATATATTTTAAAAGCTACACATGTCCTCCATGAGATGTTTTTTAAACAAATTTTATTGAGGTATAACAAGCATATATAGTATATAGTATATGAATTTTACATACATATGCATTGGTATGAATACCACCATAGATAGACATGGAGTATTTCCAGCACTCCAAGAAGCTCCCTCAGGCCTCTTCCAAGTCAATCCCCCTACCCCACTCACCCAGAAGTCACCACTCCTCTAATTTCCATCGTGTAGATTAGCTTTGCCTGTTCTTGAACTTCATATAAACGAGTCATACAGTTGTGGTTCGTGTCTGGCTACTTTGCCTATATTACGTGTTGGTGCATGTGGCAGTAGTTTATTCTTTTTTATCGCTGGGTAGTATTCCATCACGTGACCCCCCCATGGTTTATGTCTCCATTCTCCCCATTTGAGAATCACTGGTATCGTAGCTCAAGGTCTATCTTTGGAGCCAGACAGACTTAGAAAGTCACAACCTCCTTTTTGAACTCTCACGTGACCCAGAGCAGGTCAGTTCACCTGGAGCTTGGGTTTCCTTACTTGTAGAATGGGGGTCGTTGTACTTAGGAGCCAGTGTGGGAGAAGCCCCCTGGCACAGCACAGGCTCATAGCAAGCGTTCAGTGGGTGGCGGCAATGATCACAAAGGGATGTGAGAGTCACCTGTTTGTTGCTGTGCGTGCACGGAAGCCGAAGAGCTCCCTTCCTGTTCAGGACTTCAAGGAAGGCTTTAGCCAGGCTCACAAAGTGGGTTGTGCTGTAGTCAGAGGTGCCCTGGGAGGCATCATGTGAGCAAAGACACGAAGGGCTGAAAATGCAGGGCATGTTGGAGGGACCACCCCGAAGAGAATACGAAGAGGTGACGCTGTGGGGCCTTCACGGCGGAGGGGGTTCCACGGGAGTGAGGAAGAGCATGGAGTCGCAGCACAAGATAGTGTTCAGGGCCGAATGAGAACCCTACAGGCCTGAACTGCTGGAGCCCCGAGGTGGAGAGACTCTGTGTGCTAGAGAGTTCTGGAAAACCATCTGGGAGAAAGTGGGGCTGGAGCTGGCCCTGGAGTGAGGGGTGGAGAAGAGGCGGGAAACATCGTGTGGCATGGACAGGAAGGCTGTGGAAGTGGGAAAGCTGACAGGATCCGACCCCTGATTCCCACTGCTGCTTCCACTGCCACTCTGACCAGAGTGTTTGGAGCACTCACTACGTGCCAGGCACTGTGTTAAAAAGAACACGGATATTCTCATTTAATCTTCATGTGGTTGAATGAAATAGATCCAGTTCTTTTCTCCATGTACAGATGAAGAGACTGAGGTTCAGGGAAGTTAACTAGCAAGGCTGAGGTTCCACAGCCATTTCCTCCGGGGTTATGACCATCCTTTTGGGAGCATGGAGATCTAACACATTGCTTCACATCCCCTGGATGTGTGGACACAGCTGAGCTAGCGTCTCTGGTGGTGGCCGTTTATCTCTTTTCAGTGTCTTGGAACTGGGCAGCCTCATATTTGGGTGGACAGTTGGTTCCAGTTCTGTGGCTGTGAGGTTGGGGTGATCCTGAGATATATGTGAGCAATTTCCACATTCTTAGGAGAGATTGAAGCTGGATGTTTATTCTTCTGTTCTGGTTACTCTGGTCTGACTTGAGGAGAGAACCTGGGACAGGGTGTGTTATGGGCTGACTTGTATCCCCTCCACATTCATGCGTTCAAGTCCTGACCCCCAGAACCTCAGAATGTGACTGTACTTGGAGACAGAGAATTTCAAGAGGCAGTTAAATTAAAATGAGGTCATTAGGGTGGGCCCTAATCCAATGTGACTGGTGCCCTTATAAGACAAGACACACATAGTACAGAGGGAAGACCAGGTGCATATACAGGGAGAAAATGACCATCTACCTGCCAAGGAGAGAGGCCTCAGAAGAAACCAACCTTGCTGACACCTTAATCTCAGACGTTCAGACTTCATGACTGTGAGAAAAATAAATTTCTGTTGTTTAAGCCCCCTAGTCTGTGGGACATTGTTATGGCAGCCCTAGCAGAGTAATACAGGGTGTCATTCAAATCATCTGAAGCTCAGAGAGGAAAGCTTAAGGTTTTTAAAATAACAACACAACCATAATGTTCATCATTGTCAATGTACTTTGCATGTGTAAATATTGAAAGGCCATTTTGTCAGGGATGTGACTTGGGTATAAACAGGACAATATGTTTCTTATCAATAAAGCTGAATTTCTTTTAAAAATCTCCACTGTGACAAAGTCCCAGGGAGTATTCAGTTGTGAGTGCTGCCTAGTGATGCTAGTTCATCTATAGATCAGATAAACACAAAATAATTGACCTCAGTTTACCCACTTACGTTCTGAGGAAGGCCTGTGCCGCTTTTCCCCAGCCGTGGGGATCAGGGCTGAGGAGTGCCGGAAGGGAGCCCCGTCAAGGCCTCAGTCTCCTTCTTTCAAACATCCTTTGCTATGAGATGTGTCTAGACTCCGGGGCAGCCAGAGAGCTCATGGAGGAGATCTATCACAGAGATATATACCCCAGGATGGTCATAAATGTCTCAGCTTGTGATGCGTCTGGGTGAGTTACAGAACCAATGGTTTTGATCGAGTGCCCAGCTCTACTCGATTAGCAGAAGGATAATGAGAATTGAATAGCAAAGGGGGGAAGGAGGGGAGAAAGTAGGGCAGCCTGGTGAGATGTGGGGAGCCGAAGAGGCCACTCTCTGTGATTCCTGGATGGGGCCTGACCTCTGCAGGGTTGGGGTGTCCTGGAGAAGGCTTCTCAACACTCATAACCCCTGTCTCTGGTGAGCCTTCCCGCTTCCGAGGCACTGTCACCTGTATCCATCCTAGTTCCTCCTCCCAGCAGCCCGTGGACCGAGAGGCAGGAAAGTGAATGTTCATTTCTCAGGTGAAGCAGCTGGAGCTGGAAGTAGGGAGGGGAGGGGGACCGGAAGTCCCCTGATGTGGGTGGAAGACG
Organism: Stenella coeruleoalba; assembly: GCF_951394435.1. Lineage (NCBI taxonomy): Eukaryota > Metazoa > Chordata > Mammalia > Artiodactyla > Delphinidae > Stenella > Stenella coeruleoalba. Next base: position 72,380,023 of record NC_137159.1, read on the forward strand.
GGCGAGGGGTCAGGAGTCAGGCAAGTCAAGCTCTGACTCCCAGTGGGCATTCTGGCTGCTGTGGGGAGGCCCCTGGCCTTGGTGCTTTATTTTTTCTCTCTTTCTATTTTCCCTTCTCAACTCCCCCCCTCTTTCCTTTTCTTCTGTCCTTCCTCTTTCATCGATGCTCTTGTTTCCTCCTTCTCTTCCTCTCTGGTCTCTTTCTCGTAAAACCCCTTCCCTTTCCTTTTTCTTCCCTCCCCTTTTCCTTTCCCCTTTTCATTCTTTTCTTCTCCTAATTTTCTCCATAACATGAATAATTAATTACTTCTTTAAATTAACCTGTGTTCGGGTTTGGCATTCAACCCACACCAGGTACTGGGGACACACTGAAAAGGAAGAAGCGGTCCTCACAGAGCTGAGGTCCAGGGTAGAACACTGATGATTAAATAAGTCATTGTTATAAGGCAGAGGTCCAATGAAGAACTCTCCTCTTTCTCACCCAATTTCTGGGCCAAATGAGAAATAAGATGAAAGGTTAAGGCGGCTGGCAAATCAAAATAGCACTGAAATCCACGGGGAAGCTGCTATTGGAGAATGTAACTCATCTCTTCAGGCCTGTGGGCTGCCTGACACTGAGGTACAGAGTTTGCCCGGCTTGGCCACCAGCCAGAGGCCGCCTGGGCCGGGGTGGAGCATCTGGGTGAAATCCACTGTGGGAGGAGCGGCGGGCAGGGGGTGTGCTTGCGGCAGGGAACTCGCTTCCGAGAGGGCTGGAGAGGTGGAGGGCTGGGCCCCCCAGACTCAGGCTCCCCTTCACCGTCGCCTTTATAGGAATCAGTATAAACTCAGCATAGTGAGTGAGGGGCAGAGACAGAGGCCAGGAGTGTGATGTTAGTGCAAGCACACTTCACGCGGAGGAAGACACCAGGAGTAGGGAAGAAGTTCCTCCCCCATCACCTCTGCTCTGCACCACCACTCACAGGAGGGTTGTGTGTGTATGTGTGTGAGACAGTGCCCACAGGAGGAACCTAACCCAGTAGAGGGGCAACGGCAGACCGCACGTGGGAAGTAACATTTAATCTGAGACTTAAAAGATTGCTACCTCCTTGGATGTGATGAAGTGCCAAACGTAATCCAGAACAAATTAAGCACATTTTCTTCTCTCCTTCCTTCTCTAAGCTGCTTCTTTATAATATAAAACTCTGGGGAAGTGTCTCATTCAGTTATTCTGTCAACAAATATATATTTAATGCCTATTCAATGCAAGCCACTTTACCAGGCAGGAGCAATAGAAAGATTAATCGGATGTGGCTTCAGCCCTGCGGGAGGATTCATATTGGTTGCCAACTAAGACATCCTCATAGACAGCAGACATGCGCCATCGGGTCTGGGGTGCTTGTTGCTCCTTGTTGAAACCAAGAACTCTAAGTGAGCTACCTGAGGGTTTTTTTTGGGTTCAAGTGGAGAAGAAGAAACTTTCTGTTAAAGGGAGGAGGTGGTATTTAAGCCAAGCCTTGAATAGAGCATAGGATACAAACAGATAGTGCCTTGGCCTTCCAAGTAGAAGGAACAGCCATTGACAAAGGCACAGGGGCAGGTGATGAAAGGATGCATGTTTGCAGGGATCAGCAAGTAGTCCAGTGCGTCCTATGTACTATCTGGGAAGAAAGAGGCTGGAAAAGTCAACTTGGAAGCAGATGTGGGGATCCAGACTCCTGAAAGTTAGTGTAAGGGTCTCTCCACACTTTGATCAACAGTGGTGCTGATGAAAGTTGCTGAGCAGATATTTAAAATAGATAACCAACAAGGACCTACTGTATAGCACAGGGAACACTGCTCAATACTCTGTAATAACCGAAATGGGAAAAGAATTTGAAAAACAGTAGATACATGTATATGTATAACTGAATCACTTTGCTGTACACCTGAAACTAACACAACATTGTTAGTCAACTATGCTCCAATATAAAATAAAATTTAAGAAAAAGCAAAAAGAAAAGGTTGCCGAGCAGGAGGTGTGACCTGATTCGATGGGCATTTTGGAACAATTGCTCTCTGGATTGGAGGGCACAGAGCTTGGAGACAGTAGGGATGTTGGGTAGCTTTGGACTAGTCCAAGGTAGAAGTTCTGATTGTCAGCAGTGGAAGCGAGGGTGGAGAAGTGGTTAGATCGGAGGGGTTGCCCCATTCTGTGGCCTCCCCAGCAGTGTTCCAAGGCCTGTGAATACAGGAAGAGAAGAAACCAGGAAGGTGCTTACTCATGATGGGATCTGATCAAGGTAGATGAAGAGGAAGCTCATCGCTGTAGAATCCAGACCCCAGAGGGAGAAAGCTGTGAGATTCCCGCGGGGCAGGATCTCAGGCTAAGTCCTGTGTGACTGGGGAGTAGAAGGGGTGGTAAGAGAAGAAGAGACTGGAGCGGGCAGGTTGGTGCTCAGTGAGGCCAGTGGGTCCTGTAGGAGCATAAGGGCTTGTGAGTCCTTATCTCATCATGTAAAAATTAGGTTCTACCAGAGGCAGAAACAGTAAGAAAAGCAAGACCCAGAGAGACAGACTTAAAGACAAACTCATGATCCTGAAGAAGCTGAATCAGAACAGTGTTCTGAGCCTCTGTGCGCAGGTCTCTCCTCTGGGATGTCCCCTCCCGAGGTGCCAGCATTCTGCCCTTACAGCCTGGATTTCATGACTTTCTTGTTCTCAGAAAGAGAAAGGAGCTTATTAAGTGAAGTGGCTGCCAAGTGTATTTTAAGATGAACAAAGCCTAGATCATTTTTTTCTCACCACATACCATACATAATTGCCTGAAGGGCAGGATTTATTTGGTTTGCATTATGATTTTTTCCCCTAAGCTTAATTACAGGGTTAAAAAGGCAACTGCAACTTGAAAGGAACAAGCTCCATGGTCATGGAGACCAGCATGACCATTTTGGGTTTGAAACACACTTTCTTTGTGAAGGGAATTAATTGTAGGAGGAACTTTGGAGCTTATGTAAAGCACATTTTTATGAAAATAAACTTGAACAGTCATTAAAATGAATAGTTGTTTTAAATAAGACTCAAACTGCATGGCGGTGCCAAGGAATTTTAGATGGCTTCTTTATTGGCTTTGTTTTGGGTTCAGTTCTGCATTTTCTAAGACAATATCAGGGCCCTGGAGGTAAGTCTTAGCTTATATTTGGGAATCAGATGTATAATTCCAATGAGAGATTATTAGGGGAAGTAAGGGAATGAAAAAGCTTGAATAGTATTTAGGTCTAAATAACTTCATGAATAAGTAATTCTATATTGGAGAATCCAACATATCAGCAGGAAGTGTTGTCTGATAGTTTGGCCTCAGACCAATGAACCAATTAATAGACCTCAGCCTTCCAGCTTTGGGACACTCCCTGGGAAACCTATAAATCAGAAATGGGAGAGATGATCCCCACTTTCTCATCTGCCAGCTTAGAGTTCTGTGTAATTCAGGGACAAGTCCAGAGCTGAGCTCTCAGCTGGGCTAATCTATTCTGAAACTTGAGTAGTTTAAACAATGCACTTCTCTGGGGGTTCATCAGAGGTGAGAAAAGTGGCCGTGGACTTGGGTGGCCTGCACAGCTGTGTCTAGAAACGTCAGAGAGTGTCGGGCTTAGATACCTTTGTGCTTAGTATTCTCTCCTCTCTTCTTGGGAAGCTGGAGCTGGAACAGTACTGCTCAGCTGTGTGGGCTCCACTCCTGTTCCAGGGCAGATGGGAAAGTGACATCCTCTTTAATTGGTGGGAATTTGAGCTCATGGTCCCCAGTCCTTGGAAGAATGCCTCACTGCTTTCCACCCCCCAACCCACACACACATGGTCCCTACCCCACCAAATCACTAGCATCTCTCTTCTCCTTAAAGGCATATTTTCCTCCCTGCACTGAGATCCTTGTAGTTATTTAGACAAAAACCTGCATAAGGGGAGAGAAGGGAGGCTCTTGGAGTTGCAGTTAGGATGTATGAGAAGAGTGTCCTCCTCCGGTTTTGTATTGAGGTACATAATTCAAGTGCTGGACCACTGGCTTCAACTCCAGAGTAGGTCATGACGCCATTTTGTATTTCCCACGGGGATGTTGTGAGTTCTCAGCGATGCGGTGCCTCATCCTATAGAGCAGTACCCTTCCCTACCCCCTTCTCCGATTCCCTGTTTCTGGTTCTTACCGGGATTGAACAGGGAGACCCGGTGGCAATCAGAGGGCTCCAGAATGATGGCAATTCGTGTAGTAAAGTGAAAGAGCCCAGGTGGTAGCCACCAGGCAGCGGAAAGTTCTCAAGGTGATGATGATGTCTCTCCTGTAACCTCCAGGTGCCAGTCTGAGCTGCTGGAAGGAGGTCTTCACTTCTGCAGGGGGTACTGGAAGCACTATTACCACTGCTGGCCTCTGGGCACATTTCTCCACCAATTTGACTCCATCTTCCCACCATGGTGTAGGCTGTGGTGTGATGGTCTCAGACACATTGGTCCCATGGCAACTACAACCCGGGCCCCTTGGAACAGTAAAGCTGCTTAGGTGGCTCTCCCCTATCCGTAGGTGTGGGGCTGACCCCACCACGTCCCCACAGTCAACTGAGAGTAAGTACCAGGGGGAGGGACCTAGGGAAATTCAGGGAACATGATAGGTTCTTGGGAAGACTTGTCCAATGATTTCTTTTTCTTGATGAAAACACATTCGAACCTAGAAGTTCTGAGGTGCCTTTTGGTCTGGCCCCCAAAAGCACGACTGGAAACATGAAAGCTTGACACTTCCCTTCTTTTTCAGCGGCACGGCTCAGTGAATCAATTCAAACCCATTAAGATTTTCAGAATGACAGGAGAAGAAAATCCTTCCAGTGAAAACTCTTAGGATACTGTGACCGAACACCATCTCCTTGGACCTGGACCATTTTCTCGTTTTGAAAATCCCATCAATTGCAATCCCTTCCTCGAGGCTGAGCATCTGGCTTCTAACTTTCCTATTTTTTGACACAAAAGCCTATAGCAAAGGCTTGTAGATATACGAATTACATACTTGTTAGTAACACTGTGTTGCCCCATGTTTAAGAGGTAATGTGGAAAGAGTTTTCAATTTTTCTGGGTTTGTAAATCTAAAGAGATAATTATCCTTCAAAAGAATGGGAGCGGCCACCAGGGTCAGGAAACTTGGCATGCAGACCTGGACTCTGCTCTTAACTAGTCTTGTGATCCTTGTTCATAGGATTCTGAAGTGAAATTGTGTGTGTGTGTGTGTGTGTGTGTGTGTGTGTGTGTGTGTGAAAGATGTCTTAAGCAAACTGTTTTTCTGTGGGAGCACAATTGAATTAAAAAAAAATCTAAATTAAGCACATCTCCAGGAGCACATCTGTTGCACAGAGTGAGGTCCATTCCATCAATACAGTTGCCTGCAGAGCAATGAAGTCATCCCCATCTAATTCCCGAAACCAGAAATGAGGATAACAAGCCAGTATTAAATATTAAAGTTTTTCACATTTTGCTGTTCTCTTCCAGAGAACACAAAGAACACTGACATATATTTCCAGAGCTCAGGTGGATAGCTAATGGACTGGAGAAGCTTTCAACTCAACCGGAGCGATACATAAAGAGAAAACTTAATTACAGTTAGGATTCAGTGGGTTAGCTGGATAAACAAGTAGCCTCTGTATTTCAAAGCATCTGAGACATTATCGATTTTAAGATGCACCATTATTTTATGTACCTCTGAGGATAAAAAGTACTGCAATTAAACTATAACCACATTGCTTTATAACTTAGAATTGTAATTTTGTACTTATTGAAAGAGCTCTTTAAGGCTTAAGTAGACATTTGTGCATATAGTAAAATGAGAATATAAGCAGACTACACTGGCTGCAATATTCCTAAACTGTCTTCACAAGACGGGCTTTTCTGAATGTCTCTCTGATGTAGGGTTGCTGCTGTCTGTGGTTCTCTACGCCTCCCTCCCTGACATTAAGAGCAGTGATGATGAGCTTTTCTATCCCACAGCACTACACTATTGATCTGGTGTTTTCTTCCCTAACCCTGACACCCATTTACAAGTTCTAGATCTGGTGCTCCTTTGATCTTACCAGAAGGTAAGAACCCGGGACTCATTTTTTCTCTCAAATGGTCCTTAAGTAGTTTGTCAACTGAAAGACTACGGTTTGCAATTATGTAACCTTGCCACCAGAACAACAGCCGAGTATGCTCACGTGTGGGTATGACAATGCCATCACCTCCACCTTGTTCAGCAGTAATTGTAAGATGCCACCAGCAACACTGTGAGGGCTGCCTGATAGACTGCTTCCTACCTCCTTCCTCCCTAATCTCAGCCTTTATTTGTAGGATGGTCTCAGGTATACAACTCACCCAACGCAATGCATGACTGAGGATGCCTGATATCCTACATGGCCATGCCCTGTGAGTTTATGCCATGGAAATGAGAAGCAGAAGAGAGGGTGGAGCATAGATTCTTGCCCTTGTGGATCAGTGACTGCACCCACTGGTAATATGTAGTTCAAGGAAAGATCCAGTTTGAAAAGCTCCTGCTTCTAAAGCCTTAACCAGTACCCTTTCTGTCTTAACATAGTACCTTGTACTGGGCTCTGTCACAGCATGTCTCTGTTTCTGTGTCTATTGTGACCCCTTTGAGAGCAGCAACCATATCTATTCATCTTTGTAACCCAGTGCCTCGTGCAACGCCCAGGCCTCAGTAGACTTTGGCTGAATATTTGTCGAAAGACTGAGGACGGAGAGGATGGGGCAGGCCAGGTCAGCCAGGTTTAGAGGTGATGGAGTTTTGCTGTTTGGGGAGGAGGGTGTGTGACAGGAAGCAGTGGAAAGTCAGAGCATGCGGGGAGGCTGGTGCCAGTCCATAGAGGGCCTGGGGTATCACCAGGAGGAAGCTTACTGGGATGCATAGATCCCAGCAAAGACTATTTCAGAACACCTAAGTTATTGGATGCTGAGTCACAGATCGCAATTCATGTGGCAAAATGAATTGGTCAGTATTAACCATGTAGCAGGTGAGATTATCCAAATAGAGAACCTGACACACCTGAAACTTCAGTAAAGTAGATTATTTTTCAATAGCAACATTCATTCATTCATTCATTCGAAGATTCTACTAAGATTAATACAGTGACCATGGGCCAGGCACTGAGGACATGTGGATGAATAATGCATAATTTGTCTTTGGGCATATAAATATGTAAGGCGTGTATAAGATAGAAGAATATTTGAGTTTCAGTGTACTTTATTCAGAGTACTGTGGGGGCACAAAGGAGTGTTCATCTTTCCATGGGTGGGTCAAAGACAATTCCGTAGGGCCAAGATGATTCTTAAAATATTTATGACCAAGACAGAGATAATTATCCTCTACAGAGGTATTTCCTGCAGAAGACTGGTATCCCTTATAAAGGTGGTTAATTAAGTTTAGAAATGTTTCATACTCCGTTCCCCTCTTGGAATTCACAGTGTGCGTTAACATATTAAAGCTCCTTCAGGATCAGTAGTAAAAACAAATAAATAAACAACAAACAAAATGCCAACGTATTTGATTTGGTTTCATCTACCATTTTCCCAGTGTTAGTTGGCCACTGAACCTTTCTTTTCATATCTTAATATCTTAACACCTATTAATATCTCATACTTCTTAATATCTTCACATTATAGTTTAGAAAACATAACTGATGCCTGGTTTGTGTGGGAGCTTATCTGAAAACAATGGGCATTGGATATCCTTTATAATACCATGAATTTCTGCTCTTACAGTTCTCATGAACAACTGATATTTTTGTTATATGTGAGTGACTGCATGTGTTCATAAGCATGGTTTATGTCTTTCGGTATTCAAAATTCTCTTTACAAAGACTAAAAAACTGTATAGTGTCTGCCTCGAAAGCCATATAACTTTGAGTGGGAATAACTACTGTATTGACATCAACCGTTGTGCTACGAAACACAAATGATATTTATGAAATAACTTAGAGACTGGAGAAATGCATACACTTTGGACACTGTCCTTAGTGAGTACTTCTGCTAAGTAGAGTAAGGGCTTCTAAGACATTCTGGCTAGTTTCAATGCTTTCTTAGACTTTACTCTTGTATGTAATTTTGGTATCTATGCAGAAATCACTTGTCAAATTACCTGGAGATTTTATTTCATCTCTGTGGCTGAATATTGTAACCCTCAAGATAAAATGGACCCCTATTGTTATAATGCAAAAGTTCAGTTTGAACTGAGCAATAGAAATAAATGTTCACCAATAAACTCATTCTGAAGATTCTATTGTGCCCTGAAGGTCTGAAATGACTTTGGCTTTTTTTTTTTTTTTTTTTTTGCGGTATGCGGGCCTCTCACCGCTGTGGCCTCTCTTGTTGCGGAGCACAGGCTCCGGACGCACAGGGTCAGCGGCCATGGCTCACGGGCCTAGCCGCTCTGCGGCATGTGGGATCTTCCCGGACAGGGGCACGAACCCTCAGCAGGTGGACTCTCAACCACTGCGCCACCAGGGAAGCCCCGACTTTGGCTTTTTGATGACCAGTATTCTGCATTGGGACATACTCATCAAACTTGTCTATAAAGTAAAATCTCATATCCCAAACCCATTTCCAGTTTAACCAGAAATATATTCTGATTAGTAGATCCATAGGCAATGTTCAATTTCTATTTATTGATTGATTAGCTGAGAACACTGAAATATGGACTTGGTCATCTGTAGTCTTCCAAATGCCCATTTCCCCTTCTTTTACCCCAGGAAGCGATTATAGCAGAGTTTAGCAAAGCACTGCAGCCCATGACCAGAAAAACATCACTAGTGGTTGCTCTGTGATTGTTTGAGATGTGGCTTTAGGACTGACACTATTTCCTTTGTGTGTATTTGGGTAAAGAGAAATTTTTCGAGAACTGTTTGGTAAATGAATTTGGCAAATGAATGAATGCACGCGTGCATGCCCGGTCACTGTAAATGACGTTCAGCCTTGAGCTTTTGACACATCAGAGGGTAGATCCGTGGATTTCTGTGGCAGGACAGCACCCTCCCCTTGACATACACACTCATCATAAACGTGACCAGATGATATTCAGCGAGTCCTCAGGATAGCCAGACTTGAAAAACATTTCCTTTCGCCTTCCTTCCAAAGTGTGTTCCCCTCGACAGCCCTCCAGCCAAGCCCCCTCTGCCTGGGAAAAGTGCCAGGAGGGAGGAGTTGGTGAGCAAGGCTTGAAAGGCATCTAAGGGTAATGAGAAAAACACGTCTCACTGCGCACACAGCTCCTTCTGCCTTGGCTTTGCCTGTGTCAGCTTGTGGGAGCAGATGAAAAGCACATTCCTTAAAATCCTGGCCCTTAAAAGGAATGCATCTTGGGCTGAAATGTCAGCTTGGCTCTGCCCGGACTGCAGGACAGTTCCTTTATTGCTGACTTTTTGCCATGGTAAAACCCAGACCCTTCCCTGCACCCTGGGGATGGTTCATAGAACTGATGAAATTTCAAGCCCTCGCTCAGTCCAACTGTATTGGATTTTTATCACAATACAAAGATTTTACAAATTGCATTTCTATCCTTCCTCTTTGGCTTCCTCCCCCTCATCTCAAAACCATGTCTTATCCGGAACCAGTCGCATTAGATGTCCAAGTAAGCCTTTGCTCTGGACCCTGGGGTCAGCCGAGTCACATCCATTTCTCTCTACCTTTTAAAATCCCAGTCTGAGCCTACACCTCGCTTGCCTGCAGCAGGTTGGGTCAGATTGTGGGTGGCCCGAGGATGAGCTCATCCCCTTGTCTCACTGCCCAGCTCACATCTCATCTTGCTGAACTGTCACTTGCTGAGTTAAATCTGAGTTCCTAAAACATCATTCTTCAGCTATTTTCATCTTGGGAGATTTTAAACATTGCTTCTTCAAATGTATTGCAACTTTGTTTGGAAATTTGGCTTTGCTGACTTCTGACCTTACACGAGGCACCCTGTGATTAATTGGCTGATGTTACTTTAGAATCGACCAGACATTACTGCTTCCCTTTCCTTGCATTTGGAAAGACAGACTGTGACTCTTACAGACAAGGGGCTTCTAACTGGCTTTGCTCATCCCTGCCCTGGATTTTCGTAGACAGACTATGTGCCTCTGAGCAAGGGAGAACATTGATCCATCTGGTGAGTTTCTCAAAGAAAGGGCTGATGCAACATTTCTAAAGACAGACGTTCGCTGGATAACTACCTTATGAAAGATACTCAGAGGTGGTCTGACAAGACCACTGCCCATAACGTGGGCAGTAGAACTTGTTGTTTATCCATTCTATATATAGTAGTTTGCAATCTGTTTGTCCCAAACTCCCAATCCATCCCTCTCCTACCCCCTTCTCCCCTTGAATGTCTTTAGTTTTTCAATAGGAATAGCTTTGTGTCCCTGTCACAGAAGTGGGCTGTCACTTAGCTGTTGACACAGACCAGAGTTCAGGTCCCGCTGGGCCTAGGGTGGGCGTGGAAGTGGAAGTGTCAAGACGGTGGGTAAGTTGTCTCTTATAGGGGGTATTGGATTCAAAGTTGACAATGGAATCTAAATGTGTTGTCCGTCAGTTAGCTCCAAGGAGACCGTGGGAGTCAAGGTGCAATGCCTCGTGGGGCCGGGGCACGGGAGAGGGCCATCAAGGAAGCAGGGCCATTGTAGTGCTCATACCTGAAGGGGCTTTAATTATTTCTAGGCTCAATTTGCACAGGTGGGCTGATTTATTTAAGGAGACTAGGATGGAGTGAGTCCTGACCTTGCATAATCCTTGCTGGAAATGAGGAAATCCAACATTTTCCATTAATGAGCAGTATGTTTTCCTTCCTCAATGACATGCCAAGTGTTCCAGAATGAATCATTTGAAACACACTTAAACCAGATCCAGAAGATTTTCAAGCAGAGGTGGGAATGCAATACTTTCTCCATAGGATGTACTCAAGGGCCAGGGTTGCTCAGGGGTAGAGACAGTTGAGACTTACATTATAATCCATGAATCCCAGAAGAGTTAGACTCACTAAGAACCCCAAAATGATGCAAATAAATCTGTATCAAGTTCAAGTGTCAAAATGGTCACCGAAACCAATAGCCTAATCATAATCACTGAAGAGATGCTGGCAAAGTTGTGATTTCTGGGAGGAAAACATGTCTTAGTCAGCCCATCTGTCCTCTGGTCCCATGATCCATGTAACTCTTCCTGGTAACTAATTTGGAGTTTCTGAAGGTTGGAAAATGTACCAGTGTAGCTCTTCTGTCCTAATCATGAGTTTTCCATCCATCCATCGTCCATCCACCCATCCATCCATCCATCCATCCATCCATCCATCTATCTCACCCATCCAAATAGCAAACATTCCCTGAACACTTACTCTGTGCCATGTGCTAACCTTGGTGGTGGGGATAAGATCATACAATGGACACTTATTGGTTTCCTCCTCAGGATTTAGTCCCCTCATTTCTTCTTTCAAAAGGAAGTTTGCTATGGATGTAGTTTAGAAGGGGTTGCGTCTATCTCCAGCTGTAAGTGTGTGCCTGATTAACTGGATCGGCGAACCCGATCAATACCACACCATCCTCCCAGCAGCTAGTCACAGTGATTAATTTGGTGAGGGTCCTGTGACCTAATTCAGGTCATCAAAGGTCATCAGGAGTCAACCCAAAGACTTTTGTTTTAGATATCAGGTTATGTGGACCTTTCCCTTCCTCTGGATTAGAACCTGGAAACACATCCAGGGAGCATGAGTAGCCATCTGGTAACGATTAGGGAGACCCTGCTGAGGATAGAGCCAAGGCCAAAAAACTTCAGCTGAGAATTTGAGAGTTAGAACTCAGGTCCTGGTCACATCCCTTAAGCCTTTGTATCAAGTTTTGCCTGAAGCCACACTTAATTCTGTTATGGGGGCCAATAAATCCCTTTTAAAGTTTAAGCCAGTTTGAGATGAGTCCTATTACTTACAACTAAAAGCATCCCAACAGATGCCTAGGCATTCATGTAGAGGTTAAGAGCTTAGATCCCAGGATAAAAGAAAATCTTGGACCAGCTGCTTGGGTTTGAATCTCAATTTCACCACCCACTAGCTTCAATGGCCTCTTCATGCCTCATTTTCTTTATCAGTAAAATGGAAATAATATTCCTGCTTCATAGGATTGTTATAAGGATCAAGTTAGAATTTAAAAGCACTCAAAATGGTGCTTGGCACATAGTAAATGCCACGTAATATCTAAAAAACAAAAAGAGTAAATAAAGTAGTGAAAAACACTCGGTGTCTATTCTAGGGAAGCTTCGTTTCCCTTCTGGCTGCTACGTCCATGGAGAGGTGGCACCAGATGATGGTAACACCAGTCATCACAGCGACTTCTAATTGGAGTAAAGAGTTCTCAGCATTTATTATAAGGACTGTTCGAGCAAAATGCAAAACTTCTCCATCGTTTAAAATCATCACTTAACTTTATAACTATGTACATGTATAGTACCACTTTCATCATAGTGGAAGCTATCAAGCTCACTTACAACAATAGCACAGTAAATTTGTCACACCACTTTTATGTGTCTTCTAGTTGCTAAGGTGTTGTTTGCATACAACAGCCTATTTCTCTCTCTCATGTTGATCCATTGTGTCTCTATGTGATGAAGACATGATAAATGTGTGCCATAGTCATGCCATGGTAGGTTGTCTATCAAGACAATGCAAAAGATGTCATATCTGTCACCATGACATGGTGTCCCTGACATAATAATTGGTATGCTTGTGTGTCACCATGATAGATGGTACCTCTCTGTCACTATGACATGAAGTACCTGTCTGTCAAGGTGTTATAGTATTTTTCCATCATGATGACATTGTATGTCAGTTGTGGTGACCTGGTATACCTTCCCCCTTCTTATTTCCTATAACCAATGAGTCACCAAGTCCCATGGCATCACTTCCTAAATATCCCCTAACCTGTTCCCTCCTTTCCATTCCCACTGCTTCTGTTAGAGCTATGGCTCTAGACTCCCTGCTTCCAGAACTGCTCCTAGTGAATCCTTTCTCATCTCTACATCAGACTGATCACTCTAACACAGATGGTTAATGTCAGCCCTTTTCCTAAGATCTAAATAGGCAAAGGCACTTCATGTTTTCCAAATACAACAAATTCTCATTCTAGGTTCTCCAGGATTTAGTTCCAACCAATTTTGTTCCCTAGCTTTATTGAGATATATTTGACATATAACATAGCATACATTTAAGATGTACAGTGTGATGATTTGATATATGCATATTTTGCAAAGTGATTATCACAGAAAGGTTTATTAACACATTTGTCACTTCACATAGTAACTGTTTTTATTTGTTTGTTTGTATTTTTGTGGTGAAAACATTGCTACTTAGCAACTTTCAAGTATATAATACAGAATTGTTATCTATAGTTATCATTCTGTACATTAGATTCCCACAACTTACTCATATTGTAATTGGAAATTTGTACCCTTTGACCAACATTTTCCCATTTTCCCCATCTCCCAGCCTCTGGCAACCACCAATCTATTTTCTGTTTTTACGGGTTTGGTTTTTTAAGATTCCACATATAAGTAAGATCATCCAGTATTTATCTTTCTTTGTCTGACTTACTTCACTTACCTTGATGCCCTCAAGGTCCATCCATGTTGTTGCAAATGGTAGAATTTCCTATTTTTTATGATTGAATAATATTCCATTGTGTGTACACACACACACAGACACACACACACACACGCACGCACACTACATTTTCTTTATTCAGTCATGAATCAGTGGTCACTTACGTTGTCTGTATGTCTTGGCTATTGTGACTAATGCTACAGTGAACATGGGGTGCAGATATTTATTTGAGATAGTTATTTTATTTCCTTCAGCTATATACTCAGAAGTGGAATTGCTGGATCATATGGTAGATCTATTTGAAAAATTTTGAGCAATTTCCATACTCTTTTCTATAGTGGTTGTAGCAATTTATATTCCCACCAACAATGCATAAGGGTTTCCTTTTCTCAACATCCTTGCCAGTACTTGTTATCTCTTGTCTTTTTGAGAATAGTCATTTTAACAGGTGTGAGGTGATTGATATCTCATTGTGGTTTTGCTTTGCATTTCCCAGATGATTAGTGATGTTGAGGACCTTTTCATGTCTCTGATGGCCATTTGTATGTCTTCTTTGGAAAAAAATGTTTGTTCAGGTCCTTTGCCCATTTTTAAATTGGATTACTTTTTTTTTCCTATTGAATTGTATGAGTTTGCAAATATTTGATTTGCAGATATTTTCTTAGGTATATGACTTGCAAATATTTTCTCCCATTTCATACATTGCCTTTTCATTTTGTTGATTATTTCTTAGGCTGTGCAGAAGATTTTTAGTGTGGTGTGGTTCCACTTGTTTAGTTTTGCTTTTGTTGCTTGTGCTTTGGTGTCATATCCCAAAAAAATCATTGCCAAGACCAATGCCAAGGAGCTTTCCCCCTATGTTTTCTTCCAGGAGTTTTACAGTTTTGAGTCTTACATTTAAATTTTTAATCTCTTTTGAGTTAATTTTTGAGTGATGTAAAATAGGGGTCCAATTTTCTTCTTTTGCGCATGAAAATCCAGTTTTCCCAGCATCATTTATTGAAGAGACTATCCTTTATCCACTGAGTATTCTTGGTTCCCTCATCAAATATTAGTTGACTGTATATGCGTGAATTTGCTTCTGAGCTCTTTATTTTGTTCCATCACTTTGTGTGTCTGTTTTTATGCCAGTATCATACTGTTTTGATTAATATGGGTTTGTAGTATACATAGTTCGAAATTAGGAAGTGTGATGCCTCCAGCTTTGTTCTTCTTTCACAGGACTGCTTTGGATATTCAGGGTCTTTTGCAGCTCCATATGAGTTTTGGGATTGTTTTTTCTATTTCTGTAAAAAATGCCATTGGAATTTTTATAGGGATTGCATTGAATCTATAGATGGCTTTGGGTAGTATGGACATTTTAACTCTTACAATCCATGAGAACAGGCTATCTTTCCATTTATTTGTATTTTACTCAGTTTCTTTCATAAATGTTTTATAGTTTTCAATGTTTCAATCTTTTGCCTCCTTGGGTGAACTTATTCCTAAGTATTTTATTGTTTTTGATGGTACTATTGTAAATGATATTATTTTCTTTAATTCTTTTTCGGATAGTTTGTTGTTAGTATGTAGAAACACAACGGATTTTTGTATGTTGATTTTATATTCTGCAACTTTACTGAATTTATTTGTTAGCTCTAACAGTTTTTCGGTAGAGTCTTTTAAGATTTTCTGTATATAGCATCATGTCATCTGCAAACAGAGACAATTTTAATCTTTCCTTTACTATTTGGATGCCTTTTATTTCTTTTTCTTGCCTGATTGCGCTAGCTAGGACTTCTGTTACTATTTTGAATAGTAGCGGTAAGAGTGGGCACACTTGTCTTGTTCCTGATCTTAGAGAAAAAGCTTTCAGCCTTTCACTGTTGAGTATGGTGTTAGCTTTGGACTCACCATATATGCCTTTATTATGTGGAAGTATGCTCCTTTTACACCCAGTTTGTTAGGAGTATTTTATCATGAAAGGATAATGAATTTTGTAAAATGCTTTTTCTGCATCTGTTGAGACGATCATGATTTTTATCTTTTATTCTGTTAATGTGGTGTATCACATTTATTGATTTGTATATGTTGAAGCATTCTTGCATGCTGGGGTTAAATCCCACTTGATCATGTTGTATGATCCTTTTAATGTGCTGTTGAATTTGGTTTGCTAGTATTTTGTTGTGAGTTTTCACATCTATATTCATCAGGGATTTGGCTTGTAGGTTTTTTTTCTTGTAATGTCCTTATCTAGCTTTGTTATCAGTGTAATGTTAGCCTTGTAAAATGAGTTTCTGGAGTGTTCCCTCCTCTTCAATTTTTTGAAAGAGTTTGAGAAGGACTGGCATTAATGTTGTATTTTAATGTTGCTCTATTGTTCTCTACCACCTGCTTCTGGCACAGACCTGGTATATAACGGGGATAAGGGTGGTAAATAAATGTTTTGACA
This sequence comes from Stenella coeruleoalba, assembly GCF_951394435.1. Lineage (NCBI taxonomy): Eukaryota > Metazoa > Chordata > Mammalia > Artiodactyla > Delphinidae > Stenella > Stenella coeruleoalba. Next base: position 72,396,048 of record NC_137159.1, read on the forward strand.
TGTAAGCTTATAGCTTTCTTAATAGATTAGAGAAAACTTGGTGGATGTATTATTTATTACCCACCTTCATATCCAAATTGGAGTCATAATCCGAACATTTATGAATAGATTAACTACTTGGAAATGGGCACATTTCTGCATATTTACCTTGATGTATATATACTAATAGCAACAAGAACCATTAGTGAATTAATTATTTTTGAATCCAAGTTGCACTTCTACTGCTAAGGTTAATTATTGATTTGTTTTATTCTGTGATTAAAGCCATTAGCCATTATTAGCAAATGATGATATTTATGCATGTTTGAATATCAGCTGGGTTGCATTTCATAGCAGGAGCCCAAGCCGAAATTAGTATTCTCTAAGACTGACATCTAGAATGGTGATACATAGACTTGCTGAAGGTAACCAATGATTTTTTCTTGCGATAGAAGGATAAACAATGCCTGATTGTCTTTGCTAATTATTCTTCCTGAGTGCAGACACTGACTGGAATTTAGTTTTAGTTGAATTTGGCCTCTGTCCTTTCTGATTTTGAATAATCAGAGACATCTGAGCAGGACTTTGAGGGAGGGTAAGTACCCTGGCTCTACTGCCTGAAGATTCTGCTTTTTAACTTTCCTTTATCCAGGAAGTGGAATGGGCTCATTTTCTCCTTGAAATAGCTGGGAATGGAATGTGCAGGTCAGCTTGACTTCACTTGGCCACTGCTTCTGCCAATGAGAGGGAGACACTGGCTAGAGTGCTGAGTGGGTCACATCACCCTAACTGGAGGAGGATTGGCCTGAATATACAGGCACCAGTGCAACCAAGTGGCCAGAACTCTCATACCTGCAACTGCAAGGGAGGGTGGGAAATGTAGCCCGGCAGCTCTGTCTGGCAAAGGAGAGAAAGAGTTTGGAAAATAACTAGCCAGTGTCTGCTGCAATCTCCTTTGCTTCTTTCTAGCAGGTGAAACTAACCCATGCTAAGAGGGTTTTCACACCTGGGCCACTTTCTCAGCCCATGATCTCTTTCTTTTTGTTTTTAAACATCTTTTTCGGAGTATAACTGCTTTACAGTGGTGTGTTGGTTTCTGCTTTACAACAAAGTGAATCAGCTTTACATATACATATATCCCCATATCTCCTCCCTCTTGCGTCTCCCTCCCACCCTCGCTATCCCACCCCTCTAGGTGGTCACAAAGCACCGAGCTGATCTCCTTGTGCTATGTGGCTGCTTCCCACTAGCTATGTATTTTACATTTGGTAGTGTATATAAGTCCATGCCACTCTCTCACTTCGTCCCAGCTTACCCTTCCCCCTCCCCGTGTCCTCAAGTGCATTCTCTACATCTGCGTCTTTACTCCTGTCCTGCCCCTAGGTTCATCAGAACCTTTTTTTTTTTTTTTTAGGTTCCATATATATGTGTTAGCATAGGGTATTTGTTTTTCTCTTTCTGACTTACTTCACTCTATATGACAGTCTCTAGGTCCATCCACCTCACTACAAATAACTCAATTTCGTTTCTTTTTATGGCTGAGTAATATTCCATTGTATATATGTGCCACATCTTCTTTATCCATTCATCTGTCGATGGACACTTAGGTTGCTTCCATATCCTGGCTACTGTAAATAGTGCTGCAATGAACATTATGGTACATGACTCTTTTTGAATTATGGTTTTCTCAGGGTATATGCCCAGTAGTGGGATTGCTGGGTCGTATGGTAGTTCCATTTGTAGTTTTTTAAGGAACCTCCATACTGTTTTCCATAGTGGCTGTATCAATTTACATTCCCACCAACAGTGCAAGAGGGTTCCCTTTTCTCCACACCCTCTCCAGCATTTATTGTTTGTAGATTTTTTGATGATGGCCATTCTGACTGGTGTGAGGTGATACCTCATTGTAGTTTTGATTTGCATTTCTCTAATGACTAGTGATGTTGAGCATTCTTTCATGTGTTTGTTGGCAATCTGTATATCTTCTTTGGAGAAATGTCTATTTAGTTCTTCTGCCCATTTTTAGATTGGGTTGTTTGTTTTTTTGATATTGAGCTGCTTGTAAATTTTGGAGATTAATCCTTTGTCAGTTGCTTCATTTGCAAATATTTTCTCCCATTCTGAGGGTTGTCTTTTCGTCTTGTTTATGGTTTCCTTTGCTGTGCAAAAGCCTTTAAGTTTCATTAGGTCCCATTTGTTTACTTTTGTTTTTATTTCCATTTCTCTAGGAGGTGGGTCAAAAAGGATTTTGCTATGATTTATGTGATAGAGTGTTCTGCCTGTTTTCTTCTAAGAGTTTTATAGTGTCTGGCCTTACATTTAGGTCTTTAATCCATTTTGAGTTTATTTTTGTGTATGGTGTTAGGGAGTATTCTAATTTCATTGTTTTACATGTAGCTGTCCAGTTTTCCCAGCACCACTTATTGAAGAGGCTGCCTTTTCTCCACTGTATATTCTTGCCTCCCTTATCAAAAATAAGGTGACCATATGTGCATGGGTTTATCTCTGGGCTTTCTATCCTGTTCCATTGATCTATATTTGTGTTTTTGTGCCAGGACCATACTGTCTTGATTGCTGTACCTTTGTAGTATAGTCTGAAGTCAGGGGGCCTGATTACTCCGGCTCCATTTTTCATTCTCAAGATTGTTTTGGCTATTCGGGGTCTTTTGTGTTTCCATACAAATTGTGAAATTTTTTGTTCTAGTTCTGTGAAAAATGCCAGTGGTAGTTTGATAGGTATTGCATTGAATCTGTAGATTGCTTTGGGTAGTAGAGTCATTTTCACAATGTTGATTCTTCCAATTCAAGAACATGGTATATATCTCCATCTGTTTGTATCATCTTTAATTTCTTTCATCAGTGTCTTATAGTTTTCTGCATGCAGGTCTTTTGTCTCCTTTGGTAGGTTTATTCCTAGGTATTTTATTCTTTTGTTGCAATGGTAAATGGGAATGTTTCCTTAATTTCTCTTTCAGATTTTTCATCATTAGTTTATAGGAATGCAAAAGATTTCTGTGCACTAATTTTGTATCCTGCTACTTTACCAAATTCATTGATTAACTCTAGTAGTTTTCTGGTAGCATCTTTAGGATTCTCTCTATATAGTATCATGTCATCTGCAAACAGTGACAGCTTTACTTCTTCTTTTCCGATTTGGATTCCATTTGTTTCTTTTTCTTCTCTGATTACTGTGGCTAAAACTTCCAAAACTATGTTGAATAATTAGTGGTGAGAGTGGGCAACTTTGGCTTGTTTCTGATCTTAGTGGAAATGGTTCCAGTTTTTCACCATTGAGAATGATGTTTGCTGTGGGTTTGTTGTATATGGTCTTTATTATGTTGAGGTAGGTTCCCTGTATGCCCACTTTCTGGAGAGTTTTTATCATAAGTGGGTGTTGAATTTTGTCAAAAGCTTTTTCTGCATCTATTGAGATGATCATATGGGGTTTTTTTGTGTTTTTTTTTTGCGGTACGCAGGCCTCTTACTGTTGTGGCCTCTCCCATTGCAGAGCACAGGCTCCGGACGCGCAGGATGAGCAGCCATGGCTCACGGGCCCAGCCGCTCCGCGGCATGTGGAAACCTCCTGGACCGGGGCACGAACCCGTGTCCCCTGCATTGGCAGGCGGACTCTCAACCACTGCGCCACCAGGGAAGCCCCGATCATATGGTTTTTATCCTTCAGTTTGTTAATATGGTGTATCACATTGATGGATTTGCATATATTTAAGAATCCTTGCATTCCTGGAATAAACCCCACTTGATCATGGTGTATGATCCTTTTAATGTGCTGTTAGATTCTGTTTGCTAGTATTTTGTTGAGGATTTTTGCATCTATGTTCATCAGTGATATTGGTCTGTAGTTTTCTTTCTTTGTGACATCTTTATCTGGTTTTGGTATCAGGGTGATGGTGGCCTCCTAGAATGAGTTTGGGAGTGTTCCTCCCTCTGCTATATTTTGGAAGAGTTTGAAAAGGATAGGTGTTAGCTCTTCTCTAAATGTTTGATAGAATTCGCCTGTGAAGCCATCTGGTCCTGAGCTTTTGTTTGTTGGAAGATTTTTAATCACAGTCTCAATTTCAGTGCTTGTGATTGGTCTGTTTATATTTTATATTTCTTCCTGGTTCAGTCTCGGAAGGTTGTGCTTTTCTAAGAATGTGTCCATTTCTTCCAGGTTGTCCATTTTATTGGCATATAGTTGCTTAGTTTAATCTCTCATGATCCTTTGTATTTCTGCAGTGTCAGTTGTTACTTCTTTTTCATTTCTAATTCTATTGATTTGAGTCTTCTCCCTTTTTTTCTTGATGAGTCTGGCTAATGTTTTATCAATTTTGTTTATTTTCTCAAAAAACAGCTTTTAGTTTTATTGATCTTTGCTATTGTTTCCTTCATTTCTTTTTCATTTATTTCTGATCTGATCTTTATTATTTCTTTCCTTATGCTAACTTTGGGGGTTTTTTGTTCTTCTTTCTCTAATTGCTTTACCTGTAAGGTTAGGTTGTTTATTTGAGATGTTTCTCGTTTCTTGAGGTAGGATTGTATTGCTATAAACTTCCCTCTTAGATCTGCTTTTGCTACATCCCATAGGTTTTTGGTCGTCGTGTTTTCATTGTCACTTGTTTCTAGGTATTTTTTGATTTCCTCTTTGATTTCTTCAGTGATCTCTTGGTTATTAAGTAGTGTATTGTTTACACTCCATGTGTTTGTATTGTTTTACAGATTTTTTCCTGTAATTGATATCTTGTCTCATAGCGTTGTGGTCACAAAAGATGCTTGATACGATTTCAGTTTTCTTAAACTTATCAAGCCTTGATTTGTGACCCAAGATATGATCTATCCTGGAGAATGTTCTATGAGCAATTGAGAAGTGTATTCTGTTGTTTTTGGATGGAATGTCCTATAAATATCAATTAAGTCCATCTTGTTTAATGTATCATTTAAAGCTTGTGTTTCCTTATTTATTTTCATTTTGGATGATCTGTCCATTGGTGAAAGTGGGGTGTAAAATTCCCTACTATGATTGTGTTACTGTCGAAATCCCCTTTTATGTCTGTTAGCAGTTGCCTTATGTATTGATGTGCTCCTGTGTTGGGTGCATAAATATTTACAATTGCTATATCTTCTTCTTGGATTGATCCCTTGATCATTATGTAGTGTCCTTCTTTGTCCCTTATAGTAGTCTTTGTTTTAAAGTCTATTTTTTCTGATATGAGAATTGCTACTCCAGCTTTCTTTTGATTTCCATTTGCATGGAATATCTTTTTCCATCCCCTCACTTTCAGTCTGTATGTGTCCCTAGGTCTGAAGTGGGTCTCTTGTAGACAGCATGTATACGGGTCTTGTTTTTGTATCCATTCAGCCAGTCTGTGTCTTTTGGTTGGAACATTTAATCCATTACATTTAAGGTAGTTATATGTATGTTCCTATTACTATTTTCTTAACTGTTTTGGGTTTGTTATTGTAGGTCTTTTCCTTCCTTTGTATTTCCTGCTTAGAGAAGTTCCTTTAGCATTTGTTGTAAAGCTGGTTTGGTGGTGCTGAATTCTTGTAGATTTGTCTTGTCTGTAAAGCTTTTGATTTCTCTGCTGAATCTGTATGAGATCCTTGCCGGGTAGAGTAATCTTGGTTGTAGGTTTTTCCCTTTAATCACTTTAAATATGTCCTGCCACTCCCTTCTGGCTTGCAGAGTTTCTGCTGAAAGATCAGCTGGTAACCTTATGGGGATTCCCTTGTATGTTATTTGTTGTTTTTCCCTTGCTGTGTTTAATATTTTTTCTTTGTATTTAATTTTTGATAGTTTGATTAATATATGTGTTGGCATGTTTCTCCTTGGATTTATCCTGTATGGGACTCTCTGTGCTTCCTGGACTTGATTGACTATTTCCTTTCTCATATTAGGGAAGTTTTCAACTATAATCTCTTCAAATATTTTCTCAGTACCTTCCTTTTTCTCTTCTTCTTTTGGGACCTCTATAATTCGAATGTTTGTGCATTTAATGTTGTCCCAGAGGTGTCTGAGACTGTCCTCAATTCTTTTCATTTTTTCTTTATTCTGCTCTGCAGTAGTTATTTCCACTATTTTATCTTCCAGGTTACTTATCCGTTCTTTTCCCTCAGTTATTCTGCTATTGATTCCTTCTAGAGCATTTTTTAATTTCATTTATTGTGTTGTTCATCATTGTTTGCTCTTTAGTTCTTCTAGGTCCTTGTTAAACCTTTCTTGTATTTTCTTCATTCTATTTCCAAGATTTTGGATTGTCTTTACTATCATTACTGTGAATTCTTTTTCAGGTAGACAGCCTATTTCCTCTTCATTTATTTGGTCTGGTAGGTTTTTACCTTGCTCCTTCATCTGCTGTGTGTTTCTCTGTCTTCTCATTTTGCTTAACTTACTGTGTTTGGGGTCTCCTTTTCGCAGGCTGCAGGTTCGTAGTTCCCATTGTTTTTGGTGTCTGCCCCCAGTGGCTAAGGTCGGTTTAGTGGGTTGTGTAGGCTTCTTGTTGGAGGGGACTAGTGCCTGTGTTCTGGAGGTTGAGGCTGTATCTTGCCTTTCTTGTGGGTAGGTCCACGTCCAGTGGTGTGTTTTGGGGTGTCTGTGATGTTATTATGATTTTAGGCAGCCTCTCTGCTAATGGGTGGGGTTGTGTTCCTGTCTTTCTAGGTGTTTGGCATAGGATGTCCAGCACTGGAGCTTGCTGGTCGTTGAGTGGAGCTGGGTCTTAGCATTGAGATGGAGATCTCTGGGAGAGCTTTTGCTGTTTGATGTTACGTGGAGCCGGGAGGTCTCTGGTGGACCAATGTCGAACTTGGCTCTCCCACCTCTGAGGCACAGGCCTGACACCCAGCTGGAGAACCAAGACCCTGTTCTTCAGCGACATGGCTCAGAAGAAAAGGGAGAAAAAGAGAAAGAAAGAAAGAAAAATTAAAATAAAATAAAGTTATTAAAATAAAAAATTTAAAAGTAATAAAAAAAAGAAAAAAAAAAAGAAGAGAGCAACCAAACCAAAAAACAAATCCACCAATGATAAGCGCTAAAAACTGTACTACAAAACAACAACAACAACAGAAAAACGGACAGACAGAACCCTAGGACAAATGGTAAAAGCAAAGCTATACAGACAAAATCACACAAAGAAGCATACACATACACACTCACAAAAAGAGAAAAAGGAAATATATATATATAGTTGCTCTCAAAGTCCACCGCCTCAATTTTGGGATGATTCGTTGTCTATTCAGGTATTCCAGAGATGCAGGGTACATCAAGTTGATTGTGAAGATTTAATCCGCTGCTCCTGAGGCTGCTGGGAGAGATTTCCCTTTCTCTTCTTTGTTCGCACAGCTCCTGGGGTTCAGCTTTGGATTTGGCCCTGCCTCTGTGTGTAGGTCGCCTGAGGGCGTCTGTTCCCCGCCCAGACAGGATGGGGTTAAAGGAGCAGCTGATTCGGGGGCTCTGGCTCACTCAGGCCGGCAGGGAGGGAGGGGTAGGGATGCGGGGCGAGCCTGCGGCGGCAGAGGCTGGCGTGACTTTGCACCAGCCTGAGGCGCACCGTGTGTTCTCCCGGTGAAGTTGTCCCTGGATCCCGGGACCCCGGCAGTGGCGGGCTGCACAGGCTCCCCAGAAGGGAGGTGTGGATAGTGACCTGTGCTCTCACACAGGCTTCTTGGTGGCGGAAGCAGCAGCCTTAGCGTCTCATGCCCATCTCTGGGGTCCGCGCTGATCGCTGCGGCTCGCGCCATATCTGGAGCCCATTTAGGCAGTGCTCTGTATCCCTTCTCCTCATGCACCCCAACACAATGGTCCCTTGTCTCTTCGGCAGCTCCAGACATTTTCCTGGACTCCCTCCCGCTAGCCGTGGCGCACTAGCTCCCTTCAGGCTGTGTTCACGCAGCCAACCCCAGTCCTCTCTCTGGTATCTGACCTCCGAAGCCCGAGCCTCAGCTCCCAGCCCCCGCCCACCCCAGTGGGTGAGCAGACAAGCCTCTCGGGCTGGTGAGTGCCGGTCGGCACAGATCCTCTATGCGGGAATCTCTCTGCTTTGCCCTCCGCACCCCTGTTGCTGTGCTCTCCTCCGCGGCTCCGAAGCTTCCCCCTCTGCCACCCGCAGTCTCCACCCGTGAAGGGGCTTCCTAGTGTGTGGAAACCTTTCCTCCTTCACAGCTCCCTCCCACTGGTGCAGGTCCCGTCCCTATTCTTTTGTCTCTGTTTTTTCTTTTTTCTTTTGCCCTACCCAGGTACGTGGGGAGTTTCTTGCCTTTTCGGAGGTCTGAGGTCTTCTGTCAGCATTCAGTAGATGTTCTGTAGGAGTTGTTCCACATGTAGATGTATTTTTGATGTATTTGTGGGGAGGAAGGTGATCTCCGCATCTCACTCCTCCGCCATCTTGAAGCTCCCATGGTCTCTTTCTTTGTTGTCACAGGAAGGATGTTCAAGCGTATCCCTTTCTGCATAGTCTTCAGCTGTCTTCAGGCAAAGGCAGAGAAATAGCTTGAGGGCAGAGCCAGCCACGATCCTGAATTCCTGGAGATCCCAGCAGGGTGTGGGGTGCATGGTAAACATCTGTTGAGTGATGACTAGCTGACTGAATGATTTTAGGTGAACCTAAGGTTCTTGTCATCTGACTTTGACATATATTCATTTTAGAAGACTCGCCCCTTTACCCTTTGCTCAAGGCTTTCTGATTGTTATCTACAGTTCATCTTTCCCAGGGAGATGATTCAATTAAGAGAACTCAAAATGAGTCCACGATTCAAAGGTACAGCTGACTGCACTCTGATTAATTTCCTATTCATCAGTCACAGAGATATATGATGGGAATTACCAGGGCAGGCAGAAAAGAGGGCAGGCAGGCTAGTGGGGAAGGGAGATAGAAGAGGCTGGAAGATCAGGGTTTTGGGGGGTACAAAGAAGATGAGAAAAGTGCAAAAAGGGGCATCCGCAAGAGGAGGAGAAGCCTGGAAGATAGCAAGAGATAGCACACAGTCTTCTAGGAAATATAATTTGATGTCTTAGCATTAGTATGTCTGACTCTAAAGTTAAATTGAAATTTCTTATTATGTGAAAGGGAAAATAAATTTTAGATGGTAGAAAAGGCTGATGACTCAGAGGCTCAACTGAAGGAATTTTTGGGGCCTTGCATTCCAGCCTCCCCTCGGCTACCTGATCCCAGTATTTGCTTGAAAGCGTGAGTGATGGTGCTTCTTATCCAGAGAGGCTGCTACTCCCCTTTTAGGGGTTAGAATTGTAGGAAAGACCTCACACGCGCTAATGGTTTCATTACCAAAGATATGCTGAAAACAACCCCATACCCAAGCCCAGAATCCTTACCTGGCCTCAGATCCTTACATCCCAATGTCTACCAAACATCTCACCTGAATGACTAAGGAGCAGCTCCAGCAGAACATGGGAAGAACTGAGCTCTTCCTCTCCTCCCTTCCCCTGTTGCTCCTCCCCCTGTGGTTCCTAGCTCAGGGGACCACAATCTGCACTATCCACACAGTGTCCAGAAATGTGGGCATCCTCTGTGACCCCCTCCTCTCTCTCACCTATTACGTTCCATTGTCTGCCAGCTCTTACAATGTCACCCTCTTTTTTTTTTTTTGGCGGTATGCGGGCCTCTCACTGTTTTGGCCTCTCCCGTTGCGGAGCACAGGCTCCGGACGCATAGGCTCAGCGGCCATGGCTCACGGGCCCAGCCGCTCTGTGGCATGTGGGATCCTCCCGGACCGGCGCACGAACCCGTGTCCCCTGCATCGGCAGGCGGACTCTCAACCAATGCGCCACCAGGGAAGCCCCTTGCTGTTCCTTATGCCGGAAGGTTCCTCTCCTCCACTTCCCCATTCCTCCTGCAGCTAATAACAGTTTATGCTCCAGTTCGACCTCACTTCCTCTGTTAAATCACCCCCTAAGTCCTAGGAGTATCCCACAGTTCCCTGCCCCATCACAGTGGGTAAGTGGGAATTGAATCTAATTCATTCTTGCATCACAGAGTCCAACACGGTGGCTGGCACCAGAGCCAGCTTCACGGGCTGAATTGTGACCAAGGCAGCTGCAAAAGGCAAAAGCCCTATGTTCAGAAGAGCTCTGCACTTGGGGTTAAATGCTCTGTGGTTGCCGACTTGCCAGTCTTAAATAACATTATCTTTGAGCTTGTGTTTTGTAAGTGAAGTCCAATAGAGCAATGGAGATACGCTGGGGGTCCTACACTCTCACCACATCCCCAGGACAGGTTCTTAGCTGCTCACTCCTTTGTCTTGACCTAGCAACTTCAGCCACCCTCTGCTCTCAGAAGGGACCTGAGCAAGGGTGTGGTACTGAGTCACAGAGCGGGACCTGTGGCAGACAGCCCTTGCCTTGGGAGTATCTGTAAGGCAGACCCATGCCAGTAAGCTGCGGGTCTCCTCCCATACAAAACTTTGGCTTGAGGCCTTCCACTTGCCTTGCTGAGCCTCTGGAAGGATGCTACAGTCCAGAGAGATGGAGAGAGTAAGGAACAAGGGAACAGCTTTTCCTTCTTTCAGAACAAGTGGCCCTGCATTTCCTGTATTTTCATGTTGCAGTGAGCCGTGTAAACTGTAGTTTGCTGAAGACAAACTATACGCCTGGCTATGGTAGGTGCTCAGGGGTGGCTCGGTCTTACTCTTCTTAAATATCTCTCAAATCCACCCACCTCCCTTCCCTTCAGCTTCCATGACCTTAATCCAGGACCACGCTGTTTCTTTGGACAATTTCAACAGCCCCTTGTTGGTCCTTGTATCCCAGGTGCCTAGAAGAGGGTTTGCATGGAGCAGGACCTCAGTAGGTATGTGATGAATAAATGAAGGAATTAAATAAATAGGAAAAATAGTCTTTAAAATAGCATGCTGTCAATTCTGCAGGTTAGAGTGCTTTGGTAAAGTGCCTCCCAGGGGCACCATTGATAAATAGCCCTGGGAATTATTTAAGCAGTTCTGCACTCTGGCCTCTGCCAGGAGCTGGTCAGAGTCCTGGGCTGATCTATCTGTGTGGACAGGTACTGCCTCACCCTACACCTTCAGAGAGCCCAGCTTCAGGGAGCAGATGCCCAGCTGGGGAATCACAGAGCCTGCAAACGTTGAAAGCTATTTCTGAGCTGTTTCTGTTTGAATGACCAAGGGGCAGTGTTTATTGCCAGAAACAAAAGCCTATTAGGTCTTCAGTGAATATTGCAGGCCCTGCCTAGATAATGACAGCTCTGCTGAAAGACGAAGCCATATGGCCCAATAGCTTACACATGAAGGGGAGAGAGTGTTGAGAGTGTGGTGCTAGGTTTTGGTTTTACTCCTCTGCCTCAGTTTATCCAATGTGGCATTTTGCCACATATGGGCCTCTAGGAGGTTTGCTGTGGTGTGTGAGAAAATTGCTCCTGAAGACGTTGTGCAAGGTTGCTCGTGTTCTGGCTGGTTTAGTCTCTGCCACTCTGGCTTTATTAATCCTTTAGTGCAGACTCAAAGGTCCATTGGGCTGAATCTGCTTTGCCTTTAAAGACACATCACCTAATCTAGGTTGCCACCAACACAGGCATAGAATTTACACCCACCCATCACCGAGTGGGTCACATCCTCTAATGCTTCAGTGGCTCTTACCATTGGGCAACAGTCAGGAAATTCATCGCTACAATGTGCATAACAGCACACACCACTGCTGGCACATTCTGCTGAAAAAGTGCCCAGAAGTACATTTAGTGGCCTTTATAATAACATTGGAGTGTTTTATTGGAGCAGGTATATTTTTCTGTGGTTAATGCAGTTCAGAACAAGGCAAGATATATCTGTCAAGTGTTGTTTTGACAGGTGTCCTTGTAATGGAGGGCAAGTATTGTCAGTGTGCGGAAGGCCTTTCAGTGGTGTGTGGTTCCATCGGTGACTCATGGTGAGAGGAGTGAGATCTGCTTCTTGATTAGTGCAGCAGCCCTAAGCCAACAAGGAATAAAGGCATCTGCTTTTCTCCATCCAGTTCCTTTATTAACAGGACATAGAATTCAGATGCTGTAGATAATTTGGAGATTCTTTCTGAGGTCTTTATGGGATCTACCACTGTATTCACAGTAAGGTCATACTTCCTGAAGGCTGTTTCCAACCAATGACTAAGCAGAGCACGGGTGCTAAGGCAGGCCCGTTTCAGCAAAATGCAGGACTGCTCCAACAGGTGAATTTGGCTGGAGTATTTCCAGTGGCCTTGCAGAATCTTTCTTGAAACTGTGCTTCAGTCCAAGGGCCTTCCTCCTGAGTCCTCCTTCCTTCCCTCTTTCCTTTCAGAATTGTCAGATCCGCACCATAATCTGAAGATGGTCCCTTCATTCCCCTGCTCCTTCTCCCACCAGTCTCTTGCATGTCTACTCCTGTTTAGATGTCCCCTTCTCAGGGACCCAAATAAATGCAGTCCCTTCCCCCATCTGTCCATCCTCAGGGATAAGTCAACTTGCAATCTTTCTGTTTCAGGATAATGTGAGCAGGGGGGTCATTGGTATGAGGGATCAAGCCATTCTATTCAAGAGGTGGAGGAGATATAATTGGAGAAGGGAGACTAGAAAGGGGTCTGGAGTTTGGGCGTCTTTGAAAATTTTAGAAACTGACACTGCCTCACATGCAAGGCCCAGAGAAAGGAGGGTAGAGAAGCTTCAATAGCAGTGGCGGAGGTTTCATGCCCAGCCTGCTTTCAGTTAGTAACGTTACGGTAAAGAGCCTACAGAGGTGGTGGTGATTAAGGAGAGTAAAGACCAGATTCATAGTCAACAACCAAAACATTCTCCATTTTCCAATAAAAATAAAAACATGACAAATCAAAATTTGTGGGATGCATCTAAAACAGTACTTGGAAATATATAGCACTAAGTGCCTATATTAGAAAGATGAAAGATCTCAAATGAATGATGGAGATTGGGAATTGTCCAATTACAGCACATGGGCAAAATTGAACCTGCTGCCTGTTTTTACAAACAAAGTTTTATTGAAGCACAGCCATGTTCATTCATTTATGTATTGTCCATGGCTTCTTTTAGCAATAACAATAGAGCTGATTAGTTGCAACACAGATCATATGAACTCAAAGCCTAAAATAATTATTATCTGACTCCTTATAAAAACTTTTTGCTGACCCCTGATCTAAGCTTCCACATTAGAAACTAGAAAAAGAACAAATGAAACACAAAGTAAGCCTAAGAAAGAAAATAATAAAGATAAGAGCAGAAAACGAAAACAATAAGAATAATCAATGAAACTAATATATGGTCCCTTGAGAAGATCAACAAAATTGATAACCCAAGCCATATAGAGCAGGAAAAAGAAAAAAAAGAATACAAATTGCCAATGTCAGAAATAAGAGTGGGAACATCACTAAAGATTCTACAAACATGAAAGTATAATACAGGAATATTATGAACAATTTTATGACTGTGAGTTTGATAATAAATTATCAATAAAGTGGACAGGCTCTTCAAAAAACACAAACTACCGGGCTTCCCTGGTGGCACAGTGGTTGAGAGTTCACCTGCCGATGCAGGGGATACGGGTTCATGCCCCGGTCCGGGAAGATCCCACATGCCGTGGAGCGGCTGGGCCCGTGAGCCATGGACGCTGAGCCTGCGCATCCGGAGCCTGTTGCTCCACAACGGGAGAGGCCACAACAGTGAGAGGCCTGAGTACCGCAAAACAACAACAACAACAACAAAACACAAACTACCGAAGTTTATTCTAAAAGAAATAGATAACTTGAAAAGCCCTATGTCTATTAAAGAAATTGAATTTGTATGTAAAAAAAATTCTCACAAATAAACTCTAGGTTCAAATGGCTTCACTGGTGAATTCTAGAAATACTTAAGAAAAAAAAATGGTACCAATTCTGCACACTATTCCAGAAAATCAGAGAATGAAATTTAAAAAACCAACTCATTCTATGAGGCCAGAATTACCCTGATACCAAAATGAGGGATAGATATTACAAGAAAAAGAATTGGTAGACCAGTGTCCATTATAAAAATAGATGAAAAATTTTGAGTTTTAGCTAATTATATTCAACACTACATAAAAAGAATCATGACCAAGTGGGGTTAAACCCCAAAATGCAAGATTGGTTCAACATTTGAAAAATCAATCAGTGTAATTCACCATATTAACAGACTAAAAAAAAAACCCCTCTGTTCACCTCAATTGATGCAGCAAAAGCATATGACATTCATGATAAAAACTTACAGCAAACTAGAAACAGAAGCAGACTTTCTTAACCTCATAGAGTGCACCTATGAATAACCTATAACAAATAGTATACTTAATCCTGAAAGAATTAATGCTTTCCACCGAAGATCAGAAAGAAAGCAAGAACGTCTGCTTTCCCCAGTTCCACTCAACATTGTATGGGAGAAGCTTGCAACTGCATTAATGCAAGAAAAAGAAATAAAAAACATCCAAACTGGAAATAAATGTACTTTATCTGCAGATGACATGATCATCTATGTAAAAATTCTAAGGAATTTACAAAAAAAAATCTATAAGAACTAATAAGTGAATGTAGCAAATAGTTCACTATTCAGGATACAAGATTGATACAAAAAATCAATTGTATTTATTCTATACATTACTATATATGCAACAATAGCAATCAGAGAATGAAAAATTTAAAAACAACTGTATTAAAAATAGTGCAATATGTGTGAAATGCAAGGGACAAATTTGACAAAAATTGTGTAAGCCTGTACCCTGAAAACTAAAGGGCTTTGTTGAGAGCATCGAGGAAAGCACAAATTACTGGAGATGTAAACTATATTCATTGATGTAAAGATACAATAGAGTCAAGAAGTCAGTTCTCTCCAAATTGATGTATAGATTTCAATTAATTTCAATTAAATCCTAGCAGTCTTCTTTTTCTATAAATTTATAAACAGATACCAAAGTTTATATGGGAATGCATAGGATCTAGAATAACCAAAACAACTTCAAAAAAGAGGAACAGAGTTTGATTTCGAGACTTATAAAGTGACAATAATCAAGGAACTGTAATATTGACATACATACATGTGTGTAGATTAATGGAACAGAATAGAGACTGAAGATATAGATGCACATGTATTTGGCCAACTGATTTTCTATAAGGCTCAATGCAGTTTAATGTTAAAATGACTTTTTCAACCAATTGTGTTGGAACAATCACAATATGCAGAAACATGGATCTTGACCCTTAGCTCACACTGTACACAAAAATTAACTTGAAATAGGTCATAGACCTAAATGCAAGAGCTAAACTACAAAACTTTTAGGGGAAAACATAGGAGAAAATCTTAGTGCATTTGGGCTTGGCAAAGATTTTATAAATATGTCCAAAAAAAGAACAAATTTTAAACATAAAAGTTCAATAATGAAAAATCACCAAAATTAAAAACTTTATTCTTCAAAATAAAAGGCAAGCCATAGACTGTAAGAAGATAGTTGCATAACATGTATCTTACAAAGGACTTTTATGAAGAATGTATAAAAACTCCTCCCACTCGCTTGTAAAATGACAACCCAACTTAGAAAAGGGGCAAAAATTTGCACATAGTCTTCACCAAAGAAGATACATGGATGACAAATAAGTACATGAAAAGATGTTTAACATCATTGGTCATTAGGAAAATGCAAGTAGAACCACATGACAATCACAACACACACTACAATGGCTAAAAATAAAGACACTAACTACTAATTGTTGGCAAAGGTGTGGAGCAACTGGAATTCTCATAAACTGCTGGTACAATCATTTTGGAAAAATTTGGTAGTTTTTTAGTAAGTTAAGTGTACACCTATTATGCAATCTAGTCATTCGACTCCTAGCTATTTACTCAAGGGAAATGAATGCATATATCCACACAAAGACTTAAAAGAAAAGTCTATAGAAGCTTTATGTGTTATAACTCAAACCTAGAAACAGGCTAAATGTCCATTGCCAGGTGAATAACTAAATTGTGGTATATCCACATAGTAGAATACTATCAGTAATAAAAAAGAATAAATTACCGGTACATGCAACAATATCAACGAATCTCAAAATAATTTTCCAGAGTGAAAGAACCAGTAAGCAAAATTCGTTTAAAGGACATTAAAAAGCATTACCCCTAAGAGAGAAAAAATTGATAAATTGGACTTTATGAAAGTGAAAAACATTTGCTCTTCAGAAGACACTCTTCGGAAAGTTCAAAGGCAAACTGCAAGCTTGGTGAAAATATCTGCAAAAACACTTTTAAACAGACCCTCCCAAAGAAACATGTATGAAATGCTAATAACACATTAAAAAAAAGCTTAGCATCATCAGTAATTGGATAAGCATACATGAAAACCACAAAGAGACACCACCTTACACACACTTAGATGGTTAAAATTAGAAGTCTAACAATATTGGAGAGGACGTAGAACATCTGGCACTTGGTGGTAAAATGATATATCACTTTGAAAGCTATTAGGCAATTTATTATAGGGTTATATATTCAACTACATTATATCCCAGCTAATCCATTACTAGGATTTTACCCAAGAGGAATGACAATATACTGTACAAGACTGTGTAGGGTGTCTTTGTGACAGGCAAAAACTGGAGACAGCTCAAATATCCATCAACAGGAGAAAGTATAAGCACAGCATGGTATAGCCATGGAATATTACTTAACAATAAAACATAAACTACTCATATATGCAACACCATGGATGAATCTTAAAAACATGTGAGTGAAAGAAACCAAACACATGTGACTCCACTTACATAATGTTCTAGAACAGACGATGGAAATCAGAACGATGGTTGCCTCTGGGGTCTGGAGAGTTGACTGAAAGAGGCATGAGGGAACTTCCTGGGGGTGGAGGAGATGTTAAATATTTTTTTGATTTGAGTAGTGATTATGTAGGTTTACACATTTGTCAAAATTTGTCAAACTGTGTACTTAAAATTTATGCATTTTATTACATGTAAATTATACCTCAATTAAAAACAGAGTATGGGAGAAAAAATTAAATAAAATTGCTTCTCCCTGTCTCCTCTGACTGCCTTTACTTTCAGAGATAACCACCATTAACCACATACATCATATTATTTAGTTCCTTTATAGCACTTCTCCAATTTGTTACATATGTATGCATGTGTATGTATAAGTATATGTATATATAAAATTGTTTAGCTTCCATTTAAATGTGTGGGTTCAGTGCTCATTATAGGTCTTTTTTTTTTTTTCACCACAACTTCTCATTCATTCTTGTATGGCTAGATTTTGTCATCAAATTTTTTCTCCTAGGGGATTACTGGGTGCTGTATTTCCTGAGTTCTTGTGAATCCGTGAATGCCTGTCTGACACCTTTACACTTTTTTTTTTTAACATCTTTATTGGAGTATAATTACTTTACAATGGTGTGTTTGTTTCTGCTGTATAACAAAGTGAATCAACTATACATATGCATACATCCCCATATCTCCTCCCTCTTGCGTCTCCCTCCCACCCTCCCTATCCCACGCCTCTAGGTGGTCACAAAGCACCGAGCTGATTTCCCTGTGCTATGCGGCTGCATCCCACTAGCTATCTATTTCACATTTGGTAGTGCATATATGTCCATGCCAGTCTCTCACTTCGTCCCAGCTTACCCTTCCCCCTCCCCATGTCCTCAAGTCCATTCTCTATGTCTGCATCTTTATTCCTGACACCTTTACACCTGAACAACATTTTGTTGGGCCTGCAATTTTTGGATCACACTTTTTTCCTTCAGAAACTCGCATATGCTGTTCCCTTCTTTCCCTGTATTTTAATGTTGCTATAAAGAAACATGAGGCTAGCCTTATTTATCAGCCTTTTAAGTAAATTTTTTTTGTTTCCTCTTTTCAGATGCCTAAGGGATTCTCTCAATTTTTTTTTTTTAATGTTCAGTAATTTACCGGGGTTGATCTTGGTAGTGTTCATTCTGTCTCAAATTTCCTACAACATGGTCTACTTGGAATGTGCTTTTAATTATGGAGATTTAGTTCTTCCTTCATTTAAGGGAAAGTTTTTTTTCCTATTATATCTTTCATTTATTTTATACCACTTGTTATATCTCTACTTCAGGGATACCAGTTATCCTTTGTTTAGTGTCATCATTGGAAGGTATCTATTATCTTGCAATTATTTTAATGCATTTATCCTAAGTACCCAGGTGCCAGCTCTCTGCCTGTCTCCCATATTTTGAGCCCTAGGGCCTCTGATAGGAGGCCTTGCAGACCATCCAGAATGATCGGATCCTGCCCAGGCATCACCATATCTGCAGCGGGACCTCTGCCCCCGACCCTTGGGAACCAGCCCAAGCTCTAAGACCAGTTTTTCAGCAGCAGTGGCCTCACTGTGGCTTGGCCAGGTTTTCCTTTGTCCCTCAGCCCTTCATTTCAGCTCCCCTTTCCTATAGGTTCTGTTCTCTTTCATGCCAACTCAGATCTCAGAAAAGGATCTGGGATTGACCACCAAGCCCCCTTCTCCTAAGTTGCACTTCTAAGTTTTTAGGTCCCAAACTCTTCCCTGTGTTTGCAGACCTCAGACCAAGCTGTGGGGAGTTGAGGGGTTTTCCCACTGACTGCACCCATGTTGGGTGGTCAAACTTACTCAGCTTGCCAGTTCCTTGCAGCATATTGGTCTCACATCTCCAGTCTCAACCCCTATGGCCCTGATTCCTGGGAAGCACCTGTCCTTGTCATCCAAGGGGGGGGACCTCCAGGAGTGCTGCTGTGTTCCCTACCTGCCCACTCACTTCCCTACCTGCCTACTCTGAAGGGCACCTGGTTCCTCACTCATCAGGGTTTCTTCTCTCAGGCGGTTGGTGCTCTGCAGAAGAGTCCTCTCACTCTCAGATGAGCTGTAAGTTTCTAGTTTATTGGAAACATCTAGTATTTGTATGAAACTTGATAAAGTGTTGCACTGTGGGGAGACATCCACAGAGAGCTTTTCTGTTAGGGTGTAGTTGCTTTTATCACCTTTATGGAAGAAGTGCTCGTTAGCCTAGCTACTTGAAATGCACTTTTCCCACTTCGATTTATTTTAAGGATCATTGAGATTTTAAAATACCTCTTGCAGTGGCTAAAACTTCCAAAACTATGTTGAATAATAGTGGTGAGAGTGGACAACCTTGTCTTTTTCCTGATCTTAGAGGAAATGGTTCCAGTTTTTCACCATTGAGAACGATGTTGGCTGTGGGTTTGTCATGTATGGCCTTTGTTATGTTGAGATAAGTTCCCTCTATGCCCACTTTCTGGAGGGTTTTTATCATAAATCGGTGTTGAATTTTGTCGAAAGCTTTCTCTGCATCTATTGAGATGATCATATAGTTTTTCTCCTTCAATTTGTTAATATGGTTTATCACATTGATTGATTTGAATATATTGAAGAATACTTGCATTCTTGGGATAAACCCCACTTGATTATGGTGTATGATCCTTTTAATGTGCTGTTGGATTCTGTTTGCTAGTATTTTGTTGAGGATTTTTGCATCTATGTTCATCAGTGATATTGGCCTGTAGTTTTCTTTCTTTGTGACACCTTTGTCTGCTTTTTGTATCAGGGTGATGGTGGCCTCATAGAATGAGTTTGGGAGTGTTTCTCCCTCTTCTATATTTTGGAAGAGTTTCAAAAAGAGTCATGTACCACAATGTTCATTGAAGCTCTATTTACGGTAGCCAGGACATGGAAGCAACCTAAATGTCCATTGACAGATGAATGGATAAAGAAGATGTGGCACATATATACAATGGAATATTACTCAGCCATAAAAAGAAACAAAATTGAGTTATTTGTAGTGAGGTGGATGGACCTAGAGACTGTCATACAGAGTGAAGTAAGTCAGAAAAAGAAAAATAAATACCGTATGCTAACACATATATATGGAATCTAAAAAAAATAGGTTCTGATGAACCTCGGGGCAGGACAGGAATAAAGACACAGACGTAGAGAATGGACTTGAGGACATGGTGAGGCAGAAGGGTAAGCTGGGACGAAGTGAGAGAGTGGCACTGACATATATACACTACCAAACGTAAAATAGATAGCTAGTGGGAAGCAGCCGCATAGCACAGGGAGATCAGCTCAGTGCTTTGTGTCTACCCAGAAGGGTGGGATAGGGAGGGTGGGAGGGAGACGCAAGAGGGAGGAGATATGGGGATATATGTATATGTATAGCTGATTCACTTTGTCATAAAGCAGACACTAATATACCGTTGTAAAGCAATTATACTCCAATATAGATGTTAAAAAAAAAAAATCTCTTGCAATAGTTACTTCCAGCGTTGGTTTTATGCATCCAAAGGTAGTAAGATGGGTGGGCTTGGAAAGTCGTGTTTCCTTCTCTCCTCAGGCCGAAGTGCTGTCTATTTTAGGGAGCCTTCTGTCCTGCCAGCCTTAGTCACTGGTTTCTTACGCTCACAGCAAACTTTCTTCTTTCTGATTACACCCAACCCCATTGGCCTCATCAGAAAGTGAGCTGTTTACATGCCTATCTCTTCGTCCACTTAGCTGACGATATGCTTACTGGCACCCAGAATTACATAGGGCCCAGGGAAGGCCCCAGTGTTTAGTGAATGTTCAATGCCTTTCTAATCATCGGGGGGAGAAAGCCCTTTTGAAATGCCTAGGCTGCCACGGACTGGTTATTGCAACCCAATTCCTGGTTTTCTCCCTTCAAAAATAATGCTTTGTTTCTGACCAGTGCTTTTAAAACAAAAATCTCAGCCAGTCTGACCTTCAGACTGAATCTTTCCTCATTTATATGGTTGACTTGTTTGAAACACAATACAAAAGTGAATGGAATGATGATTTTTAAGTAAGGTTCTACTGACCCCAGTTTGAATAATTCTTTCAGCCCATTGGATGACAGAGCCTGGATATTAAGTGTCACTCAAAAGTAACTTGTAAAGCAGATAGATTACTATTGCTGGTAAACCATAACTTTTCATTCTTAAGCTGTGTCACTTTTAAATTCTTAACCCCAATGTCATAGCAATGTGTTGCCTTGAATTAATTGTGTTTCTCATAGGACGTTACCAGTTTTTTTGCCTGACATTTAAGAGGAGTAGCTTTTTGATTTTAATCAAAGTATTTCCTTTTGAACTTTAAGGAAGAGCTTCTCTTAAGACTTTGACAAAGAGACATCTCTACTTGAGCCAAAGGTTGTTCACTGTTTACTAGAGTGGACCTCGTCTTGGGTATTAATGAAGAGACTAATGGGAACAAATTGATCTCTTCATAATTTGTCAAGTGAAGTGCGGCTAGCTGAAAATTTCATTATCAGCACTGTTCTAAGGGAACTGTAAAAAAAGAAGTTAGCCAGAGTCAGTTTCATAAAGTTCCCTTTCAGGGTGAGGAGAATTCTTGGTTGTCATTCATCAAAGAACCTACTGCAGTTTCTATGAGGCTGTAACAAATAAAAAAGTGAGTTGTGAAGTTACTCTCAACTCCCTTTGAAATGAGGGAGAGCCTCATTCCATTTTCTGAAACTGAAATATGATTTAAGGAGCAGCATTAAGAATTGCTGCTCTAACCATTAAAACTACGATGTAGCCGCCCATTTATCGACATTGAGAGATATTCATGTTATGTTAGTGTAAAAAGTGGGTTACAGAATAGGATATAAAGTATGATCCGATTTTTGTTTTAAAAAAGTATATGTATTTGGTTGGGAAAAGTCTGGAAAGACGTACTTGCATAATCACAATAAGAAATAAATAAGGAAAAGGATAAACACACCAGCAAAAATGAGCGAAACATATCAACATATAATTCATAGAAAAGAAATGCAAATACATACAAAACAGTAAGTATTTTATACTTTATTTGTAATCACAGACACAATTTAAAATGATAATGAGATACCTTTATTTTTGTTGATCAGTTTGGCAAAACTGTTTAAAATAAAGGAATACCCAGTGTTCAGAAGGGAGAAGACAAAAGCCATGCCCATACATTCCTGGTGGTAGCTTATTTTAGCGCAAATTAAAAAAAAGAGTTTTGTTTACAACTTTATTGAGGCATAATTAACACAGAAAACTGCACACAGCACACTGTGCATAGCTTAGGCAAGGACTACTCTATTTAAAGTGCGTGATTTGATAACATTTGACATATGTATATACTCATGAAACTACCACAGCCGTCAAAATAATGAATGTACCCATCACCCTCCACAGTTTCCTGCTGCCCCTCCATGTCCTACCCTATCCCAGGCATCCTCTGAGCTGCTCTCAGTCAATATAGATTGCATTTCCTAGAATTTTATACAAGTGGAACCATACCCTATGTACCCTCTTTTTTGTTCTGGCTTCTTTCATTCAGCATGATTATTTTGAGGTCCATCCATGTATCTATAATTCCTTCCTTTTTATAGCTGAGTTGTCTTCCATTATGTGAATATTACCACAATTTTTTTTAAAACTCTGAGTGTTAGGTTCTGTTTTTATCCCAATTTACAAGAATAGGAAACTGAGTTAGAGAGCTAAATTCACCCAAGGTAACTCAGATAATAAATGATGGAGACAGAATTTGAACCCAGACACCCTTACTTGAGAATTCCACATTCCCAATCACAAACTTTGAAATATCGTTTATATTATTTGGAAATGTCTTAAAGGCTCATCAACAGGGGCATGAGTTAACCATTTTACATTTATGTAATAAAATATATGCAAGCATTTAAAAATGATCTTGCAGAAGAAAATTTGAAAAAGACTTTAAGGACACATAATAAACTAACACTGGTTATCCCGAGTATTAGGAAACCGTGGGTAATCTTAATTTTCTTCTTTTTTTTCCCCTTCCTTAAAGTTCTCAGATTTCTTGGCTTTGCTCATAAAGAAAAATAAATAAGTGAAAAGGGTTGCAGCCCCCGGTGCTTGCCTGTACATTAGCCATGAATGAGCTCTAAAACTGGACCTTTGGCCTACATTTCTGATGTTTGCAGCTTTCTTTTTCTTTTCTATTCTCACTTTTCCATCTTTCCAGATTTGACTGTATCCTTTGTGGTCCAGCTCATGTTCAAACTTCCCTGGGATATCTTTTCTGCTTATATCTACCACCATTTTTCTGCAGCACATAGCAGTCTGGATAGGAGCTTTTAACCAGTCTAACGATTGTCCTTGGGTGGTATGCCTCTCTTCCAAGTCTGATTATGAACTTCTTGAGGGCAGTGCCAGACTCTGCGTGATCCTATTCCCTCTCCTGTGGCCTGGGGCCATGGGGAGCACATTGTGATGATAACATACCTTCATTTGAGCATAGGACCACACAGTGACAAACTGCTTCCTTGGTTGTTGGTTCAGTCATCCCTTTAGCAAACCCTCTGTGGTGGTAGTGGTGGGGACGGGAGGTCTGATAACCTGTGTTTTGCTGGGTAAGCCTCGCTGGGTAAGCAACTTCCTTGAATACCACAAGTAGCAAGTAGCAGAGCAGGAATGAAAATACACATATCCCTAGATATGCCAGCCATGGTTCTTTCTACTCATACAAAGGCTGTTGGAATAGTCATGAAGCCTGGATTCCCAGCCTGAGCTCTCCAGTTCCACCCTTCTCTTGTCTGATTTCAGCCTCTTGTCCTAGCTGCCTCTGACTGCTTGTTTTCCAGCTTGGAGGTGCACACATGACCCTGGAGGCCATCAGTGCTTCCGTGACTTATCTCCCCAGTGGGTTGGAAGAATCTGCTTTTGAAAAATAAGCCTGGCCTCTATTATTGGTTCACTCTCTCCAGGCCCCAGGAAGTGAATTCTTAATTTCCCTCTGCTAACTTGAATGTCCTGGGTCTATTTATTTGGTTTCCAAGCCCAAAGGGATGTGCAGCTCAGGTCTGTGCTTCCCTGGGCAGCGTGAGGCACGCATTTCTCTTCTCAGTGAATAAAGAGCTTTTCCACTGGAAGTTCCTTCCTGAACTCCCCGCTGTTAACACTACACATGTCCAGTGTGGTGCCATTGACCCTGGAGTTTACAGATTTTAGAGTCTAAGTGGATACTTTCCTGGATCCTGGGAGAAATTGGCCACTTGTTGGGAAAAGAGCTGCATGTCCCCAGTGGTGACCCTGGTAGATCGGGCAGGCTGACAACAGACAGAATAAGACACTGGGGCCTCAGCCAAAGAGGTGGCTCTAGAAAGAGGCAATAGTTTTGGTTCCAGGCCTCGTTTTACTGGCTACTCACCCACTTTGCCTTTCGGAGCTCAGCAAGGAGGAGAGCCCATACTCATTCACCTCTTTCTCCTGGTACTTCGGCCTCCCTGCTTCATCCTCCCTGGTCTCTGTAACTGCCAACCCATGCTCAGAAGCACCTACCTCCTTATTTTGACTCATCCTGCTTTTTTTTTTGTTTCTTACCGCTCCTGACATGAGGTCTCCTCTCCTCTCTTTCTGTGTGGCCTACCTGGCTCTCAAGACTTTGCTCCACTGTTCCCTCGACTTCACAGATTCAAGTTCTGCTTTTGGTGGCTTACCTCAAGTTCCTACTTCCTTCAGGAAGCCTTCCTGAGAACTCCTACCCCATCAGTCTTTTCCCCTCCAGGGAACTCATCTGGTGGTTATTATATTTGGTTGTCACTTTATCATGACACTGCTTTCCTCCCTCATTTCCTCATGGTCAGGCAGCACATGTCTAAGGCCGCGAACGGCTCGAGGTCAGGGGTGTTTCTGTGATGCCCCTCACAGTACACCTGGTGATTGATCAATGGCTTGAAATTTTAAGGTGTTGTGGAGTCTCTTTAATGATAGCATCTCCTGATACTGTAGTTCAGATGAGAGATACGAGAACTCTAATCATGGGGTAGAGAATAAGGTATTCAGGGATTAGTGTAGATAGTGCTTTCAGTTCATGGCTATTGGGGAACAGAGGAGGGGAGATTTGAGAATTATCCAGGTTTTGGCTTAAGCAGCTGGGAGGTTAATGAGGCCATTCGTTGGCTCAGAGAATATAGGAAGAGGAGTTGTGTGTGTTTAGCATAAGTGTGTGTGTGCTGTGTTGTGTGTGTGTGTGGAGGGGATTGTGGAGATGATGGTCCATTGTGGCCACGTTACACTGGAGGCACTTGCCGCCCCAAACCTCCCTTGGGCCAGGAGTCTTGGACAGAGAGTTGCTCCTCAGTGATTGCAGCTTCTTCTGTGAGTTAGCCAGGAGAAGAAAGAGCCAGAGCAATAAGCGAGCCAAAGTCTTAGTAATGCTGAGAGTCAAGTCAGGAAAACCGAGGCATTCTGTGTTCTCTGGCTTCTCTCCGAATCCCCATGCAAGTCACCTTTGACAGGCTGGTCATGGGCTGCTGGCCTCTGATATATAAAAGAATGGCTTTTTCCTTGGGACAATCAGCCATATTAGTTTTAATATTATTAAAAGGTGACATATACATGGGGAAATTTGAATTCTTACGAGCACCATAAAAAACGTGCCCAAGGACTTTCTTGGTGGCGCAGTGATTAAGAATCTGCCTGCCAATGCAGGGGACACGGGTTCGAGCCCTGCTCTGGGAAGATCCCACATGCCGCGGAGCAACTAAGCCCATGTGCCACAACTACTGAAGCCCACGTGCCTAGAGCCCGTGCTCCGCAACAAGAGAAGCCACCTCAGTGAGAAGCCCGCGCGCCGCAAAGAAGAGTAACCCCCGCTCACCGCAACTAGAGAAAAACCCGCGTGCAGCAATGGAGACCCAACGCAGCCAAAAATAAATAAATTAATTAATTAATTTAAAGAACCCAACAAACAAAACGTTTCCAAGAACCTGTATTCTGGTATGTTCTATCTTGGATGAAATATAGTACTTTTAATGAAGAGTTAGTTGAGTTACGATTTCTTTTTTCAGTCTCATGGTTAAAATTCAAACAACTCAGCAATCATTCCTGTTACCTCCATCTAATTTCATATTGCAGAAGACAATGTTATCTGGAGGGAAGGCAAATACATAATTCATGTTTAAATTTAATAGGGAATAGAGATTTGAAGATGAAGGGACATTGCCATAGTTTGTGTCTATAGCGATTCAAGCTTTCTTATGAGCGAGGGCCAGGCATGTCTGAGGACAGGAGGACAGGACACAGGGGTTCAGCTGGATGACGTTCTGCATGACATGATACCATAGGCACTGCCCATGGAACTCAAAGTTTGGGTCCCTGACCTGAAAATGAAACCTCTCTGCTCTCACTCTTGGATTCCTGTGGCACTCTAAATCACCATTCTGGAATTTTTCAGCCCTGTGGGCAAAAAGCCCCCAAGGTGGGGAATATAATCTTCAGCCATCCTCACAATCCCTTAAAGACAAAAGCCAAAGGCACAAGGGTGTTTACGTCAATCTTCTCTAGACGAGCATAAAGCTATGAGCAAGCAAGATAACCAGCCCCAGGGAACAGAAATCATATTCTGGTTAAGTTACTCCATGGTGTGGTCCAACCGGTAGAGAGAGAAGGCCAAACCCTGGAAGGATGCCAACTCGCCCTTGGCTAGGGCCTTATTGGGATCATGCAACCTTATGTGGTCACTGGTGTTTAGTAATGTATGTCCAGAAACCTGAGCCAGGTGGCCAGGTCCTCAGAGGTGAAGACATGAACTATGTGAGCCTGTTGTGTAAGTGGAGACCAGATCATGCATTTACAGTGGAAACGCCTAGATGGTGACTAGAATGCTTCGGCTCATCACTCAGGGCATTTCCATCTCTGGATAGCATTTCTGGAAGGATATGACCCCAAACTTCTGTGTGACCAAGGAATTAGAGCCAAGGGGGAGGCTTAATCTGGGCCCTGGTGGAGTCTGATGAGCCATTTTCAGCTCACAGAGGAGGACACATCCCTGGTGGCTAGATGTCCAAGCCCCAGGTGCTGGGCCTCCCTCCCAGGCACTGCTGGACACACATCCTGATCTTTGAGCAGTCATTTCATAGCCCTGGCTCCCTGAGGCTACACCCAGTCATGTCAGTGACCTGTAGCATCTCAGCCTCCACCTAACAGATTGGATCCTGACTTCCTTCCGTGGCTGGCTTAGCTCTTCTCTGGCAAACTGACTTAGTTTTATTCCCAGAAATTCTCTTTATTTACAAATTTAGGGATAATCTGAACTTTGCCTTCTCTTAAATTATGATTATACAAACCAAGACCATTATGACATGGAAACTGTAGAAACTTGGAAAAAATGCAAAACAGATAATAATACCATAAAAAAGGATACACAGTTTTAAGTAACCTCCTCTTATGGCTGCAAAAAAATGTGTGTGTATGTGGATAAGAAGGACCAGGGATTATGGAGAAATGTAAACTTGATATGATTTGATAGTGGAATTTTATGTGTCATAAATTCTCCTGACATTATAAATATGTTTTCATCATCAATGACAAATAATGCCTTGACTTTATATACATGAGCTCCAACCAGCCCTGAGGGAACAATCAGTCCATCTGGGTCAGAAGAGGCTGGAACTGGCTTCTGGAACCGGTTTCTGGCCTCTCCTTGGATTCCAGCCTCTGTGATCAGAATCTGCACTTTTTGCCTAAACACACACCCTGCCTCGCTCAGACCCCCCTGGGAGCGTTTCAGGGTTCTCGGGAACTTGGTTTGCAGACTCCAGCGCTGGGTATTCTGATGGGTCTGATGTCAGTACCTCACCCAGAGATCAGTTGATTTCTATTTCAGACAGATTCTCAGGCTTGAGCCCCTCAAATGAGAGATCATGATGGGGAAGTTGGCTTTCAGCTCCCAGCTCCGAAAAGGAAAAATATGTTTCACTGAGCCCCATCCATGTTTTTGAATCTCTTTTTCTGATGGGCCCTTCTGTTATTCAACACTCTCTGACTTCTCCATTCCTCTCTCCCTAAACAAAGAAACCTTTTGTTTATTTACAAGTGTTTTGTAAAAGTGTTTTGTAAAATGCGGAGTGATGCTCAATATAGAGGGTTGCTCGTGGTTGTTTTACCAGAACCTCTTTTGAAGGATCTAACAGAGGCATTCAATTTATAAAAGAGTTAGCACTAATATATGTCTGCTCATCAAGGGAGGTGGGAAGTAAGTTGGGCAAAGCAGGAAACAGACTCCATGTTGAAAGATCACTTTGGAGCATTAGAGCTTTGAGCACGTTGTCGACTACGTGGGTGACTGGCGGTGGGGCGGGTGTGGACACCTCCTGGGGAGGTGTCCGGAGAGAAGGACTGAAGCGTAAAGGTCTCTTAAAAACTCATGCTTTCGTGTCCTCCTATGTCAAATGAGGGGGTTGTCCGGGTGATCTCCGAAGGCACTCCTAGGCGTCATGTTTGTGCTCACAAAAACTTAATTGAGGTATTTGGTTCCCCTGGTCTGACATTTCATCACAGTGAGACACAGTAAGTCACATGTTGCCTTTGTATAATAACCACAAGTTAGAGTTGAAAATCAAAGGGAAGTATTGTGTGGTGAGGTGTCTGAGATTTGTGGTTTCTTCTTTATTGGGAGGTCTGGTTTGTAACAGGAAGGTACACTCTGGGGCCAGTGCCCCCGGCATACAGAGAATTTCGTATTCATGCCTGGTGGGCAGGCAGAGAGAAATTACAGCATGAGAGACGGAAGAGGTTGAAGACAAGAGCCCGATGTGGCGAACACAGAGCTCAAGTTTCTGCCAGGAGAAAGTTTGGCCTCTCAGGATGCATCTGTTGCCTCAACCCATAAAATGATCACAGAAATCTAATTCTAGTACTTTTCATGGGTCTGAGCGTATAATGTCTCCTCACAAAAAGATGCCCTAGAGGAGAAAAACCAGGATGAGTTACTTTATTTTTATGCATTGTGGGTCCTCAGCCCAAGAAAGTTGCAGAAGTTATGGGGTTGGTTAAACTTAAATGGTGGTTAGGAATTACCCACAGATCAGAACGTTAACTGATGATTCAAATTCCCTTGTGTCCTGCTGAATGGGGCTTTCACGGATGTGGCTGCAGAGTGGTATGTTTCATTGCATGTCGTTCTAAGGCCATATCTGGGCTTTATATTTAATGTTATGTAAATAAAATTATATACAAGCTGATTCCATGTGTCTATAAAGTGTTAGGTAATATCAGTTGGCATGTATATATGTATACACAAATATATATGGTGAGTATAAATACAATAAAATTTGGGAGGAAAAAAAGTTCAGACATGAACAAGGTTTAAACTCTTATTTAAGCTTTATAGCAGGTTTACAAATTTCTTTATGCCCCTGTTAACAGCTGTCCTTGACTATTGGAGGATTGGGTCATTGGCTGAAGCTCCGTATCCCCTGTGCCAGGCTCACGTCTGCATATGGCACTGTGGAAGGGCCAGCTGTGGCTGGAGCTGAGATGGTCTGGATAAGGCTCATCTTTCAGAAAGTAAGCTTGACTGCAGGCACCAACATAATGTCTAGACCCCAAATCTCAGCATTGTTACTGTCTGCTGACAGCATTGCAGTAACAAAAAAGATCAGTTCCATACAAAGATGATTAGTTGAGAACCAGCTATTGACAGCACCTATAGACTATTTCAATGCCAGCCGTAGCCCTTAACCTAAGGAATTCACTGTTTCTGAATTCTGGAGGTTGCATAGTTTTAGTAAACAGAGTTAGTAGAGAGAAAAGTACAGATGATGGGTCACTGGAGGAGGAAGGGGAGAGAAAGATTAGGGAACAGATGACCAGGAAGCCCAGATCTGCTACTGGGGCGAGGCTGCAGGCATCCATCGTAATTTTGAGAATTTTCCTAAAGCGGAAGATTGAGAACCCAAAGTAGGGAAGGAAGCAAAAATGATGCACGAGTACAAGTACATTTCTAGTAAAATAGTATAAATATGTTTGTGATTCAGTCCATTTCTAGGTTTTTAATCTGGTTATCCGCTGGGATAGAGCTGGACCATGGTGACCATGAAAGTTTGGTCTCAAGTCTCTGACGGGTGGGAGCCCCAGCCAAAAAGCCTCAAACCGATACCCAAGGCTTCTGATTCCTTTGAGTGGCTTTTGGGATAGAGCCCCAACAGGAGATTTTATCATATAAAAAGATCTTCCGATTTTGTTATTATTTATTTCTAAATAGCCTTGGAAACCCGAGAGTAAAGATCATAAGCATTAACAAAATGCCAGGGAAAAATAAAAAGAAACATAAAATTCAAACACTTACCAAGCATCTACTGTGCCAGGTACCATGTGCAACATGATTCACTCCTTATAATTATGTATGTGGCATGTATGAGGTATGTTTTATTATCCCCGTTTTATAGATTAGTCATTAATTAGGACAGCAGCCAAAATGGAAAGCACAGCTAAACAGGTTGAGAGCTGAACTGTCAAACATGACACGGTGGTTAATGGCAGGTTATTGATGGATGTTACCTCGCTGATGGGTCTTCAATAAACTCTTTTTTTGGCGAGGTCTTCGATAAACTTTGCATCGACTTTGGCTCAGAAAAAAGTCTTTGGTGAAAACAAATTTATCTGAAATAAACATCACGATATTATGTTTTAAATCTCATGTATAAAAATTCAAATACAGAGTACACATATAATTTCCCCCTTCTTTTTAGGTCTCTTTGATTTTAAAACTGCTGTAACAATCACAGTCAATTTTAAAGTGTTGATGATAACAATACCGTCCTGAATTTTTATAGAGACTTTTTCTTGCAAGGACCTTGAAGTGCTAAAAATGTTGGCATCCATATAGGCAGACCTCGGGAATATCTAATTTAGCAAAAGTCAGTGATAAATTCTTCTGGTGCCATTCTCCATGTCTCTGAATATAGTAGAACACCCTGGAAATAAGAATGTTTATTCTCCAGCAACTGACTGCTGGTAATACGGTTAGTTGGTATAATTCCACTTGTATTTATCTTTTAAATAGTTGTTGGGATTAAAAGAATCCTTTCTGTTTTCTTCCTATTTCTAAAGTGGTAGGTATTACGCACATTTTAGTGCCTTCTCCAGGTGGGCAAAGGAAACACTGTCTTTAGCTAACTTCATCTTTATGCTGCTGAGCACCCTTTCACAAGCAAAACGTGAATTAGAATAAAAATTGGAATCTTAAAGGCTGAAACACACAGTTCCTGCACAAAGGAAAGCAGCAGAAACCGTGAGGTCACGTCCATGAGTGAAGGATGCTAGGAGCAGATACAGGCCTCCCTGGGCTCTGCGCAGCCCACTCACCCATTAATTGCCCAGCCTGGTCAGAAACTCCTGGGAGGAGACTGAGGATGTGCAATTGTTTTTTTTTACAGATTAGAAAGTCATTCTGTTTCACTGGATGATTGTGAACAGTTCAGTCTGTGCGTTTTATTTTGATTTTCAATGACTTAATTAACGACACTGAACTTTGTCCACAATAGCAGCATTATGTTTAAGAGTCAATCAAATGCCAGACAGTGTCATTAAGTGGAACGGCACAGATGGCAGGGTCTGTGGGAGCTGGAGAGCGGCTGTGAGGTGGCCCGGGCTTCTCAGGGACGTGGTCAGGGCCTGACCTCGGATCCCCGTCCCCATGCCGTCTGCTGCCGGTTGCTGATGGCCAGTTCCTCACTCTTCCCTACATCAGTGCCTTCACGTCCCTGGGCCTTCTTCCCGCTCCTCCCACTGATCTAAAGCCTCCCTATCCTTTAAGTTCCAACTTAGATCACTTCCCTCACAAAACCGTCTCCTATTCCCTGCTCGTCGCTAGCCCCTGGTGGTGACAAGAACCCCGATTGTACTTTGGAAATAACTCTTTGTTTCTGTATCTGAGGGTAGATCTGTTAAGCCTCAGCAGGCAGGATCTAAAGGTAGAGATGTGTCTGGATTACATTTGAGGATGAGGCTTAATTGCCAAGGTCCTGGGGAGCCTGAGGAGAGAGGGGGAGGGGCTCATCTCCAGGAAGCTGGCTAGGCTCTACCTTGAGGGGCAGGGTGGGGGGGGTGCTGGGAGGCCGGTGGACCCCCAGACCATGGAGACAATGGCGTATGTGCTCGGTATGCGTGACTGACTGCACAGCAACCTTGGGCTGAGTGATGTCCCACACCCGCGGTGATCTTCTCCTTGGCTCCTCTATTCCTAATTCCCAAAGGGAGGACCTGCTTGCACTGTGTAAAGGCCTCTGATCCGGGGTGTCTTTTCCAGGTGGAGCTTGGGCCCATCAGGAGAGTCATGGCTGAAAGGCATGGAAGAGTGGGGATCTGGTCCTGTAAAATTCCAGAGAATTGGGATACCTGTTTAATTTAGTATTCAAACTGGGACACTTTGGATGTTAATGATTATGCTGGGACCAGAGGTGTAAACCTGGACTGTCCTGGGCAAATTAGGTGGGTGACACCCTGACCCAGAAGCCACCTAGCATGATGACCGTTCACAGCCTCTCTCTGGCTCCTCTGTACTGGGTCAGCGCAGGTTTAAATGTCACACTGTGCAGAGGAAGGAATGAAGAGAAAGGAACTTGCCAGAGGGTCCTAGAATGGTTGATGGATGCAGATGCAGCATGAGCTCACACCAGTGTCCCAGCTGAGTGATGAGGATCCCATTGGTGACACCCCAAAGCTTTCCTTCAAAGGAGCCTGTTTCAGTGCAGGGAACTCTACTCAATACTCTGTAATGGCCTATATGGGAAAGAATCTAAAAAAAAAAAAAGAGTGGGTATATGTGTATGTATAACTGATTCACTTTGCTGTACACCTGAAACGAATACAACATTGTAACTTAACTATACTCCAATAAAAATAAAAATAAAATAAAGGTGGGGGGGTCTGTTTCCTGGAGGTGCCTGGGCAATGCTGCCTGTCTTGGAGCTCGAGCCAAGGACACCTTCAAAGACACTGTCCCAAGACAAGGACTCAGAGCTCCTTGGAGCCCTGCTGATCTGTGGACCTGAAGACCTAAACTCATAAATGCGACAGAGGGTCTCTTCCGCTGTCCACTTGCTCGGCCCGCAGAATTGTTCTCTGGTCTAAAAGCAGGGTGCTGTCTCTTCTCCTGGGGGGGCAGGGGCGGGGTTCCCCATGCTGTTGCCCTGTTTCTCACTGAATTCCAACAACGTGTAGGGCCTTCATGTCATCAGAGTCATTTTCCAAATGAGCAAATTGTGTTTTCTTCTTCGTTGAACCTGATATTTGAGCCAATCTGTGCAGGCAATTTCCTCCTCTTTGTTTTCCTGACCCTGAGCACTCCTGGCCCCACCGTAATTATTGGACTGCGCCCGCTGCTGGGAGCACAGCTCCTGTTCAACAGCAGTAACGATTTCGCTGAACATGGAAAGAAAAAGGCCCCAATTCTGGGATTTTGTCTCCCTTTCAGATGTTGGTTATTTACAAAAAGTCTTCATTTCAGTGTTGAGTTAGCGTTTCTGGCATTGCTTAGGAAGCCACAGCCTGAGCTGTGTCCTCTGCTCTACCCTCAGAAGAGAACCAGATGGCTACCCATGGGTGTGTGTGGGGACAGCAGCCCTCACTCCATGCATTTACGTGGGGACAACGTGGAGTCACTGTCCTGTGGCTGGGGAGGAAACAGAGGAATTCCCGTCTTGGAAAGCCCATCTCTTCCTGTGAGAAAGGGAAGGATGTGGTGGAGTAGGAAGGGCCCAGGACTAGGAAAGAATCTCCTGACCTGTTAATCCCACCTTTTGCTCAGGGCCAAATATCTATCTTTTCAGCAGCCTTTCTGTTTTCTATCCATCCATCTGTCCATCTGTCATCTCTCTCTTTTCCACCAAGCCCAAAACATTTATTAAGCACTTAGGCTATTAGTGGTTGTTTCGGGCTGAATTGTGTCCTCCATACAACTCACAGGTTGACATCTTCAACCCCTGTAGCTCGGAATCCAACTGTATTTGGAGATAGGGCCTTTAAAGAGGTAATTAAGGTAAAATGAGGTCATATGGTGGACTTTAAGCCAATCTAACTGGGGTCCTTATAAGAAGAGGAGATTAGGACAGAGACACGCACAGAGGGAGAAGCACGTGAAGACACAGCAGGAAGATGGCAACCTACGAGCCAAGGAGAGAGACCTCAGAACGAAATCAAACCAAGTCAAACACCTTGATCTTGGACTTCCAGCTTCCAGAACTGTGAAAAAATAAACTTCTGTTCTGTAAGCTCCCCGGTCTGTGGTATTTTGTTCTGACAGCCCTAGCTGACTGTTGCTGTGTCACTTCCAGGTAACGGGGACCCAGTGATGAATAGAGATTCTTCAAGCTGCTCAGAGCCTAGCAGGGGACCTCGAGCCCTAAAGAAGCACAGGCGGAAGGAGGTAGGTGGGCAACGCCCTGGCTTGCCCTTCCCTTGCATCATCCGTCAAACAACACACAGGGGAAAGAAGGGTCTTGTGTGAGCCATCGGAGTGGTGGCTGCGGGATGGATCCTAGCAGGACAGTGTGGCCAATGACAGAACCACTATCCTGGTGGCTTCGCAAGACAGAGTAGAGGAACGTAAGATGGGACATTGCCAAGGACATGCTTAGGGGGCTAAGTTAATGAAGCAAAGTTGATTATGGTTGTGTGACCCTAGTTTGTACTCATCGTTGCATGAAGCTGGGGCACATTGGATATATGAACACTGGTCCACATTTTTGACATTAATCACCAAGTGTTTATTAAGCAAAGAGCCTTATGCTTTGAATGGGCTGATTCTGCTGTGGGAGACAGAGGAGGAAGAAACTGAAAAGACCTGGTCCTGCCCTTGAGGACACTACCAGTCATGAGAGAGGAGACTCATCCATGAGAGGATGGGATGAATGTTCTGGACAATGTGCAAATGCCCAAGTAAGCAGTTCAGACCATGGCCACTGTATGAGGTCAGAGCCGAGGAAGATCAATGTGGGCTAGCACAGTTCATTTAAGTAGCAATTAGTTATAATTAATCAATTATGTGATTGAGTAGCACTTAATTATTTACTGCCTTGTTCGGTTTTCCAACTGCTCACAAGCGTCAGCTTTGTTTCCCCAGCCGGAGCCGAGCTCCCCGAGAACAGGGACAGGCTCCTTCGTTGGTATCAGATGGGGCCAGGGTCAGATTCTCACATCTAAAGACAGTGATCTGAGGAAACAGAAAGCATGAGACCATAACTTTGAGGTCAAAACTTCAAGATTATGCCAAGAAATGACTGTCGAGTGAGTCAGCCTTCAAAACAAACACAGAACAGTGAGGAGTAGATGCAGCTGAGGTGGACGTGTGGTTCTTCAGCTGCACTTGGGCAGAAGGAGTGCCCCGGGAGGACAGGCCCTTCCGGAATGAATGGTGACAAGTAACGCTCCTGATAAGTCTCTGGCGTCTGAGGGGTGTTCTCACGGCTTCTCTGGCATGAGGACGTGCGTCCCGTTGATGCTTCCTGAAGGGTCCCAGGCTGACCCTCTCAGCTGATACCCAGCAGGTCCCTCTGGTGCTCTGAGAGTTAGCACCAGGGGCTGGAGAAGGGTCATGCAAGCTCAGAGAGAGGACTTGAGCTGATTTCATCTCACAGGTTTTTGGTGCTCTAACTGTGTTATTCTTTGGGAGCTGCTTCTCGGAAGCCAGATAGAAAATCAAGAGTAATGCAATGAATGGCTTCTTGAAAATAAGTGTAGGGTGTCCCAGGAATTCGGGCTTGTGGGAGGCGCTGCTAGCCCCAGCCATATGGCAGCCAAATGAGTCTGAAGCTCCTTAAAGGACAGATTCCTACAGTTAATGCTTAATGGGATCCTGAGCTCCGTGGGGCAGCCCAAAGAGGGCGACCTCCTAAATTCCAGGGTTCCCTGGCTGGCTCAGGTCTGGCTCATTTGCAGACAAAGATGGTGCCTCCTCTCCCTCCACGAGGTCAGTGGGTGTTATTACCTGGATTCACAAATGGGGCAGAACACCCTGAGACTTGCAGACTGATTACTTTCATTAACTTTAATTGGATTCTTTCGCACTTGGAAAGAGAAGTGTAACCAGGGTTTAATTGGAAGAGCATCTCAGGCCCAGGGTGATGCAGGATTGTAAACATTAAAAGTGCTACAGCTGCGTTGGTAGGGAATGTTGAAGTCACTTATGCCGTTTGTAAGAATAGCTCACAGACCTGAGGATGTTAGGAAGCTCTGGGCATGTCAAATTCAGGGATTATTTTTGTGCTTGTCTAGAAAAAAAGAAATGTGAAATCAGAGGTGTGCAAGTGAAATTATAGAAGAGACCAAACACATTCCAACGTGCCACGTGCCAAAAGAAATCCACAGACGCTAGGAGACCTTCAGTGTAGGTCCAGTCTCTGAGCAGGCCTGGGGCAGCCTGTGAACTCTCTAAGGTTGGATTCAACCTTGCCAACCCTTCTCTCAGCTCTGTTGCTCTATGACTGTTATGTCCTCTGTGTGGGATATTCCTGTCATTTTCTGCATGACAAATTCTCACCCAACCTTTCAGTTCCGGCTCTTATGTCACAGTCCTGAAGGCTTGGCCAACAGCTCTACAGGATTTAGTTCCTCTGTGCTCTGTGCCTGCACAGAACTTTGTTCATATAAGGAACACTCAGCAAGCCAGAGAATAGATAGAGAGCAAGGGAGGGAGAAAGGAGCAGAGAGAACACAGATTCAGGATTCCAAAACTGGTTAAAACACAATTAGTTGGGGGGAAGATTATCTTTTTTTAATTGAAACATAGTTGATTTACAACACTGTGTTAGTTTCTGGCATACAGCAAAGTGATTCAGTTATATGTATATATATTTTTTCAGATTATTTGCCATTATAGGTTATTATGAGATACTGAATATATTTCCCTGTGCTCTACAGTAGGTCCTTTCTGCTTATCTATTTTATGTATGATAGCTTTTAATCTGTTAATCCCATACTCCTAATTTATCCCTCCCACCCTCCCTTTCTCTTTTGGTAGCCATAAGTTTGTTTTCTATGTATGTGAGTCTGTTTCTGTTTTGTATATGTATTCATTTGTATCATTTTTAAAGATTCCACATATAAGTGATATCATATAATATTTGTCTTTCTCTGTGTGACTTCCTTCACTTAGTATGGTAATCTGTAGATCCATCCATGTTGCTGCAAATGGCAATATTTCATTCTTTTTTATGACTGATATTCCACTGTGTGTGTGTGTGTGTGTGTGTGTGTGTGTGTGTGTGTGTGTGTGTATACCACATCTTCTTAAACCAATCATGAGTTGATGGGCACTCGGGTTGTTTGCATGTTGAGATGATCTTTTTAAGAAGCTAACTGGGACCTTGGTGTTTAATATGCATCTGTTGAACGTGAGAATACATAGCTTGATTGGTAGCCCTAGGACTTGCCCACCTCTCCATCAGCACGGTGTCACTTAACATCCACTGCTGGCCTTATGGAGGTGGGTGCTGGAGAGGCCAGGCCAACGTTTGGCTAGCAGCCTGCCCTGAGAGAGCCCAGAGAACCACAGAATGGGTTAGTGCCTGAGTTGCCACCTTAGCCCTTTGGGCCTTGTCCTGAGCACTGAGAGGGCATCAGCAGCATTTGCCCACCACACCCTGTCTGCCATTCTGTATTCGTTTCTGGACTTTCCTTTTTCAGGACCTGCATCCAGGTTCCTTCCTCACTCTGGGGTGACAATAACTGTCTCCTCCTGGGGTGTCTTAAGTGTCAGAAGTGCTAATGGTGGCATTGCTGAGCCCCACGAGGAGGTGATAGGGGCCGCTAAATCATTTCACGCGTTATCTCATTACTGCCTCCTGGTCCAGGAGGTGCTGAGCCTCCTGCACACCCTGGATTAGATTTTCAGAGAAACGTCTCCAGCACGTGTTCCCACTTAGCCCTCCAGGAGCCTGCTTTCATCTCCTTGCTCTCCGGCCGGCTCCCCCACTGACCTGGGGATGGCTAGGTGGATGCAAGAGGGCTTGACATTCACCTTCCCTGGCGGTGATGAGCTTTGCTTCTGGAGGCCCGTGTTCCTTAAGGGTGAATTGCCCACACAGGTCACTGGTGAGGAAGGCATTTCCCCCTAAAGATCGTTCTTTGATTTTAAAAATAGCCTTTTCTAATTCACATGAAGAAATAAAACATCCTCTCAGAAATTTTATAAAGGGAGTTAACTGTTTCATCAGGACTCAGAACGGCCACTCAGAGAGCAGATCCTAGATAAGAAGCGAGGTCCGGCTCGCTGGGCTGCGGGGAGAGTTGGCACCTGCTGCCCAGCCAGGTCCTGTGGGCACAGAGGCTGGCTCTCTTCGGCCCATTTCAGACTCGTAGGTGAGGAACACTGGCAAATACCACGGTGGGTACTGGCATCCAGGCCTGGTTCCGGGGCCTAATCTAGGACATCACAGCTGGGGATGGAGGACTTGGAACGAGGTCATTTAGTCTGCACTGTTCAAAAGGAAGACCAGGAGCCACACGTGGCTACTGAGCACATGACATGTGACTGGTCCAAACGGAGACTCGCTATGTGTAAGACATACAGAGCAGACTTCAAAGCCTTAGTCCAAAGAAAGAATGGGCGACGTTTGTTGAATAATACTTTATGTTGATTACATGTTGAGATGATCATATTTTGAATATATTGAGTTAAAGAAGACATCCTATTGAAATTACTTTCCCTGTTTCATTTTTCATTTTACTTTTTTTAAGTGTGGCTACTAAAAATTTAAAATGATATGTGGCTTGCATTCTTTTCCTATTGGTCAGTACTGGTCTATGTCCTCTAAGAACAGTGAGGGTGAGGGTACTTGGGATGGCCTTGAGCTGGCATCAAATGTGAGAAACTGGATGGGGCCAGAGACCTTGAAGACATGGTGCATATTTTGGGGAGATAAATATCTTTTGGTAACTTGTCCTAAAAACAACTGAGGTGAGGTTTCCCTTGGCATATCAATCCCCTTTTCAGATCTAGGGCTAGTATAATATGAAGCAGACATTTTCAGACAGAATTGGAACTTTTTAGACCCTGTTCTGGGAGAGAACCAAGTTGGGTTGATCTTCCTTATTTTGACTACAGTTGCCAAGGTGAGTTTCCCAGGTTGAGATAATCCATTCACAAAAATTCCCAAACCAATTCTTCAACTCTAGCTGGATAATAACCACAAAATGATTAATTGAGGACATGCACACTATGAAATAAGAACTCAGTAGCGTTTACAAGCCAGTTAACCTAAACTTGAGTAAGTCTATTTTAAATCTATTCACTGTACATTTTTGGGTCTGATTTAGCTTCCAGTTTCTTTTTGGGGTGGAATCAATGAATCTCTTGGAAACATCTGACTACGGCAAATCTCTCCCTCATGGCTCCCCCTTGTTCTTTATCTTTTATGGCCATGGTTTTATTTCTGTATCATGAGCACATCTTCTACTGTGTTCCATGTGTTCCATGCTCTGTGCTAGTCTGTGCCAGAAAAGTCATTTTAAACTTACTGATTTCAACGAATATGACTTCTCAGGGATATATGTATATTTAATTCAAACATTTGAATTAAATATTTTATTATATATTTTGTTATATTTTATATAATATATTTTAATATACTTTATTATATTTGAATTAAATATTTTATTACATTGTTCACTCTATAAACTTAGTTGTAATCATATACATTGTATACAAATACATTGTTTTCTTTTTTTCTATTTCATTTATTTCTGCTCTGATCTTTATGATTTCTTTCCTTCTGCTAACTTTGGGTTTTGTTTGTTCTTCTTTCTCTCGTTCTGTTAGGTGTAAGGTTAGATTGTTTATTTGAGATTTTTCTTGTTTCTTGAGGTAGGCTTGTATTGCTATAAACTTCCCTCTTAGAACTGTTTTTGCTGCATCCCATAGGGTTCTGGATCGTTGTGTTTTCATTGTCATTTGTCTCTAGGTATTTTTTGATTTCCTCTTTGATTTCTTTAGTGATCTCTTGGTTATGTACTAATGTATTGTTTAGCTTCCATGTGTTTCTGTTTTTTTCCCTGTAATTGATTTCTAATCTCATAACGTTGCGGTAGAAAAGATGCTTGATACGATTTCAATTTTCTTAAATTTACTGAGTCTTGATTTATGACCCAAGATGTGATCTATCCTGGAGAATGTTCCGTGCGCACTTGAGAAGAAAGTGTAATCTGCTGTTTTTGGATGAAATGTCCTATAAATATCAATTAAATCTTTCTGGCCTATTGTGACATTTAAAGCTTGTGTTTCCTTATTAATTTTCTGTTTGGATGATCTGTCCATTGGTGTAAGTGAGGTGTTAAAGTCCCCCACTATTATTGTTTTACTGTCTATTTCCTCTTTTATAGCTGTTAGCAGTTACCTTATGTATTGAGGTGCTCCTATGTTGGGGGCATATTTATTTATAATTGTTATATCTTCTTGGATTGATCCCTTGATCATTATGTAGTGTCCTTCCTTGTCTTTTGTAACATTCTTTATTTTAAAGTCTATTTTATCTGATATGAGTATTGCTACTCCAGCGTTCTTTCGATTTCTATTTGCATGGAATGTCTTTTTCCATCCCCTCACTGTCAGTCTGTATGTGGCCCTAGGTCTGAAGTGGGTCTCTTGTAGACAGCATATATACAGGTCTTGTTTTTGTATCCATTCAGCGAGCCTGTGTCTTTTGGTTGGAGCATTTAATCCATTCACATTTAAGGTAATTGTTGATATGTATGTTCCTGTTACCATTTTCTTAATTGTTATGGGTTTGTTTTTGTAGGTCCTTTTCTTCTCTTGTGTTTCCCACTTAGAGAAGTGCCTTTAGCATTTGTTGTAGAGCTGGTTTGGTGGTGCTGAATTCTCTTTTGCTTGTCTGTAAAGCTTTTGATTTCTCTGTCGAATCTGAATGAGATCCTTGCCGCGTAGAGTAATCTTGGCTGTACGTTCTTCCCTTTCATCACTTCAAATATATCATGCCAATCCCTTCTGGCTTGTAGAGTTTCTGCTGAGAAATCAGCTGTTAACCTTATGGGAGTTCCCTTGTATGTTATTTGTCGTTTTTCCGTCGTTGCTTTCAATAATTTTTCTTTGTCTTTAATTTTTGTCAATTTGATTACCATGTGCCTCAGCGTGTTTCTCCTTGGGTTTATCCTGCCTGGGACTCTCTGCGCTTTCTGGACTTGGGTGGCTATTTCCTTCCCCATGTTACGGAAGTTTTGGACTATAATCTCTTCAAATATTTTCTCGGGTCCTTTCTCTCTCTCTTTTCCTTCTGGGACCCCTATAATGCGAATGTTGTTGTGTTTAATGTTGTCCCAGAGGTCTCTTAGGCTGTCTTCATTTCTTTTCATTCTTTTTTCTTTATTCTGTTCTGTAGCAGTGAATTCTACCATTCTGACTTCCAGGTCACTTATTCGTTTTTCTGCCTCAGTTATTCTGCTATTGATTCCTTCTAGTGTATTTTTCATTTCAGTTATTGTATTGTTCATCTCTGTTTGTTTGTTCTTTAATTCTTCTTTAATTCTTTGTTAAACATTTCTTGCATCTTCTTGATCTTTGCCTCCATTCTTTTTCCGAGGTCCTGGATCATCTTCACTATCATTATTCTGAATTCTTTTTCTGGAATCTTGCCTATCTCTACTTCATTTAGTTGTTTTTCTGGAGTTTTATCTTGTTGCTTCATCTGGTACAAAGTCCTCTGCCTTTTCATTTTGTCTATCTTTCTGTGAATGTGGTTTTCCTTACACAGGCTGCAGAATTGTAGTTCTTCTTACTTCTGCTGTCTGCCCTCTGAAATTTATTTTTTATTTTTAAAAATTTTTGGCTGCCCTACACAGCTTGCAGGATCTCAGTTCCTCCACCAGGGATTGAACCCGGGCCACAGCAGTGAAAGCTCCAAGTCCTAACCACTGGACTGCCAGGGAACTCCCTACATTGGTTTTAATAAGGAATATTAGAAACAGTTTAAATGTTCATCAGTAAAGGAATGTTAAAAATGCATTACCAATCCTATGGAATACATCACATAACCATTAAAAAGTAATTAAAAGGTACTGCATTTACATTGCATGTAATTACCAATAGACTTCATATTGTTTCAGTCAGCTTGCACTTTCTCCTCTTTTCACCTGTTTAATGTTTATAAATTTTTACTTGAAGTTTTTCTTTTTTTAATAAAAACTGTGTATATTCAAAGTATACAACATGATGTTTTCATATACATATACCTTGTGAAATAATTTCTATAGTCAAGCTAATTGACTTGTGAAATAATTTCTATAGTCAAGCTAATTGACATACTCATCACCTCACATAGTTACTTTTTTGTGGGTATGGTGAGAACACTTAAGTTCTACTCTCCTAGCAAATTTCAAGTATACAATACAATGTTATTAACTATATTCACAGTATTGTACGTTAGATCTCTAGAACTATTCATCCTACATAACTGAAACTTTGCATTGTTTGACCAATATCTCCACATTTCCCCCAATCCCCCTCCCCGCCCTGCCCCTGGTAACCACCATTCTACACTCTGCTTCTATGAATTCAACTTTTTTAGATTCCACACAGAAGTGAGATAATGCAGAATTTTTCTTTCTGTGTCTGGCTTTTTTCACTCAGCATAGTGTCCTCCAGGCTCACGTCCTATCACAAATGACAGGATTTTCTTCTTTTTTTAAGGCTG
This sequence comes from Stenella coeruleoalba, assembly GCF_951394435.1. Taxonomy (NCBI): domain Eukaryota; kingdom Metazoa; phylum Chordata; class Mammalia; order Artiodactyla; family Delphinidae; genus Stenella; species Stenella coeruleoalba. The sequence continues at coordinate 72,438,465 of NC_137159.1, forward strand.
AATGTGTGTGTGTGTCTGTGTGTGCATCTGTACACATGTATAATATGTATACATGTGTATATATATGTATATATATAATGGATGCAATTTCTTTACTCATCTGTTGATGGGTTCTTGGGCTGTTCCATATCTCGTGTATTGTGGATAATGCTGCAGTGAACATGGGGTGCAGGTGTCTCTTTGAGATTTCATTTCCTTTGGATATATAACCAGAAGTGGACTTGCTAAATCATATAGTAGTTCCGTTTTTAATTTTTTGAGGCACCTCCATATTTTCCATAATGACTATACCAATTTACATTCCCACCAACAGTGCACAACGGTTCTCTTTTCTCCACATCCTCGCCAACATTTGCTATTTTTTGTCCTTTTGATAATAGCCATCCTAACAGGTGTGAGGTGATTTCTCATTATGGTTTTGATTTGCATTTTCCTGATAATTGATCATCTTTTCATGCATTTATTGTCCATTTGTAAGTCTTCTTTTGAGAAATGTCTATTCAGATCCTTTGCCCATTTTTTAATTGCGTTATAAATATATGAATTTGGATATTAATCCTGTGATATTGTGATTTATAAGAAATATATATTTGATCCTTTAGGTTACCAAAATATATTTTTATATATATTTGATCTTCCTCCACTGTTCCTGTCTCAGAGCTCCCAAAGTCCTTGGAATTTCCTAAGTGTTGAGAGTGATAAAATGTATCTTTTGTTTTATTAATGAGGTGACTTTTGGAAAACACCTAAGGATGAGGGCTGGTTGCCAGTGGAGCCAACCTTGTGATTGGAGGGTTGGAGTTTTCAGCCCTCACCCCCTAACCTCCTGGGGGGGAAGAGGGCCTGGAGGTTGAATCAATTGCCAATGGCCAAAGATTTAATCAGTCATGACTATGTAATGAAGTGTCCATAAAAACCCAAGAGGAGTGGGTTCAGAGACCTTTCAGGTTAGTGAACACATGGAGATTTGGGGAGAGTGGCTGATCCTTTCCCCATCACTTGCCCTTGGCATCTCTTCCATCTGGCAGTTCCTGAGTTATATCCTTTTATAACAAATTGGTAATCTGGTAAATAAAATGTTTCTCTGAGTTCTGTGAGGTGCTCCAGCAAGTTAATGGAACCTGAGGAGGGGGTTTTGGGAACCTCTGATTTATAGCTAGTTGGTCAGAAGTACAGGTAACAACCTCAACTTTTGACTGGTGTCTGAAGTGCAAGTGAGGCAATCCCACTTGTTTATTTTGCTTTTGTTGTTTGTGCTTTTGGTGTCATATCAAAAAAAATCATTGCCAAGGCTAATGTCAAGGAGTTTTTCCCTTTGTTTTCTTCTAGGAGTGTTACAGTTTCAGGTCAAACATTTAAGTCTTTAATCCCTGTATATGGTGTAAGATGGGTCCAATTTCATTCCCTTGCCTGTGGACATACAGTCTTCTCCAAACTATTTATTAAAAAATCTATCCTTTTACCATTGTTTATTTTTGGTGCCCTCGTTGAAGATTCAATGACTGTATATGTGGGGGTTTATTTCTAGGCTATAGATTCTGTTTCATTGTTCTATGTATCTGTTTTTATGCTGGTACTATGCTATTTTGATTACTATGGTTAATTTGAAATCAGGAAGTGCGATGCAGCCTACTTTGTTCCTCTTTCTCAAGACTGCTTTGGCTATTCAGGGTCTTTTGTGGTCCCTTATGAATATTAGGATTGCTTTTTCTATTTCTGTGAAAATGTTGGAGTTTTGATAGGGATTGCATTGAAGCTGTAGATCATATTTGTCCTGGGCTTTTCATTTTGGGGAGGTTTTTAAATACTGATTAAATCTTGTTGTTTGTTATTGGTCTGTTCAGGCTTTCTACTTTTTCTTGATTTAGTTTGGTAGATTGTCTCGTTCTAGATATTTATCCCTCTCTTTTAGGTTATCCAGCTTGTTAATGTGTAATTGTTCTTAAAGTCTCTTATGATCCTTTTTACTTTTGAGGCATCTATTGTAAAGTTTCCTATTTCATTTATGATTTTCTTTGAGTCTTCTCTCTTTTTTCCTCAGTTAGTCTAGCTAAGTGTTTGTCAATTTTGTTTTATTTTTTCAAAAAATGAATTCTTAGTTTTCTTGATTTTTTTCTACTGTTTCTCTATTTGATTTATTTCTGCTCTAATTTGTATTATTTCCTTCCTTCTTCTAACTTTGGGCCTAGTTTGTCTTCTTTTTCTAATTGTTTGAGGTATAAATTTTGATTGTTTATTTGAGATCTTTTCTTTTTTGATGTATTTTTTTGCTAAAAAAACTAAAACTTCCTTAGTACTGCTTTTATGACATCCCATAAGTTTTGGTATGTTGTATTTTTATCTTTGTGTATCTCAAGATACTTAAAAAATTCCCTTTGGTTTCCTCTTTGACTCAATTGTTATTCAAGAATGTGTCATTTACTTTCCATGTACTTATGAATATTTTCATTTTCTTGCTGTTATTGATTTCTAGTTTTATTCTACTGTGGTCTGAAAACATACTTGGAATCATTCTATCTTCTTAAATTTGTTGAGACTTGTTTTGTGACTTAACTTATGATTTAGCCTGGAGAATGTTTGAGAGCACTTGAGAAGAATGTGCATTCTGCTATTGGGTGGAAAGTTCTTAATATATCTTTCAGGTCCATTTGGTCTATAGCATTGTTCACATCAACTGTTTCTTTACTGATTTTCTGTCTGGATGTTCTGTCCACTATTGAAAGTGGGATAGAGAAGTCTCCTGCTACTATTGTATTGCTGTCAATTTCTCCCTTTAGATCTGTCAATATTTGTTTTAATATTTAGGTGCTCTGTTGCTGGGCGCATATATATTTGTAACTGTTAGATCTTCCTGGTGAATTGACCCTTTTATCATTAAATGATGACCATCTTCATCTCTAGGACAGCTTTTGACTTAAAGTCTACTTTTTCTGACATAAGTATACCCACCCCTGCTTTCTTTTGGTTACAATTTGCACAGAGTAGCTTTTCCATCCCTTCACTTTCAGCTTGTATATGTCCTTAAGGCTAAAGTGGGGTGTTTATAGACAGCAAATTGCTAGATCTTGCTCTTTTATCTATTCAGCCATTCTAAGCCTTTTGATTGGGGAATTTAATCCATTTATATTTAAAATAATTATTAATAGGTGAGGACTTAACTATTGCCGTTTCATTAATAGTTTCCAGTCTGTTTTGTTCTTGTTTTATTCCATTTTTCTTCCCTTGCTATCTTCCTTTGTTATGTGATGATTCCAGGGTTATATTTAGGTTGTATCTTTATTGGCTACGTTTGGTTAGCTCTAGTGACACTGGTCCCTCTTCAGGTGGCATTAACAGAGTCTCCTTTTTTCCAGTAAGTGATCAGCAAAATGCCTACCATAGTGTCTGCTGCAGAAGTTAGAAATGGCTTTTGACCCTCTTAATTTCTGAATCTCTTGTTTTGCTGCAGCAGGAACAGGAGTTGTGCAGTTGACCCTGGATTCTGTTGGGAGGAGAGTAACTTCCATGTTGAGTGGATTTGAAACATTTTCTTCCACTGCACAGAAATCACTGACCCAAATACCCTTCCTGCCTTCTGGGTGGATGAGATAGGCAATTGTCACCAAGGTATGGTTTGAGGGGAATTCTGAAAACCTTCTTATTAAGACTATCTTTGCCATGGGTCTTCTGCAAATATCCCAAAGTCTCACAATATAGGCATTATTTTCAGTAGAGTTGTACTTGACAGAGGTCTAAGCTAGAGGAAGTCATGAACACCTTATTGTGAGTTATGTTACTGTATTCTTTTCTCCTGCCAATGCAACCTTTAGGGGACCAAATGCTAAATAGATAAAAGAACCCTTGATATATAATTTTAAATAAAATAAACACTTAACCATGAAACAAGTGTAAGAAGGTCCAAGAAAACTCTTATTTCCCCCCAAATGATTACTTGGATGATTTTTGAAGTATTTCAAAAATCACATGTGTTCAAACATATATTTTGGTGCTTCTGTTCTGTCAGTGCCTTGACTTCAGCTTATACTGGCTAATAGGTGTTATATCAGGGCTGTGGGACATGATACGGGAGGGGCAGTATGAGGGAGAAAAAAGTCCAAAGGAGGCAGTGAGAACTTCACTCATGGCCCCTGGTGTGGGGTCTCTGGACTTGAATTTCAGAACTTTGGGGCTGGGCTCCAGTTCCTGCATAGTTAGGGGTCAGGGGAGGCAAATCCCTTGATCTGAGTTCTATTCCTATGTTGTGTTTAGTGACCTACATTAGAGTACCTGTTACTTATATAGTGCTCATAACGAGGGCAACTTCTCACAGTCTACCCTGAACAACACCCTTATTTTAGAGTAAGGAGAAAGAATACAATCTGCAGAGAGCTGGTGATAGGGTCCCCTCTGAAACCCAGGGGTCCTCCTCTGGAACCATTTCCCAGAGCCCCTCCCAATCTGTCCTGAGTACAGAGAAAGCGTATCCCAAGATGTTCCTTGCACAGTTCCTGTGGACACTCAGTAGATTTTTTGCTGATCAAATGAATGATTTTATCCATGATGGTTTCAAGCCATACGGCATCCTTCTCAATCACACACTGAGACTACCAAAGCTTTTAATATTAGGCTAAATCTCTTGAAATGATGGTAGAGACTAAATATTTACTTTTTTTTTTTTTTTTTTTTTTTTTGCGGTACGCGGGCCTCTCACTGCTGTGGCCTCTCCCGTTGCGGAGCACAGGCTCCGGACGCACAGGCCCAGCGGCCATGGCTTACAGGCCCAGCTGCTCCGTGGCGCGTGGGATCCTCCCGGACTGGGGCTCGAACCCGCGTCCCCCGCATCGGCAGGCGGACTCTCAACCACTGTGCCACCAGGGAAGCCCAATATTTACTTATCTATTAGATTTTTAGAGCAGCATTGTTCATTCTAAAACCTCAGGGTGCATTTGAATAAAATTACAAATAATTAAAATCTTTTAAAAAACCATAAAAACCTTAAAAGCAAAAATGATATTTTATGGTTAATAAAGCTAGAATATAGACATGATTGTAATGCTATATAGTCATGTATGTAATTATTACATAACTAATATATAATCATCCTAATAAACCATGTAATTTCAGCCATTCCTTCCTCTGAAGCTTCTCTATTTATAGGCCTGATGTGGTTGGCAGGGGGGAAAAGACAGATTAGGGGAGGCTTGAGGATTAAGCACAGTGTGTAACTTGGAAGGGCCTGTGGTTTACTAATTTAAGAGAATCTGCATCTGAACTGAACAAGGAAAACCAGCTTCAGGCTCAGGGGACCCTCGAGGGAATCACCTGGACCAGGTGAGCTGGTTCTTCTCCATCCCCCTCCCAGCTACCCTGCTTCCTGCTTGGGTGCTCATCCTACGAACCCCTCTCCAACCACACACAGGAGTGCCCTGCCTCATCTCTGCCTTTTCCCATCCAACTTAGGTCCCTGGAGACTCATTTCTTTCCTCCCCATGCCCTCCCACCCCCAGCAGTGACAGTCACTGAGCCAGGCCAGACAGTCACACATTCTGAGCATCTGTGATCCTTTGCCGAAGGTCTGTGGATGCTTTTCTTGCTCCCGTTTAACTTGAACTCCCCCCAAGGCCAGGACAGGGGATGGGCCCTTCTCTTCTCTGTGTCTGACTCATCTCCTCATCTGTCCCAGGCCGAAGGGGGCCTCCTGGTCTAAGCAAGGCAGTAGCTGTCATCTTGGGATGGAGACATACCAGACAAGTCACCAGTTCCTATGAGCAGTGGTTCTCACACTTGAGTGTGCACTAGAACCACCTGTGGGGCTGGTTAAACACCTCCTTCTCCACCTTCCTCCTCTCCCCTGACCAGGATTTCTAATTCAGTGAGTCTGGGTCTCGATCATTTGCAAGATCAAATTCCTAGGTGATTCTGGTGAGGGGACTGCACTTTGAGAACTGCTTGTTTAAGGAAAGATCATATGGGCCTGTCATGGTTTCAAGACTCTGATGGCTTCCAACTTGAAAATGATAGTTATCTCCTATAGCTGTAAGTGCTCTACTGTTTACAGATGCTTTCTTTCACAACCTTCCCAGGCAAGGCACCAGATTGGTGTTGTTTCTTTTTTTTTAACATCTTTATTGGAGTATAATTGCTTTACAATGGTGTGTTAGTTTCTGTTTTATAACAAAGTGAATCAGTTATACATATACATATGTTCCCGTATCTCCTCCCTCTTGTGTCTCCCTCCCTCCCACCGTCCCTATCCCACCCATCCAGGTGGTCACAAAGCACCAAGCAGATCTCCCTGTGCTATGTGGCTGCTTCCCACTAGCTATCTATTTTATGTTTGGTAGTGTATATGTGTCCATGCCACTCTCTCATTTTGTCCCAGCTTACCCTTCCCCCTCCCCATATCCTCAAGTCCATTCTCTAGTAGGTCTGTGTCTTTATTCCCATCTTACCCTTAGGTTCTTCATGACGTTTTTTTTTTTCTTAGATTCCATATATATGTGTTAGCATACGGTATTTGTCTTTCTCTTTCTGACTTACTTCACTCTGTATGACAGACTCTAGGTCCATCCACCTCACTACAAATAACTCAATTTCGTTTCTTTTTATGGCTGAGTAATATTCCATTGTATATATGTGCCACGTCTTCTTTATCCACTCATCCGATGATGGACACTTAGGTTGTTTCCATCTGCTGGCTATTGTTAATAGAGCTGCAATGAACATCTTGGTACATGACTCTTTTTGAATTATGGTTTTCTCAGGGTATATGCCCAGTAGTGGGATTGCTGGGTCATATGGTAGTTCTATTTGTAGTTTTTTAAGGAACCTCCATACTCTTCTCCATAGTGGCTGTACCAATTCACATTCCCACCAGCAGTGCAAGAGTGTTCCCTTTTCTCCACACCCTCTCCAGCATTTATTGTTTGTAGATTTTTTGATGATGGCCATTCTGACTGGTGTGAGATGACATCTCATTGTAGTTTTGATTTGCATTTCTCTAATGATTAATGATGTTGAGCATTCTTTCATGTGTTTATTGGCTATCTGTATATCTTCTTTGGAGAAATGTCTATTTAGGTGTTGATGTGCTCAAGGCCCCGGGCTGACAAGCAGGGGAGAGGGGAGCTGGGGTTTGAGCCCCATCCCCTTCCTCACATACTCCAGTGCTTCCCAGAACTTTCTCTTTGTATGGGACTTGTTCTGTTGGTTTGAATTTTCAGGGAACTCTTCATCCAGTGATTCAGGCAATGGAACAGAATGTTCACTAGCTTCCAGAAGGGGTGATTGCTCCACCAGTCCTGCAGAATCCCTCATCCCAGGCTCTTTTCTTTGATCAATAAAGCACACTCCTCTCATATGGGAAAGAAACCAGGCAATCACTTGCAAGATGAAACCTCCTGAAGTTTGGGCCCATCTCTGGGGTGGTTAGTAGCAGTTGTGATGTCAGGAAAGCAACTGAGTTTTGCTGTTGCTCTCTGCCCCTCATCCAGATGACCTTTCCAGTGATATCTCCCTGACCTCAGGTTCTGCAAGACCAAGGGCTGCCGCTCAAATCACTCACATGAGTCAAGGAACAGCAGGTTTGTCCTTTAAATCTATACAGCCTGTGCCCTCATCTAGGAAGGAGAAGTCACCCCAATCTCCAAGGGCCTTAGGTAATGGTAGGTACCTGGGAATAGATGCATTACCAACTCACTGTCCATTTCAATCCAAACTTCACATTCTGTCCTCAGATAAAACCTCTTCTTTTCTAACTACTGTTTGTAAAATCTGGATCCATTTTAGTAGAGACATAATGTATTTATGACAGATTTCTCTTTTCTGTTAGGACAGAAATGCCATATCGTGGCAGATTATTGCCTAGGGATTCCTTCTTATAGCTTTTCCATCATATCCTCCTCCAATTTTCCATTCTGAGGTGCTCAGGAAGCTTCTAGGTCACGGTCAGCTGGCTAAGTCTTCAGCTCCTGGAGCAACACTCAGAAGGAATAGCTGAGGTCGGTGTTTTATTTTATGGTTCTACTTCATCTTATTTGGAAAACAGCAGTAGTGAAAAGAAGAATGTCTCAGAGACATCTGTATTTTCAACGACGATTCTCATAGCACAGAAAAATCGAATCAGCAGCTTCTGTGTGAAGAGAGCTTGGGTTGAAAATAATTTGAAATGTGGGAGCCCAGTCTGAGACCTCTGCTTTGGAGGGGACTTATACATTGTTTCCTGGGCATTGATCATTTTGAGGACTCAGTGGTTTTAATTGTTGCCTCTGTCCCTTCTTGCCTTTCATGGTGCAGTGGATGCTGAGCTGTGCTGGCTTCGATGACGTCTTTTTTAGGGCTTGTTTATCCTTGGGGCTCTGCGGGGAGCTGATGATCCTTTCCCGGGATGCACATGCCTCCAGGACCATGGCACAGGATGGACAATCGATGACCTTGTGGTCACTGCTGTCCTGCAGAGGGCGAGACTGGGGTTATTCACAGCTTGGTAATTGGCCCCGATGCTGAGATCTTCATCCTGAGCAAATGCAGGCATCAGGGGGGTAGTTACAGATCAATGCAGGGGCGCTGAATACACAGGCCCCAGAAAAAATACCAAAATCAAAAATGGATTTGTGTTTAGCGTGTGTTGTATATCCTGGTCTGGTTATGAATAATTTAGCCTTCCCCAGGCTGAATAGACTATATTTAGCAAGGCTATTTTGCTTATAATATGTCCTATCATTTTATGAAGAAGCATAAAGCATAAGAGAAGTGCTCAGAATTAGGGGGACTTAATTTGGTAGGACCAGGAGTGTGGAGGCATCCTCACCTGTAGCCCCAGGCTTACCATGCACACCTAGGCTTGCCAAGGGCAGAGGGCTCCGGGCACCTGCAGCTGGAAATGGCCTCAGGAGTGTATCTCCCTGATTGGGCAGGGGACAGGGCTACTCTGCCTGTGTCATTGGTGGCTCCTAGCTGGGCCACCTGTCCAAGAGAGGGGAAGTGGCAAGAGTTGAGGGGTGCCGAGAGGTTTTACTTTCCTTTTGTACTGTTACTTTCCCAGAGGGAATAGGATGGCACACTCAAATTAGGCAATTTGATGGGACTATAATAGACTATGTACGGAGGTGGAGGCAGGATGAAAGGAACCCACAGGGAATAATGCGGATTCCTGGGGCAGGAACAGCAGGGCTCCTTACCTCTCTTGGGCCTGAACAAGCAAGGGTGGGGAGCAGCTCCTCACCCCAAGAAAGGGAGGGCTGTGTGGACTGGCCGTCTAGTGGGAGTTCAGGATTTGGTTACTGGTGACTCCAGCCCGTGGTGACTCCACAGGAAGGGCGCCAGAAGGATAAACACCGGAACTGCATTGTCCTCCCTTCTCTCATCTCCTGTGAGTGTCCCCTCATTGATCAAACTCAGTAGAAAGCTAGAAGCGAGGGAGCCCCTCATGTAATCCTAGTAGGTCAGCCTCCCAGGGAGAGAAGAATGGAGAGTGGATTTGGAGGTGCCAGTGGAGGATCCCAGTGCCCTCATAACACCTCTTGTAATGACACTCCTGCTGTGGGTCACACCGCACTGTCTCTAGAAGGTCCTTATTCACTTGCAAATATCTAACCTTGGGACAGTGTTGGCTTAGCCATTAATAAAAAGTCTGGATGTCTATCAAATTGTTGGCTACCGGCCATCTCAGGGATGGAACACAGGACAGGTACATTGCATGGGTAAGGTGGAGGCTAATGGTGCAGGATCGGGTGGCTCAGGGAGAAGCAGTCCAGGCAAGCTCTCCAGTGGGGGCCTTTGTCTGTGTAACTTCCCTGGACACCTGAACACCTGAGTGGTGGTGGGAAAAGGGGCATGAGGGGCTATCGATATGGAAAATGGAAGTCACTGGCATTGTTTTAGGGTCTGCCAGACTCTGAGATCCGTGGGAGGCGGATACTCAGTCCCACTGCTGACTGCCAGGGTATCCCAGGAATTCATCCCCAAGTCACTTTTTTTCAGAATGTGAAACATATTTTCCTGTAAATAATAATTCTATGAAAACTGATTAAGATTCTTGACTGCTCCTCAAAAGTCTATTTAAATGCTAGGTGGTAAGTACAAGGGCGTTTGTTAAATTATTTTCTGTTTTTTTTTTTTTCTGTATGTTTGAACTATTTCGTATGTAAAAATAAAATAAATTAAAAATTCAATTTAATACATATTATCCTGACCTCCGTGCATCCTGGGAAGAGGGTCAATGGAGGTGAGGGGGGAGAAGTTAAAGAAGGAAGAGAATCCTCTTTCCTTTAATTTTTTTGGGCAAAACTTTGAAACAGGGGAGATATGTCCTTGGCTTCCTCCCATGTTCCCTTCTGCAAACTCACCCAGCTGTCACCTCATCCAGTGTGACAAACCCACACCCCCAGGGCAACCCTTGAACACAGGGCTTTCCTGTTCTCCCCCTTCAAAACTATGGTGTGGCTAGTCTTGGGAAGGGGTTAGAAAGTGCTTCAATTATCTATTGATGCTCAATAAACTATCTTAAAACTCAGTGGCTTAAAACAACAACTGTTTTATTTGGTCACACTTGTGCGGGTCAAGAATTTGAATAGGGCATGTGGGGATATATCATTGACGGTTTGTGTGTGATCCGTGATGTCTGGTTTTGACTGGAAAGGCTCACATGGCCAGGAGCTGGATGGAGCAGCTCAGCTGGGCCCTATGTTTGGGGCTCCGCTTCTGGCTGCCAGCTGGGTTCTCTGGTTTTCCTCCATGTGGCTGCTTCGTGAGGCCAGCTTGGGTTTCCTCACAGCATGGTCGTCTCAGAGAGGTTTGACTTCCTACATGGTGTTCAACTTCCCCCAGAGGAAGTGGAAGCTGCTGGTCCTTTGAAAGGCCAGGCCAGTTACTGCAGAGTCACTCTACCTCATGCTGTATTGATAAAGTCAGCCCAGATCCGAGGGGAGGGGAAATTAGATGCCACCTTTGATGAGTGAAATGACACCTCTGTAACAGTGGAGGTAGGGAAGGGATCAATAGTGATCATCCTTGCAGGCTGACCTTCCCATAAAGAAATCAGCCTGACTTAAATTTATTCCTTGAGTTCCTGCAAGGTAACTCCAAGAAATCTTCTAGCACATTGCCTGCCTTATAAGTGTGCAACAATTTACAGAACATGAATCTGAGAACATGCTCATTCAGCAGACATTTATTGAACAGCTAGTTTGTGAAACCTTATGTTAGGTGCCAGGATTCAGAGAATCCTTGGGAGCAGAGAATGTCTGTACAGGTGTATCTCTTGATTAGTTTATATCCAGTTTCTATACATACAAGGTCTCTTCCGATTTGAGGCTGAGAAAGAGGGTAAACAGTCATGGCTTGGAGGAGAAAATTTCATTCCTGAATTGAAGCTTCATCTGACCTCTCACTGCAAGGAGCACAGGACACAGAAAGGCCCAGGGGTTGGTTCTATGTCAGGAAAAGTTTAACACTGAACATAGCAACTAGGAACATGGGGATGTGGGGTCAGATTGCTGGGGCCCAAATCCAAGATCTTCCACATATTAGCTAATGAAATAATGATCATAATAGCCACTAAACTCATGTGATTATTGTGAGCCTTCAAGCTGAGTGTCAGGCACATTCTAGTATTTAGTCTAGACTGCTCAGCTCTGCTGATAATGATGATATTGTTATATTATCATTGTCATTACACTTAACCTTGAAAACTCAGCCTAGACATATACAGGCAGGTTCTGGGGCTAGGCTGTTAATGTCTTAAATGGGAGGCATAGGCATTTTGTCCTATAGACAAAGGGGAATTTCCAGCTGGGGAATGACAGGATCAAGCCCCTTCTCCCTCCCTCTCTCCTGCTTCCTCTGCCCTTGCTTTCTCATTTCTTCTTCTCTCCCCTCCTTTAAAATGATGACAGTATGTTCAAGTTGTGCAAATCAAAGGAATAGATTAGAAACAGGAGAATAAATGTGCTTAGCAGACCCAGGACATCTCCAGGGGATTGGAATTGATTACCCAGTGCATAATATACAAAACCATCATTTTTCTGCATGTGGTGAACAATGGCAGTGAAGTAACCCCCCACTCCAATCCCCCTAATCTGATGCAGTTTTCTCAGTGATGTTATGGAGTCACAGGGGTAAGCAGGCATGAACTGGGCCACCTCCCAGTGGCCTTTTTTTCTGGAAAGGTTGGCAGAAGAGGAAGATTAGAACCCTTTCCAGTGCACTTATTTATCTGGTTTAATTTGGAGAGGACTTTGCTTGTCTTGGGAGATGCTTGGACCTTGGGAAGTTGTGTGGATGAAAAGACTGATGCTTTATATCAGAGGCTTATAAAATATATCCTGTTGCCTTTCCCCATGTGAGGAAGGACCTCTTTATGTGGGCTCTGTCTGAACTCCGCATGGCCCCATTGTCGTCTGGGGTGGTCCTGGTACTGGACTTAGCTGGATTCAATAGGACCAAATTTACTTCAGTATTTGGAGAACCTTGATTGTAGGATGGGTGCAGGTTAGAGAATGTCATGCAGGCTGTGAGTTTCAGCGTTCTGTTTTGCGATTCATTTTAGTTTCAGTTGAGGTTGGCCATGAGAACTGGGCTTTCGTGAGTTCAAGTCACTATGGGAATGAAGTCACCATTTTGGTTAAACTGCTCATCCATCTATCTGGAAGGGTAAGATTCTGATTTTCACTTGCTGCTCATCTTGTTTTCATCCTGAAGGTTGGGATTTACTTGAATAAAGGGATGAAGGTAACATGAGCTGCCAGCCTGTATGATGTCTTTGCATGTATTAGAAAACACCTTTCATGGCATATGTAGCATATTAAACTCATGGCTCAGGAACAAGCAAAGCCTATATTCTAGCCCCTAATTATCTCCTGATCAGGGAGAATTTGTGTAGTGCCCAACTTGCACATCCAGATGTGGCAGCCCTGAATGAAGGAAAAATATGTAATCATAGGCTGACCCAGTGCTTCAGAAGAATGCCTGAACCTGGGCATCCTTTCTGATTTAGTAATTTCTGGCTAGCGGTTTAGAGTTGCTGATTTAGTAGGTCTGAGGTAGGACCCAAGAATTTGGATTTCTGAGAAGTTCCTAAGTGATACTGATGCCCTTGGTCTGGGCACCGTATTGTGAGAGCCACTCCTCTGGGGTGTAATTCCCTGACACAGATTTTCCTACTTCCAGGCACTAATTACCTGATTTGCTCATCAAAACCAAAGATGCTTTCTTATTTAGCGGTATAGGTTGGTGCCAAATAAATGGCTTCACTGGAACATTCTGGAAGAGGCTCTTACTAGCTCTTTTCTCAGCAGTTCTCTGTCTTCTAGGAGCCCATTGATAAGTTTGGTGGGTCTGCAGCACCTCGACCAGCTCAGCCATCAGCATCAGAGTGGAGTTGAACCGGTTCTTCTTTTCCAAACCCCTTACAGCCTTCATAATTCTCTCCTCGAATACTGTTTCTTGGACTCACATGTTGCCTGCTTGATTTTAGTCTAGAGATCTATTTTTTATAGTCTGTAGAAAATATGCTTTGTTAGTTTTTGTTACCCAAGTGTGAAAAACAAAACAAAACTTAGTGTACTAGGAAATTATGCAGATAGAGTTTAATACTTACACAACTTAAAACACGTGTGCACATACACACGCATGCACGAGTGATGATACAGGCTTTTTCCGAGACATCAGTGAGTGAATAATGGGCTGTCTGGGCCCTTACCGCAGAGCCAGTGAAATGTAGTCTTGCTGGAGTTTGGTTATTAGGGTTAACGACGCTCCCTCTGGGCCATAAAGGAGTGAGACTGGGACGCTCGTTTTTGGAGGTGTTGGAGTGTCAAGCTCTTTTGCGGTCTTGGCAATGGGCTTTGAGTGCTTTCATGTGTGGATGGCTTTCCCACTGGCATCTTGCAGGACCATGGGACAGTTTTAAAAGGTTGAGCACCAAGTCACCATATCTCGTGAGTGGCAGCAGTTGCTTTATTTGTGAGAATAACTGTTCTTCTTAGCGTCTCAATTTGTCACCTGTGCAGTGATTTATTACCTTCCAAAGCTGCAGTAATTGTATAATGATGCAAAAATAATGACAAGCCATTCTGATAAACTTTATTAACTGTAACATCTTATATTTAAACTGTATTCCAGCATACTCTGTAGGATTACAGAACACACCCGCGGGGTGACAGGTAGAAGGGAGGGCGGCTTCTCAGGCCTGAGAGGAAAAGAGAAAAAGAAACAGGACTCAAACTTCCTGAACAGAGGCTGAGAAGAGTTGGGCTGGGGTGAGTTGATTCCATTTGGGGCACATGTCAAATGGAGCTACCTTCATTTTTATCCCAAGAATGCAGTATTCACTTACTATTTTAAATTGGGAATAGGCTCTTAAAAAATCTTTAATGAAATATATAGTTAAAAGAATGTATATAAATGGTGTGCAGTTGAACTCCTGTTTTTATCTTTAACGCCCACATTTGGAGCTTCTCCTTTTTATCAAATGACGAAGTTTTCAGCTTTTGCACAGGCTCAGACATATCTTCACTTGAGCTGGGTTGTAAGGCACTGTACAGTGTTCTAGTGCTAAGGGTATAAAGGACTCAAGAAGGCTGTCTTATGAAGTAACTTTCAGATTTGCTTCTCATTTTGCAAAAATATCTGAGGTTAAAAAATCTTTCATGTGGAATTGAGAACTGAGGTACAAAATCGTAATCGCGTGTGGCTGATAAGAGAGTTCTTTTAGAAAGTGGAACTTACTTAATTTGGGTCTATAGTTGGAGGGTCAGTTCTTTAATTTTTTTCCTGAACCAAAGAGTAATGAGGCCCCTTGTATAGCTGACTGTAGAGGCAAAGATAATGGATAAGGCTCCTGTGCTGTCTTCCATCTCCTTCCTGAGGACCCGCCAGTGACCTCAGGCAATGCCTGTTTCTTTTATGATGGATTCTGTTGGGATTGTACCGGTGGACTTGGGCCAGGCCCGTGTCCTGAATGTGGGGCCTTGAAAGTGAGGAAAAGTAGAGACTGTATCAGAGTACAGATTTTGCCACTGCTACCAACACCCACTTTTCTCATCTTTACAGGCTCATGGTTGGATTACATTCCCAGCCTCTTTTGCAGTTAGATGGGAGCATGTGACTTGTTCTGGCTAATAGAATGTAGGTATTTCCAGGACTGGCCATAAAATCTCCCATGTGTGACCCTCCCTTCTCTTTTTCCACCCCCTGCCACCAGAGAAGGCCAAGGCCAGACAGAAGAACTGTAAATGGAAGTGGCCTTTGAAGGTTGGGTTACTTCTTGAAGGAGAGACTCCTAGGCTTCCCCTGGACTGTGATGTGAATGAGAAATAAATCTTTTTTGTGTTAAAACATTGAAATTTTAGAGTTAACTTGTTGGCATAGCGTAATTTACCCTATTCTGACTTCTTGGCTGTGAGAATCCATGGAAGAGGTTAGTCCTATGCCCACAGCTATGCCTGGGCCTCCTGGAATCTGGCCAAGGTCTTTCTGATTGGCCAGGCCTGTATTTTCTTCTTCTGAGTTCTCAAAATTGGGAAGTGTCTCAGTGGGAGAGTCAAACTGGTGATTCCAACTCTGGAGAGGCCAGATCTGTAGATGCTTCAAGGGAGGTAGTGGTTTCAAGGTGAGGGCTAGGCAGGGCTTCTCAATGTTGGCACAATTGACAGTTGGGGCTGGATATTTCTTTGCTGTGGGGTTGACCTGTGCACTGTCGGATGCTTAAGCAGCAACCGTGGCCTCTGCCTGCTAGATACCAGTAGTGCACCCCCCTCCCCCACCAATTGTGACAATCAAAATATAATCTCTCAAGACATTGTTTAATGGCCCTGGGGCAGGGGGGAAAAATCACCCCTAGTTGAGAACCACTGGGCTAGAGAAAGGCAGATTCCCAGCTTGAGATATCAGGAGCATGAGTTTTCCTCTCTCTGTGGCCAGAGGAATGCTTTCCTGTTTCTTTTCCCTACTTCATGTCACGGGTTGAAAGATTCTTTGCTTCCTCATAAAACGTGAAGACCAGAGCTGGCTTTTTGCCATTCAAAGCTCTCCATGAGTGGAGCATGTTGCCTCCACTGGCTTCCTTTCTTCTCCCATGTTAGTTATCAATAGCTGCAAAATAAATTACTCCAAAACTTAGCAGCTTAAGGAAGCAATAATTTATTATATTACAGTACCTGTGGATCAGGAATTTAGGAGTGGCTTTACTGGGTGGTTCTGGCTGAGGGTGTCTCATTTGGTTGCAGAAAGAATGTTAGCAGGAGTGTAGTCATCTGAAAACTCGACCGGGAGGATTTGTTTCCAAGATGGCTCTCCCGACATGGTTGTGGGCAGGAGGCCTCAGTTCCTCGCCATGTAGGCTTCTTCAAAGGCTGCTTGGGCATCCTTACAACATGGCAGCTGACTTCCTAAGAGCAAGTGGTTCAAGAGAGAATGAGAGAAAACAAGGAAGAGGCCTCAGTGTCCTTTATGATCTGAGGTCATATGCCATCACTTCTGCTTTGCTCCATTCATTAAAAGTAAGTCACTAAGTTTGGTCCCTATTCAAGAGAAGGAGAACTGGCCTCCACCTCTTGAAGGGAGGAATAACAAGGGATCTGTGGACATATGTTTGAAACCATCACATTCCTGCACAAAGCTTTCTTTGCTTAGATACCCTGGGCTGCTCACCAACCCCTGCCACTTTATTAACTGTAACATCTTATATTTAAACTGTATTCCAGCATACTCTGTAGGATTACAGAACACACCCACGGGGTATGTTCCTAGATTTTGAACTCCCCCCCTCTGCCCTTCCATAGTACTTTCACCCCATCTTCCAGACTTCCAATTCCCACTGGACTGTAAACTCACCCAGGGGTCCCCTTCGGAAAAGATCTGATAAACTCATTCAGGGAAGTTGTAAAATAAAAAAAGATCTGGAGTGGCCATTCCCAGAGATATCTGCCACTTTGTAGGAACACCTAATATTCCTGAGCCCATGACCCAGAGACTCATCATGTTAATGGTGGGATTTCAGACCCTATGACAGGGGTGTGGAGGAGATTCTTGAGAAAGGCTGTTTAGTGATGGGCACTTGAGAGATGACTGCTACCTCCTTTCCAATCTTAGCCCAGCTCCACCAGTGACCACCTCACCAGCAGCTCTTGACCCCGATCAGGTAGCATGATGATAAAGAGGACAGACTCTGGAGCCAGGCTACTTGGGTTTGGATCCCAGCTCCAAAACCATGGCAGCAGTGGCTTGCTGACCACCCTAGGTTTGTGTTTCCCTCTCACAGTGTAGAATGGTGATTGGACGTGTTTGCCCCGCCAGGGTCAACATTTCTCAGCCTTTACTTGCCTCCAGGCAGGTCCGTGTGACTGAGCTTGGGTCCTAGAAGGTGGATGGAAGCGATATATGCCCCTCTGGGCAGGGCCCATAAACACCCCCCATATGACTCTCCATGTCCACCCTCCCCCATCTGCTGGCTGGAGGTAGATGCCCAGAGCAACACTGCATGTCACATGGTGAGGATGGCAGGTGTCACCTCTGTCAGTAGGGTCCTGAGTGACTCTGTGGGGCTGACCATCCACTCCTCCCACCAATGAGACTTTCCATGAGTGAGATACAAGTTTCTAATGTATCAGGCCTGTAAGATTTCAAGGTTTATTTACGACAGCAGCTAGCGTTACTTAATGAAGATAGTCACTTTTTAACTGTATAGTGTTGGGAAAAATCACTTAACCATTCTCGCCTCAGTTTCTTCATCTGTAAATTGGGGATAATAAAAGTTATTATCTCCTAAGGTTGTAATAATGGATAAATGAGCTCAATCCACATAAAGCACTTAGAACAGTGTCTGGCCCATAGAACATTCTTACTAAGCTTATCTATTCTTACTGTTAATTAGAATAAATAATTACCATCTGCCTGAGCTCTGTTACGAGGGAAAGCCTTTTTGCTCCAAAACGGTTTTCCCTCCTGATTTATGGAGACTTGCTGGCATCCAGCTGGGACACAGATACAAGGGAAAGCTCTTATGTAGCCTGGCTCAGGAAATCCAGGTGGGCAGAGGAACCAGGACTACGTAATTGTTCTCTGCAGTCCTAGCTGTCCACAGGCTTGGGAGTTGCTCCGGCCGTGGGCACAGGAGACATCCTTACTATGCAAACAGCTAAGGCACCGGGGGGACAAGTGGCCTCAGTGGGGCAGGAGCTGGGCAGTATCCGTAGAGGCTATGCAACAGCTTCCCTGGACTCTTCACCTTCCAGCATGGAGACAGCAGGGTTTTGGTCCTTGCTAAGCTCATTCCTAAAATCAAAGGAGTAAAGCATCCTGCCTTCCCTTAAGCAACCCTCGTTCCTGCTTAGCTCAGCCATTTCCCTACTTGCAAGACCATCCAGTGGCCATCTTTGTTTTAGTGGCTGAGCCGGGGTGGGAGGACTTCCCTTTGACTTTGCATCATGTCTCAGTTTTACTCACTACCATGTTTCTATTGGGGTGTGTCAGGCACGCTAGGGGTATTTGTAGTAGTCCTCACGGTATTACTGAGCAGAGAGATGCACTTGGGGAAGCCTCCTCTACCTCATCATTTTGGATCCATCTGTACATGCTGAGGATTTACTGAGGTCAGCAATGGTCAGAGGACCAATAAAGCATTTCCGTTAAAACTGCATTTTGCCTCCAGCAAATTCCCAGCGTTACTTTGCCTTTGTAAACAACATCTTAAGCAATGCTGATTGTGAATCATCTCCAAGGAAGCTTTACATCCCCCATGCCATTTGTTCTCCCTAATAACTTTTTTTGCTGGAGGCAAGAAGGGATCTTTGTGCGGAAGAAGAAACCGAAGCCCAGAGGATTCAGGTGACTTGCCTGAGGTCACCGTGAGTTGGGTGGGTGCAGATGAATCCTTGTTTCTTAGCTCTGGCCAGGGGCATTTGCCCCTGCTTGGCTTGGTCTTAGCGCCTCAGTTAACTTGGGGCTTGGAGGTGTTCTTGACCTGGCTCCAGGCCCCCTGGGCCGCTGACGAGCGCTAAACAGTGAGTGGGCTGCAGGCAGCCACAAGTTCTTTAACCTTGTCAGAGCTGAAGGCTTACCTCACCCGCTGTCTGGGCAGGCTGGCAGGTGATCACATGTTCCTCTGGACCTAATTACCTGAGAAGAAAAGAAGATATCCTGTAAATTCCTTGAACTCCCCTCTAAGCAGCCTTCAGGCAGATGTAAACTGAGGCCCCGTCTTGCCCCAGGAGGGAAAAATCCAAGTGTGTGCGATGGTCCGATGTAGCACGACCTGATGCTGGCGCCTGGGTCCAGATTATGGGCTCCGTAAGGTTCTCATCAATCCGGAGAGAAGTTCCTTCCAATCTGTAGTTAGTGTGGTGATGTCAGTGCACCTCTGGACAGGGTGATGAACGAGGGCGGCTGGAGGACAGTGCCCCCATTCCTGGGCCAAACAGTGGTGTGAGAGTGAACTAAAGTGCACATCGCATCCTCAGAACTGGCCTGAAGGATGCAGGAGGTGGGGCTGAAGCTCCCTCGGGGTCCTTTTACTAACCCTACAGACGTCTCAGGGAGCCGGCACGTTCCTGCATCCAGCAAGGCTTCCCCTGAGGTGGCAAGTACTGGGACCCACTTTCGTACCTGAAATGGCTCTGTCCCTTATCCCAAGCTACCAAGTCCCCGTCTGGAGTAGACAGAGGGGAGTTGTCTAGCAGCACGTACAGGTGCCAGAGCAGGTCCCAAGCGAGCAGAGGAGAAAACCTGCTGCAGCTGAGAGGGCAGGCATATAAGGCAGCCAGTGAGCACCGTCTTGATTTACCCTGATCTAGGGTTAAGGGTCTGCCCTGATGTCACTAAGGGCTCAGTGTGCCACAGCCAGCTTCTGGGCACTCCTAGTCATCTCAGGTGCTTTTCACATCGGCCCCGTGAAGCAGGCAGTGCTGCTAGCTTCAGGCCACCAGCAAGGAAGGGTGGCCAGCTGTGCCCCAGCACTGCAGCTTGTAAGTGGCAGAGAGGGGTCCAAAGGCAGATCGGCTTGGTTTCAAAGCCCAGGCTCATAACAGCTCTGTTGCACTGTCCCTCTGTCACAGGGACAGGCAAGGAAATGCCACGGTGGCCAGGAGTGAGGCACCTGCAGGGTTCGGAAACCTTCAGTAATGCGTGTAGCAGTAGCGCCGGCACAGAGCTTTTGAGGTGACTCACGGTGTATGCAATGGACACTGAGTAGGAAAAATAATATTTTCTACATATATTGCTTGCTTTTTGTATTAGTTTGCTAGAGCTGCTATAACAAAGCACTACAAACTGGGTGGCTTAAACAACAGAAATGTATTGTCTCACAGTTACAGAGGCTAGAAATTCAAGACTGAGTGTCAGTGGGGTTGGATCCTTCCCAGGGACGTGAGGCAGAGTCTGTTCCAGGCTTCTCTCCTAGCCTCTGGTGGCTTGCTGGACATCTTTGGGCTTCCTGGGCTTATAAAAGTATCATTGAGATCTCGCCTTCACCTTTCTATGGCATTCTCCCTGTGGACATTTGTTGGTGTCCAACTTTCTCTTTTTTATAAGGGCACCAGTCATATTGGATTAGGGCCCACCTTAATTACCTCAGCTCAGTTAATTATAACTTCATTGACCCTGTTTCCAAATAAGGTCACATTTTGCTGCAGTAAGGTACTAGGGGTTAGAACTTCAGCATTTGAGTTCGGGGGGACAATTCAATCCATAGCAAGTGTGTTCCTATTAGCTTTCAAACTGAGAAAAACTGTTTAAGGGAAATCTTTGCATTTCTCCTTATAAAACTTTTTCTGTACTACAACTTCTGATCAAAATGAAGTGGACACATGCTCATTCTTCTGAATTGATTCCTGTCTCCTAAACATCATTTAAAGCAACTCCCTGTGTCATCTGGGTACATCTTCGTCTGATTCCTAAGGGCTTCTCCAGGACTTGTTTTTTGGATGGGGTGAAACCACAGACAGGCCCAGTGCTTTTCCTTCCCCAGTGATCTGAGCTGTTTCCCTATTAGACCCCAGAGTTTTCTTCTCTAGGGGGCTTTATTTTGATTCGAATGTTCTAAATATTCTGTGCTCTGCAGGTGGAACACTCAGCATAGATGAAATGCTTTGACTAGTTCTGGCCACACTGGTGCTGCTGCTAATTGGGCTGTTAGAAGCTTTGCCTGAAGTAGTGTCGTCCGCTGAATGGAATAAATGCTCTTCCTGGACTCAGGCGGGATGTGGCTGCTGAGAGGAAGGAAGATAAGCTTTGTCTGAGAAGTGATGCTGCCTATTCCTAAGGTGGATGAGCTACAAGAGGGGTGGGAGGGGAAAAGATACGGGGGAAGGTGCTTAGCCTTGGTGCTACTCCCCTTGAGTGTGTCCTCACCATGTTCTGTCTCAGGCACACACCCTTTAGGTCCTGGAGGACCCTCTGGAGTCGTCTCCCCTACCCAGCAGCAAATGCTGCTCTTTCAATCATGGTCTAAAAGTCTTAGGGGACACATGGTGATTCCCCAAACTCAGTCTGAAACCCAAATATTTCTCCTGAACTCCAAGACCAGACATTTCCATTTGATCTCATCATTTATTCACCCATTTCTTCATTTCACCAAGGACAAGATTGGCTGAAAAAGGGGTTAAAGTGGGGGAGGGGAGAGTGCTCTGGGCATGGAGACAAAAGGCCAAAAGTTCAAAGGCGATAGAGAATGTGGCCTGTGCCTAAAAGGAAAGAAGGTGGATCTGGCTGGAGGGGAGGGTGAAGGGGACTGAGTACAAGAGATCAAGTGGAGAAATAGTTGGCACTCATGTCAGGAAAGTTCACATGTAGAAGACTGGATTATCCTGAGGGCTTTGAATGAGAGTGTGAAAATTAATAAATAGAGACCTCAATTAAAATAGAGTCAGGAGACCAGAAGGGGGAACTCATATGCCCTGCAAGGATGGCAGAGCCCAACAGGAAGAAGAAAGTCTTCCTCTTCTTACCTGGCAAGAGCTCAGCCAACGAGAGACTGTCACAAGGCAGCCAATGAAAAGCCACTATACTTCAAACTCTTGATTCCTCCAGTGGACTCTTTGTTTACTGCAGGCCTCCCAGCTTCCTTTTCCCTTCTATAAAAGAGTTCTCCTCTTCTTGTTGCGTGAGACTTGCACGTGGCTCACCGTGTGGTTGCAGTCCCCAAATTGCAATTTTTGCTGATCCTGGGTAAACCCATTTTTGCTGGAGAAATAACTGGCACCGTATTTGTTTAAGGTCAACAAGAGTGACATGAAAGATTACTCTGGAAGTATGTGGAGAATGATTTGGATAGAGGTGAGATTAGACTCAAAAGACAATTTAAGGGGCTATTACAATAATGCAAATATTCACGCACTCACTCACTCACAAGTTCCTAAGTGTCCTCCCTGGGTTTGTGGGAAGTAGGTGGAGTGAGCAAGGGGTGTGGTGTCTTCATAACTCCTACTTACGGCCAGTGGAGGCTGCTGCTATCTCTTCCCTTCACTGGGATGAAGCAGCTACTGGGCTGGCGTGCTGCAGACTGAGCTCTGTGCTTTTTTCCTCGTTCTGAAAAAATGCTGGGAGAGCAAGAGGCTGTCGGCTGTGTTTCCTGCTTCACAAGGAGAGCTTTGTTTGGAGAAGTTTCAGAGTGCAAAAGTCAGATTGAATACAATGGAGACACAAAATGAAATTGCTCTTTACAAGAAATACAGGTGCAATAAAATGGAGATACACTTGTTTTAACGCTGCAAATGTCCTGAGGATTTCTAAAGGCTACTGAGTAGGTTAAGCAAAAGTGCAGTTAGGAAAGGAAAGGGGTCAGAGAAGTTGGTGGGGGGAGTGTGTGTGCACATGTGTGGGAAGCATGGATTGGACAGACTTGGTGGAAGTGCTTTGAGCACCAATTAAAAACCCAGCATGGCACAGAGGCTACATTGTAGCGAGAACCACAGTCTCTTCCCTGCTCAATTCTCTCATCCCACCAGCAGTTCTCTCCTCTGAACCCCTTTTTTGGGCATTGCCTCCATACAGAGAGTGTAAGCCTCTTCCCAACGACCAGTGGGTTCACAGATACCTCACATATGCTCTGGGTCAGAGACCATGGGAGAGAGGGGTGAGAAACAGAACACTCCATATACTACATCTGCAAAACGGCAGAATCACTCCCTGCAACAAGACTTTCTAATCCTCTTTTGGGTTACTTTCTATGACTCAGTGCTTGGTACTTTGTAGCCAACAGCTATTTATTAAGTGCCGGCTACGTTGCTGCGCTGATACAGGGGCTAACCTTGCAATCAGGACTTGAACTGCAAACTGTCGGTTTGCAGATCTGAAGTGTTTTGTTTGCCTTGACCGGTGCTGGCTGTGTAGTTATTATTCATTCATTCATGTCTGAATGCCTTTAGATGGAGAAGCACTTGCCAGTGAGTTCTGCTTTTCTTATACCCAGTTGTTGTTTTACTTGCCATTCCTGTGAAGAGAAGAGACCCCCACGCACGTGGAACAGTTGTATCCCTTCAGTTCAAGGTGTGAGTCAAGCGTTTGGTTGAAGAGAGTCTGAGACCACAGGTAGCGAAGAGAGCCGAGCCGCAGGGAGCGTCTGGGAGGCTTTGAGGTAGCACCCTCGCTCTCTGAAGTCAAAATGGTGAAAGGGCCATTGAACTTTTTTTGTGCTTAACACAGCTTCTATTTGCAAGAGCTTTGGACTTTGGTCCCCAGACAAGTTGGAGTTTAGAGGAAACAAATGATTGGAATGACTAAAGGGGATGCTTTCAAAATGTGTTTGCTATGTTGGGTCCAAATTGAGATGAGGCAAGGGTGGAGCCCACTCACGCAGTCTGGGCGCCTCTTCTAAGCTGACTTCATCCTTCCTCTGATTCATTCTCAGCATCGCCCTACGCTGAGTAGTTAACTGGGTCTTACACTTCCTGCTTGTGAGTACTCCTGTTCTTTTATTCATTTAGTCATTCATCCAGTAGATGATTGAGCACCTAATATGTGCCAGGCACTGTCCCAGATGCTGGGATACGGCAGTGAACAACGCAGACACTAATTCTTGCATTCATGATACTTACATTCTGGTGTGTGTGGGGGGGGGAAGGAGAAACAGACAATAATAGAAATCGGTAAATTACATGGTATGTCAGGAGATAAAATGCTATGGGGAGCGGGATAGGACAGCCATTGGGGCAGATGTGGGAATGATGCAATGGTAAACAGAGTGGTCAGGGTGGACCACCAATAAGGTGACATTTGATGCAGGACCTGAAAGAAGTAAGGGGTAGTAATGTGGCTATCAGAAAGAAGCACATTCCAAGCAGAAGGACTGTTCAGTGCAAAGACCCTGAGACAGAAACAGGCCTGCTGTGTTGGAGGAACAGGGAGTAGGCCAGTGGGATGGAGACAGGACAGGAGAGCAACTGGAGGTGGAATGTGTAGGGCCTTGTAGGTGACTGTGGGGACCTTGGCATTCACTCTGATGAGGACAGGAGTCATTGTGGGGTTTTACATGGTATCATGATCTGCTTACCTTTTATTAGGGTCATTCTGATAGACTGTAGGGGGCAAGGGTGGAAGCAGGGCTTCACTTTGGAGGCTGCTGCAGGGGCCAAGGTAAGAGGTGATACTGGTTTGGACCAGAGTGGGGCAGTGACCATGGTGAGAAGTAGCTGAATTATGGATGGATCTGAAGGCAGAGGGACCATTTATCTCCTGGTCACTGTGGTCTCACTGCCCGGTGGGTAGATAGGGAATTTATTCTGCCTTCTATGTGCTAAGCACTGTCATATATACTTCACATACAGCATCATCTCATTTAATCCTCTGGCATCCCATTGAGGTAGATTGGTTTTCCCTATTTTATGGAAAACGCCAAAGCCTGAAGATATGACTAACTGACCCACAATGCCTATAAAGGGTAGAAGTGGGTGTCCCCTTGGCACTGCACTCCCCTCTCTCCCACAGATTGAAGAAGGCTTGGTTCCAGGGAAAGGCGCTGGTGCTCTGCCTGAATGAGATCAGCTGTGACTCAGCCAGGAGTGTCTGAATGGTAGAGCCTTCGCGGAGCCCTGGAGGTCTCCCGCTGTGTCCACATGTTAGGTGGTTCCGCAGATGGGGGGGCGGGGGCTCCTCTGGTGCTTCCTTCACTCCCCGCCCAACCAGGGCTGGGCCCGCCCTCTGCAGCTGTGCCCTGAGCAGCTCTCTCTTGCCTGCTTGTAGTTTCGGCTGGCTCTTGAACTTCACTCTTTAACCAAAGCTTGGACCAAGTAAAACCAAATTCTACTCTTTTCTAAAATTGTGAGCTAAGCTCCAAAGAAATAGAAGGCCAATTTGGACCCAAATCTAAACTTGCACACATAACAGGAAGTTGAATGCATTTTTCTGTTGACCCAGAATTGGTGACTGAGGCTGAAACCAAGGACAAAGAGTTGCTAAGTTCTGTACGTGCTGGAGACAATCAACAACATCTGGGGTCAACACTAGTCCTGCCGCCATCAGTTCTGGGGTGAAGCCCTTCCTCAGTTTGAGAGGAGAGGAAACCATGGCTGAAGTCATGGTCACACATGGTTCACTGGGAGCGGTCAATCCCTCAGCTTCCACCCTGACCCCCCAAGTCAAATGAGGGGGAATCAAGAGAATTGGGGGTTCTTCAACAAGAATATGAAGCTCATATGCTAACTCCAGATTACATGTCTGCTTAGTTTGCTAACTTTCGGATCTGACCTGACACCTGGAAGAGCAGGAGAAGAGAAGACAAGGGAGAGAGGGCAGCGTGACCACAGAGCCGAACAGGGAGGAACCTCTGTGTGTGCTTTGGTGTTTCAAGGGGGCATGAGTTTTCCATGGGTCCAGCCGACAGTGCCAAGAGGGCGGGGCTGGCAATGCCCCGGCTATCGTGCCTGTTGCCTGATGGGTGGTGGTGGCCAGCAGCAGAGACTGGGATGTGTGGTGGCACAGTGTCTTAGTCTGTAAGTGCTACTATCACAAAATCACCACAGACTGGGCAGCGAAAATGAGAAACATTTGTTCCTCACAGTTCTGGAGGCTGGGAAATCCAAGATCAAGTCCCCTGGCAGGTTAGGCATCTGAGGAAGACCCATAGATGCTGTCTTCTTGCATGGCCTCACGTGGTGGAAGGGATGAAGGAGATTTGGGGGGAGGGCTCTCTTATAAGGCACTCATCCCATTCATGAGGGCTCCATCCTCATGAACTAATCACCTCCCAAAGGCCCCACTTCCTAATACCTTCCCATTAGGGGTTAGGATTTCAACATATGAAATTTAGTTTGCGGGAGTAGCGGGGGACACAGACATTCCATCCTTAGCACACAATGAAAGATAAGAGCTGGAATTGGATTTCTCATCTCAGGGAAGTGTGCAGGGGAGGGGGTGGCCCCAAAGAAGTCCAGGTATAGAGAGCTGGGACCACCAGCAGAGTTAAACAGTGATGATCGCATTCTTGTTCTACTCTTTTCCCAGCCCAGCACCAGAGTAGCCAGACCTTGAAGGGCTGGAGGACTAAGGGGCTAGAGACCCCCACTGCAAGCAGTCAAGGTCACTGTCAGCCTTCCTTGGAAGGAGAGGAGCAGATAAGGTTAAGTTTGACACAGAAGTTTTAAACGTATCTGACTTTTAATAACCAAAAGTGATCAGAAGGTCATGAAACTTGAGGAGGGTGTTGTTAAGGGATGGGAATGGGGGGCTTCCCTGGTGGCGCAGTGGTTGAGAGTCCGCCTGCCAATGCAGGGGACACGGGTTCGTGCCCCGGTCCGGGAAGATCCCACGTGCCGCGGAGCGGCTAGGCCCGTGAGTTATGGCCACTGAGCCTGCACGTTCCGAGCCTGCGCGTCCGGAGCCTGTGCTCCGCAACGGGAGACGCCACAACAGTGAGAGGCCCGCGTACCGCAGAAAAAAAAAAAAAAAGGGATGGGAATGGGAGAGATTAGATGAGGTTTGATTAAAGGCAGTGAATGAAGAAAACTCATGTTTATATCCCATCGTGCTGAGATTGCTCAATAAACAAGTTGCACACACTTAAAAACATCATCAGAGCAGAACTAATATCAGAAAACCATCAGTTATTCAAATCCACCCCTGCGATGGCCTAGATGGCGGCACTTCCTGGACTCCCTCCTCTGACTGGGCTACGTGGAGCCCTTGGAGTTCCTCTGGCCAAAGTGCAGAACTGAACGTCACCAAAGTCACAGAAACAAGAGGAAAAGCTCTTTAAAAACATTTAGTGAACACCAATTGATGGCATGAATAATTAAAGTATACACACCAAGGAGGAAACAAAAGGAAGTCTCTCCTAAGCATCTTGCAATTGGGAAAACCCCAGAGAGGCAGCAGGCAGCCACCATCTGACATGAGCCTCATCTATACCGAGAATGTTCTTGGCCAACTCTTTCCGATTGTGAATTTTAAGGACTATTTGGAACAATGACAGCCATCGGGGCTCCCTGAATTCTTTTTTTTTTTTTTTTGGTGCTCTTTTTTTTAACATCTTTATTGGAGTATAATTGCTTTACAATGGTGTGTTAGTTTCTGCTTTATAACAAAGTGAACCAGTTATACATATACATATGTTCCCATATCTCTTCCCTCTTGCGTCTCCCTCCCTCCCACCCTCCCTATGCCACCCCTCTAGGTGGTCACAAAGCACCGAGCTGATCTCCCTGTGCTATGTGGCTGCCTGAATTCCTTTTTTTTTTTTTTTGCGGTACGTGGGCCTCTCACTGTTGTGGCCTCTCCCGTTGTGGAGCACAGGCTCCGGACGCGCAGGCTCAGCGGCCACGGCTCACGGGCCCAGCCGCTCCGCGGCATGTGGGATCTTCCCGGACCGGGGCACGAACCCGTGTCCCCTGTAGCGGCGGGCTCTCAACCACTGCGCCACCAGGGAAGCCCTTGCCTGAATTCTTAATCCTCTGGAGTCAGGGAGCGTTCCCAACAGCTGGGAACTTGCTAATGTAGGGCATTCTCTTATAGAAACCTTCTTATAAAAGCACAGAGGATTTTTTTTAATGTAAATGGAGCCCATTCCTAATTCCCCCCAATTCCTTCCTTCCTAACAAAATATCTGTCTTCTTCTTGGCATATGTTGTGTTTTGGCCACAGCATATATATTTTTACACAGCTGTAATGATAGTGCAGATGGAACTTGGGTCTCTTCTTTAACTGTAAGCATAGACTTCCAACTACTCCTTTTCAAAGCTATAGAATATTTTATTGTCAATGCGTGGGCACATTGGACTGTTCTCATAAGTTAATTAGTATTTTTAAGATCTTATATGCTATTGCATCTTCATACAGATAGAGTTTTGTCCTCTCGAATCATGTTCTGAAGATATTTTCCCGGAGGTGGGATTTCAGAGTCAGACTGAGTAGCTGTTGTAGCCCATGGTGATGTTTTCCTGTGGGTGGTCCTGACTTAGACACTGTGCACCATGTAACAGGGGTGTTCCCTGGAGATGTGAGTAGGTTGCCCCATGAGTATACCTCACAAGCAGAGCCATACTGCACAGGAAAAGGAAATGCTGGAATATTTGCGGGCAGTCTGTGGACCAGGATTAAAAGCTTTGCAGGGGGGCTTCCCTGGTGGCGCAGTGGTTGAGAGTCTGCCGCTACAAGGGACACGGGTTCGTGCCCCGGTCCGGGAAGATCCCACATGCCGCGGAGCAGCTGGGCCCGTGAGCCATGGCCACTGAGCCTGCGCGTCCGGAGCCTGTGCTCCGCAACGGGAGAGGCCACAACAGTGAGAGGCCCACGTACCGCAAAAAAAAAGAAAAAAAAAAAGCTTTGCAGGGACTAGGTGGACTTTTCATGTCTTATATTTATTTATCTGTTCTACCTACCTACCCATTATCATTACGGTTAAACTCTTGAGAGCCTACTTACTATTTGTCACTATAAACCCTAATGGGTCCCAGGTTAGATGGAGCCCAAGTCATTTATTCACCTTAAATCTAGTTTAAGAAGTGATCCCCGTGCCTAGACCTGGGCGCCTGGGTCTCATGGGGGAGGGAAAAGGTGGAGAACACATAACCATGGCTTAGATGAAGCTTCCTTTCCTCCTCTGGACATTCTCTGGGCGCTGCTGTATTGTCATCCACCCCCTCCCCCTCCTCAGTCACATATGGACCCTGAGCAAACCACTGTCTATATTTCTCCATCTCATTTCACCTTCCCATCAATCCTATGTGACTGTCCCTATTTACAGAGACAGAAACTAAGGCATAGAGGGCACATAGCTAGTAAGTGGTTGCATTGGGCCACAAAGGCGGAAAGCTAAGCCAGAGTTTCCAGCACTAACGGGCTTGCTGTGTGTGTGTGTGTGTGTGTGTGAGTGTGTGTGTGTGTGTATTTGTGCATGTGAGTGTGAGTGTGAGTGTGAGAGAGTGTTTGTGTCTGTGAGTGTGTGTGTGTGTGAGAGAGTGTTTGTGCATGTGAGTGTGAGTGTGAGTGTGTGATATAATGGTACATAGTCAGGACAAACCTTGCAGTGGTACTGACAGCTCAGAAGGGGACACCTACCCCATGCTTGATGTGTCAGGTGGTCAAAGAATGTTCCCCAGAGGAGGAGATGACAGCTAGATACTTAAGCAGAAATAGGAGAAGGTAATTCTGTGGTTAAAGAAAGACAAGGTTTACTCAGAAAAGATTAATTTACAATATAAGACTCATTAGGGGGACTTCCCTGATGGTCCACTGGTAAATAATGCACCTTCCAATGCAGGGGACAAGGGTTCGATCCCTGGTAAGGGAAAAAAGCTCCCACATGCCGAGGGGCAACTAAGCCCGCCTGTGCACCACAATTACTGAGCTCGTGCGCCTCAACTAGAGAGCCCGTGTGTGCAAACTACAGAGCCCACGTGCCCTGGAGCCTGTGTGCCACAACTAGAGAGAGAAAACCCTCACGCTGCAACAAAAGATCCCACATGCCGCTACTAAGACCCGATGCAGCCAAAAAAAAAAAAAAAAAAAGACTCATTAGGGTCGGGGCAAAATGCGAGCCTAGGGCACTGTGTTGGAGTCCTCGGCCACAGGGGCCAAAATATCCGTTGAGACAGTAGAGAACACGGCAGGAGTCATTCCTGACCTGGGCAGAGTGGCGGGGACTTGCGGGGAGAGGGATGCTGGGTTTGTCATCCCCCTGTTGGTGGAGCCCAGGCCTCTGAGGTGGTCAGCAATGGGTCAGACAGGCTGCCAGAACATTCCATCTGTCAGAGAAGGTATGGTGATGTCTCTTGTTTTCTTCAATAAACACTCATTTCTTGTTTATTGATTATGAAGGTTATGCTGTATTTCCTTGATCCTAAGACACCACTGATGTTAGGGACTAAATGGTGTGCCTCCCAAATTCATATGTTGAAGCCCTAACCTCAGTGTGACTGTCTTTGGAGATGAGACATTTGAAGAGGTAACAAAGGTTAAATGAGGTCATGAGGGTGGGCCCTAATCCAACATGACTGGTTTTATAAGAAGAGTCACCAAGGATGTGAGGGTGCAAGAGGAAAGGCCATGTGAGGACGCGGTGAGAAGGCGTCACCTACAAGCCAGGGAGAGAGGCCTCAGAAGAAACCAGACTTGCTCACACCTTGATCTTGGACTCTGACTTCCAGAGCTATGAGAAAATAAATTTCTGTTGTTTAAGCCGCTGTGTCTGTGGTATTTTGTTATGGCAGCCGAGCACATGAATACAATTGACTTAAGACACACCATCAATTTGATAGCACTTTGGCGGGGGCGGGGGTTGGGGGAGAAACACTTCATTACATGCGTATGTCAAATACAAGTGTGCATCCAAATTTCAAAAATGTCAGAATGTGAGAAACTGCACAGAATCCCCAGATTTGTAACTAGTGGAGTAAAGGATGTAAACATGTTGAACATTTTTATGATTCTTGAGACATAGTGTGAAAAATTTGGGGTAATGCTGTTATTATTCCCTTTCCTAACCTGGACATTCAATTCAGATCTGATGTGACCAGCAGACGTAAAACAAAACTATGATTTCTCTCTCCTGGATACAATAGACAAGTTAATGCGGTAGAAACACAGGGATATTTTTTATCATTTTGCGTTTGTTTTGATTTTAAGCTAGAAAGTAACAGCTACCCTTCAGAAACAGAAGTGATATCATGTGTAAGACGCAGTTCCATTTTCCCAGAATTTGTGACGGCATTGCTGTGCAGGTCTGGGTGAGGTGTGGGTTTGGACTGTATCATTCAGACCATTATACAGGAGCCCCATGGTCCCTGCCAGTTCAGGACCCCATGGGGACAGAGGGCATCTCATCTTCAGCCCTCACTGGGGCTGGCTTGAGTAATGCAAGACTCCAACATTTATGACCAAAGACCTTGTGATCTGAACATCTCGGCCACACCTATGTCATTGCTTACACTGCCCCCAGCTCCAGGAAATCAGGTAGAAGAGTGTGCAGAAGTCTCACTTAGGAAAGGCCTTCCTCACTGTGGGTGGGGCAGCCATGCCCTTTGCTTCTCCTTAAGGGGTCCTTCGTGTTACATTTCACTCCCCCACCCAGGACAACATAATGTTTTTTAAAGAATTATCATATGATGAATTTCTGGAGCCATCGCGGCTTTAAGACAATGAGCCGAAAGGTAGGGCTTGGTGTTTTATTTGGACTGTGCTTTGCTCTAACCTCGTTCTTGGCGCAATATCTTTACTATAGATCCATATGTCACATACATTGATGCTACATTGTTTTCATATAACCATATTTGACACCCCACTTGACAGGGTCAACATTCACAGCGGTTCCTCAATGCATTTGACAGTATGAGCCCTTAAAATGTTTTCACAATACTTACATGTAAGCACATCTGACAGGATCAGCAGTTGAAATGTTCCACAAAACTATGTATTCATGGTTTCGAATACCAGCAGCTACTGCGTTCACGATAGCTCTGCATAGTGACTGTTCATTCAGCACACTTTTTCCTCTTTTTTGAGAATTTATGAAACACCAGGCTCTGTGACAGGCTTTTTTGACATTGGGCCCAAAGATGATTAAGATTTAACTGACACTTTCATAAAAAACTTTTTTTGGTAAACTTTTAGTTTACCAAAAATCAAATAACTAGTAACCAGCATTTACTGAGCACTTACTAGGTGTCATGCATTGATCCAGCAGCTTTCATACAGCAACTCACTTCATCCTTCCAACTACCACGTTCAAGTAAGGTAGTCACATCAACCCCATTTTACAGACGAGGAAACTGAGGTACTAAATGGATAAGCAGTTTGTCTGAGATCCCTCAGCTAGGAAGAGACAGGACTGGGATTTGAATCCAAGCAGTTTTCCCCTAGTGCTCTTATGCTGTCTCTCCTCACTCTGTACTATATGTTACATCATAATTATTGCAATAGTGTGTAACAAATAGTGTGGGCACAGTGTTTTGGGAGCAAGGCAAAGGGCCATCCACTACCTGGTGATGTTGAAAGAAAGCTTCAGGAGAGGAAATTATTTGAAGAGACTTCAAAGTTTTAATAGGAGTTGGGTCAAATGGAGAAGCTGGGAGAATGCGAGAGTGTGTGTAAATTTTAGGAGGCACTTAAAAGTTAACAGTGGTTTGAGAACCAGGCCAAGTTTAGCGGGGGAGCTGGAAAGTGTGTGTGATAGAGGCAAGATTGGGAAGGACTTTGAATGTGTTGGGGAGGAAAAAATTTTCCTCTACCCTCTTAGGTTCAGTTCCTGGGGGGTGTGTATTAAACTAACAAAAGACAGATTAATAGAGGAAAAGGCATATCATTTTTATTAATATTTGTATGCATGGGAGTTCACAGAAAGAAGCTAAACTCAAAGAAGTGGTTAGACTTGGATGCTTATATACCATTTTAACAACAGAAAAAGGGTTTGGGCTTGAAGGAACAATAAACTGTGGGGAAGTAACTAGGAAATACATGAGGCGACTCATGGAAGATAAGGGTTATTAGAGTGAGGTCTGTTTATGCAAACTCATCTCAGTGTTGACTTTTCATCTTCAGTGATAAGAGCTTCTCTTCCCTTCCTGGTACAGGGGTAAGCACCTTCACAAAGGGAAATTATGCCCTGTTTTTAGGCAGATAAGGGGAGGGCAGAGAACGATTCTCAGTGGCCTTACATTCAAAATAATCCTTATTCCAAAGTGGCATATTTGGGGGTAGCGTATTCTGATCTCCTTCAAAAGCCACACTTGAGAATCTGGGCTTTATTTTATAAGATGAGGGGTTTAAAGCCTTAAGTGACATGGTCAGATCTGTGTGTTTGAGAGCTCCTTCTGGCTGCAGTGTGAGGAAGGGTTTAGAAGAGGAGACGCTGGAGGCGTGGAGACCTGTCTCAGTCTGGGTTCCATCCCTGTGGGGAAGAGAGAGAGAAAGAGAGAGAAGCCTGCACTGGGATTCCCTCCCGTCTTTACGTCTCCCTGAAGGAAAGCTGGGATTTCAGTCTTTATCCTCCTGTGCGGCTGCTCTTTGGAGGTGCTGCATCTGTGCAGGGCTTATTGCTGCTGTGGCTTTCCACCACGCAGAACCCCAGGGAGCCTCTTGAGTTCTACAAAGCCCACCTGGGGAGCGAGTGTGCATCCGTCGCCCCAAACCTCTTGAAGGATCTCAGCAGAGGCTGCACAGGAGAAGCTGCCTCTGCCTCGTGCACCGTGACCTGGTCCTCGGGGGGTCTGTGTTGTTCAGCGCTGGCTGCTACCAATGTCCTTCATCCCTTTCTCTGCAAACATTTCACTTCAGAGATCAGCTGCTCCTAGGTGACAAGCAATGGGAGCTTCATCTTTCTAGTTCATTTTACAGCCTGGGGAAGCACCCACAGACACGTGAACCAGGGAAGGCATAAGGAGGGGATCCCCTTATCTTCCTCTCTCAGCACAGACAGGGAACACCTCCCTGCTCACACCTGTGCAGCCCCGGGAAGCCAGCCAGCCCTTCCTCACCCCCGCTTCCTGCTCAGTGCCTCTCCTCCCCCTCCCCAGGTTCCTGGGAGGATAACAGCCCTTTTCAGATCTCCTTGGGCCAGCGGCTCCTTTCCCTAAGAGCGTTTCTCTCCAGAGCTGGTATCGTAGCTTAAGGCTGTTCCTCCAATAAGGGGAAGGTAATTGATTGTTAAGTTAAAGTATAAATTGTAATTGAATCCGTCACATTTCAGTTTATCATTATCATGTGACAAGTCTCTTAGAGCATTTGCAAGGACTGCAGGGATGGGGGAGGGGTGGAGAGAGAACAATTGTCCTGCGTTCCCATATCCAGTGTGGCAGGTGTGCCTCACTGAGACTCCTGCACACACAAGAGTGTGTGTGGGTGCACACACACCTGCGCACAGGGCCCAGTGAAGCTGCTTTAAATGAGGTGAAATGCTTCCAGGCCCTTGGCTGGATACGTTGGTCTGGTTCAAGCTTCAGACTTGTATTTGTAGCTTCCCATCGGACATTCAGATTCGAATAAGCTAATACTGTCACAGGCATCATGCCTGGCATGTTCACTGTTTTGGTCTCATTTACTATGAAAGAGGAAGTATAGCATGGTGGTTAAGAACTGGGCTTGCAAACCAGGCTGCTTGCATTTGTCTAGTCGTTCTGCCACTTACTGTGTAGCCTTGGGTGAGTTACTAACCCGTGTCTCTGTTTTCTCATCTGTAAAATAAGGCTCATAATAAATATTTACTGCTTAGGGCTACTGCTTAGACAGGGTTAATTTAGGTAAAGCAGTTAAAAAAACACATGATATGGAAAAGAATTTAAAAAAGAATATATATATATATGTTTAACTGAATCACTTTGCTGTGCACCTGAAACCAACTCAATATTGTAAATCAAGTGGACTTAAAAAAGAAGAGAAAAAAATACACGGTAAAAACTCAATAATTATTAAAAATTACTAGGATTATTCTTTTTCTGAAATAAGTTTTGTGTTCGTATGAGCCTGGGTGCTTAGCAAACAGAGCCTGAGACCAAGCTCCTGTGCTCCTGTTTTATTGGGAAGGGAGGAGGGTTAATCTCCAGGTCAGCAGTGAGGGGTAAAGGGGAGTGAGGCAGGGAAGGAAGGGGAGCAAACGCCAGGGGGGCTTTTGTAGGGATTCCAGTTGGCCCGTCTTCACTTCGTTATACAGCAGAAACTAAGACACCATGGTAAAGCAATGATACTCCAGTAAAGATGTTAACCGCCCCCCCCGCCCCCCACACAGATTTCTCCAGGGGGCCATGTGGAATGACCCCTCCTGAGAATAGTCCAGTGGGGTGCGGAGGCGGGGGAGGGGGGAGGGGGGCGGGGAGGCGAGGAAGCTTATTTATGGATTCTTCCTAGCTCCTGTCTCTTGGCCCAGGTTCAGGTTCACTCCACGGGGCACTGTGTCCCTGCGATTTCTGGACAGTGTTACGCAGCCCCTTCTGGCAGTTGCAGGGTAAGTCAGAGCCTGTGTGCCTTTCCTCAGGCCAGACCTGGGCACCGGAGCTCCGGAGGCTTCTGTCCTGGGCAATGAACAGGAAGCTTTACCCCTCTACCCCCTCCCGCCCCCCTCTGCCCCGCCAGGTGTTTAGGATGTCAGGGTGTAGGGCGGGGTCGAAATGGTGGCCGAGGTTCTCCACCGACCACAGAGCTGAGGCCTGGGGGATGCGTAGGGCCCAGTACGGTTTCCCTGTGTCACTCAGATCAACTCATACGCTCTGAGGA
The DNA here is from genome assembly GCF_951394435.1 of Stenella coeruleoalba. Classification (NCBI taxonomy): domain Eukaryota; kingdom Metazoa; phylum Chordata; class Mammalia; order Artiodactyla; family Delphinidae; genus Stenella; species Stenella coeruleoalba. Next base: position 72,474,072 of record NC_137159.1, read on the forward strand.
CCTTGTTTTGTTTTGTTTTTTTAACATGTCACATGAGGAAACAATGTCCTGACTTTTTTCTGTGAAAGGGAAGGGGCTGTCTCACTCCTTCAGGGACTGTAAGCCCGATAAAGGCAACAGCTGCACTGTGAACCTCCTCCTCTTATTCCTGTCTCGTGGTAAAGTATCTGCCACATACAGAGGCTCAATAAATACGTTGAATAATATCCTTCCACATTTTCATCCATTCATACTTTATGGATATTTACATAAAGTAAAATGCATAGATCCTAAGGGTTCAATTTGATGGGTTTTGACAGTTGTATACACTTGTGTAATTGACACTGAAACAACATGTAAAACATCTCCATGATTCCAGAAACTTCCCTCATTCAAAGTAATTCCTATTGTCCTGTTTTTAAGCTCACTAATCCTGTTTGCTTCTTTGTCCAGTTTGTTTTAACCCTGTCAAATGAATTAGTCACTTCTGATATTGTTTTTCTTATTTATAGCACTTCCATTTTGTTCCCTTTTGTAATTTCCAACTCTCTAATAAAATCCCTCATCTTTTCACACATACTGTCCATGATATCTTTTAGATCCTTTAACATATTTATCATAGACTTTTTTTTTTTTGCAAATTCTCTTTTTTTTGCAAATCCGGTATTTGGAACTTCCCTTATTCTGATTCCAGTTCTCTTTTTTTTCCTTTTGACCATGGGTCACGTTCTCTTGCTTCTTTGTTGGTTTCCTAATTCTTTTTTATTGTGTGCCACATCATACGTATAAAAAAGGACTGAAGTGGTAGAGGGAAATAAACTTTACCTCTAGAAAAGAAAAAGACCCATCTTCTGTCAGGCTGGTAGTTTGGAAGGATGAGTTAATCTGATATGTTGAGCTGGGCCTGAGCTTTGTGGTGGCTTTGGTTAGATTCAGTTCACTTCTGGCTTTAAATATTCCGAATATGTGCTCAAGACTGTCCCTTCAGCAGGGCCTGGGATCTGAACAGAGGGGAGAGTCAAGAGATCTTTAAGCTTTACAGTTTCCTGAACAATGGAAGGCTCTGTTCTGAGAGCCCACCTGACAACTTTTGTCTGGAGACTTCTCTGTTTTCTTCAGTCCTGCTGCTGGTTTTCTATTTCTTGGGAAGTTTCTTTCCATCCTGTTCCCCTGCTCCCAGCCTTTGGAGGGCTACGCCAGTGCACTCAGCAAAGACCTTCAGAGCCTCGAAGGGATTGTTCCCGGCTCCCCTGCCCTGCGCCTGTCCTAGCCTTCAGTGGCTGTGCCTGGGCATCTAGTGAGTCCATGGGGTCTCGGGGAGATTTTCTCAGCCCTCTTGCCCTGCGTGCACCCGGCAGTGGGTCCGTCTTGCACTTTGGGGAGGTCTCGTATGCTGTGGGAGGGACATCTCTTTCAGGTCTCTGCCCTGCCCCCAGCCTTTAATATACTATGCGCATATGCTTGGTGAAGGCCTATGGGAAAGTTAAGGGGCGTGGATGCTGAGTTGTTCTGTGGAAGGGTTACCATGGGCTTCCTATCTCACCAGCTCACACAGGCCATGGGAGATTTATGAAATGTTTGTCTGGTTTTTCTGTGCCTTTGTCTCTATTGTCTCTGAATTCCTCCTTTCCCACCACTCCACCAATGATGCCAGTAGCTCTGAGTCTCTACTTTTCAAGGAAGGGCTCATTGCTTTCTGGAATTTAATTCATTTAGGCTTATTGATATCCTCAGCTCTCTGATGAGTTTAAAAACTATAATTTTACAGCTTATCAGGCTTCTTCTAATGGTAGCATGGAAGCGACACTCCCTTGTGACTTTCTGCATTCTAAAGCAAACATCCATGTTTTATAGCTCTGCTCCCTGGAAGTCTTCAGTGGGGGCAACAGCAAGTTTCATATCTGGACGGCCAAAGATTATTAAACTCCAACCAATGGCTGTTTTGTTCTTCTGACATCCAAAGACCCATCCATTTAGATGCAGACATCAACACTCTTAAATAAAGCTTTTCACTTTTCCAGGTCATTGCCCCTAACGTTTGGAAAGCAATCTCGGGAAGCAATATTAATCTGACTAGGCTGATTTTGCTTAGGGGGGTTTAATAAAGTAAATATTTTCTCTCTGACTTCGAGCAGTGGTTCAAACCTTCCACAGCATGGTAGAGATCAGAGCCTTCCCCTGTGCTCTGCTAGATCTAGGCCTGCTGTCTGGGGGCCGAGGAGGAGTTTCACAAAGTAGAGGAGCCGTCTAGTTCCTTCACTACTTTCATTTTTTTCTGTGATCAGGGATGACTGCTCTGAATGATCCCTAGTATTCACCACCCACTTGACATAACACCTTCTACCCTGTCTGGGGTCTGATTTCTTCTGGAGGCTCAGTCTGCCTTTGCTTTGGGTTCAGGGCTCCACTCCCTCCTCCTGGTACCTTGACATCCCACAGCGTCCTTTGCGAGGAGTGCTGAGAAATCACCAGACATTGACAAGGTACCTTGGAGGGCAAAAGGGCTCAGTAAATTAGGAGGAGGTGGTGAGTGTGCACTTTGTCAAAAATCACAGCTACTGCACAGAGTACTGCAGTTGCTGTAAATCCCTGGGCTCCATTAGGTAGAAACACTGTAGGCATGGTTCCAGTGCCAGAGCTAATGAGTCATTTTTCCAAGCATGGCAACAATAAGTTTAATTAATGAAGATGGCTCTTCACGCTCACAGGCGACCACACATCCTGATGCACTCGGGAGCATGTGCCTCTAGGGGCAGGCAGGCTGGAGAGGCCCCTCTTCGCACTTTCCTGTTCTGTGGTTCATGGTGTCAAGGTCACTCTCTGTGATTTGGGTTTGGCCTGTGACGATGAAGCAGGGAAAGCTAACTCCAAGGCGGATTTCTAGTGACGGATAGAAACACTTTCTTTAGTAAGATATCTAAACAGATCTATAAAAGCTTAAAGTGGCACATTTCCCATAACTTTATCATAAGATTGTAAAAAATAATTGTTCTGGAACTGTTGGTACAATATGATTAAGATCCTGGTGATATACGGTGTGGACCCTGACTCCTAGGTCAGTATTGCCACTAGATATGGCGGTGGTCAGTGTTATTATAAGCAGCTTTGTAGATTTCGATCTACTTCCATTGACTTTTTGGGGTTCTTGAGGAAACCATCAAGGAAGTTTCTATTTTCATAGGTATCGTCTGTAGAGTCATACATGATATTGCCACTGGGTGTCTAATACACAATTCAGATTTGACAACTTCAGTTATAGAACTCTTGATTTTTCTGTAAACCTCATGCCTCAATCTTCCTCATCCACCTGTTTTATGAAAGAGGAAGTATAGCATGGTGGTTAAGAACTGGGCTTGCAAACCAGGCTGCTTGCATTTGTCTAGTCGTTCTGCCACTTACTGTGTAGCCTTGGGTGAGTTACTAACCTATCTGTGTCTCTGTTTTCTCATCTGTAAAATAAGGCTCATAATAAATATTTACTGCTTAGGGCTACTGCTTAGACAGGGTTAATAAAGCAGTTAAAAAAACACATCATATGGAAAAGAATTAAAAAAGAATTTATATATATATATATATATGTTTAACTGAATCACTTTGCTGTGCACCTGAAACTAACTCAATATTGTAAATCAAGTGGACTTAAAAAAGAAGAGAAAAAATACACGGTAAAAACTCAATAATTATTAAAAATTACTAGGATTATTCAAAGCACCCTCTTTGATTTTTTTTCTAATTTTTCATATCCAAACCATTTGCAAATCCTATTGCCTTTACCTACAACACATACCCCAATCTATCCATAGTATGAATGCATACGTGTATCTATGCATGTGTGTGTGCATGCACATATATGTATATGCATTTAGGTATGTATACATGTACGTAGCCTCTCTTCCCACCTTCCCAACTAGCATGTGAGCTGCGTGAGAGCAAGTATCTTGACTATCACCTTTGTATTCTTAGTGCTTAGGACACTGAATACCAGAATGAACCCTGAAAGAAAACATCTAGAATTGCAATTGGGAATTAAATATCTTCCACACAGAGGGTACCAAGCTCCAGAGAGGCAGAATTATTTACTGAATTTCACTGGAGAAACAAGTTCTTGGTCCAAATAGATACTGGGGAGATGCCTGGTAATGATAAAAATGCTGGATTCAATGTTCTTAGGAACAAGGTTGCCCACTGATGGCCTGACGTCCATCCAGATCTGGCCTGCATAATATTTTAAAAGTTTTGAATTACTTGACAACATAAAATGAAATCGATTTTCTACATCTCTTGAAAGTCTGGGTTGTCTGGCAACGTGGGACTTGCATTCCTCTCCAGCAACACACTGATGAGATTGGAATTGAGAAGTGGCTGCCCTCGAGCCAGGATGCATGCTTTCCAGTTGGCCACAGAAGGTTCTGTCTGAGCCTATTTCCCTCATTTGCATCTCCTACCTGGTCTCCTTAGGCCTCTGAGTTTGAGACTTGTCCAGTGTAGATTTCTACAGACCATCCTTCTGAGAAGGCATGTGGCGAGGACACTTCCCCGGCACCCTTCACTTATCACCAGCCTGGGATCGGTCTCCAGTGGACACGTGGAGATTAGAGGGCCAGTGCCCGGTCCCCAGCTGGGCCTGGTCACGTCATACCACAACCTAGCATCTTGCTTGTTCTCTGGCTATTTCCCAGACATTTTCATAAACGCACGGTAAAGACGGGGTGAATGCTCATGTTAACCAGAGCTTCCACTCCTGAGGAAATGACTCAAAATTCAAGTCCTGCTGACTTGGTGTGTAGGGTCATCTGCCTAAAGACCATCTGTTGACTGGAAGAAGTCATGACCCGAGCGTCATGCCCTTCTTTGTCACCCATGGTGGGCACATTTTCTCTTCCATTTCCCTTTGAACAACCCAACACTCCTGTTAGTCAGAAGGTTCTTTGGAGTCCAATCCTTCAGCTTTCTCACACTTGTGCTCTGGAAGCTGCGGCCCTTCCAGGAAAAGAAAAAGCCTTCCTGGGTGAGAATTGGGGTATCACTCATCCTGTATTCTTGTTCCCTCGTATATGTGGCCAATTTCCTGGAGATTTTTATATTTTTCAAGGGCAGCAGGAGGTCGGGCTTCTGTGAGAGTTACTCCTTTAGAGGAAGTTGTGCATCAGAATTTCTCTTAATGTTTACACAACCAGCATAAGCGGGGAGTCCAGGAGATTTCCCCTGGCTTAGAAATGCCTGTTCATTTTGTTATGTTGGAGGGTTATTTTTAAGTCACAGAAGGAATATCAGTAGACAACACCAAACTAGCACACGCGTGGCGTAAAACTCGGGCTCGGGCCTCTGTATTCCACATGGTGGTCACATCCCAGTTGCCTTCTCACTTATCCAATTGTTATTTTAGGACATTCCGACGATCAATAGGTTTGACTCCTGTCTGGGAGGCTCCAGTAAAGAACAAAAGGTATTGGGCACAGAAGATTCCACTTTCTATGATTACAAGCAATTTGCTAGTTTTCTCAGAGCTTAAGAGGGTTTCATGAAATGTCTGCTTTCAGAATCATTAACCATTGATTAAACGCTGCATCCTACTTTGGGCAAATTTTGTTAAAAACAAATAGTGGGGTGAATAAGTCCACTGGGCAGTCGCAACATGGTACGGCCTGAGTCCACCTGTGATGTGCTCATTGCAGGCTCTCTGGAAGGCGGAGCTGACCAGGAAGCTTTTGCCTGTCCTGGGCATCTGGTTTCTGTGACAGCTGTGTTTCACTGCTGAGGTTCATCCTTTATGTTGATTTCTATTAGTGAATTCATAAATACATTCTGAAGAACGCTACCTGTCCCTTAGCTCTTGAACCATCATTACCATCCAGAGTGGTAAATCCTTTGTAGAAGTCACCTTGGTTCAGCAGAGAAAAAAATTACTGGTGTGCTTTCAAAAGGTAGAAAGGTGGAGAGAGTTAGAGATTTTTTTTTTTTCTTTTAAATATAGCTGAATAGGATTTTAAGAAAGCAGAATTATAATGTAGAGTGAAAAGAGAGCGAGAGGTTGGGTCAGAAACTGGGTTATCAGTACAATGCAGAAAGGGAAAATAAATGCTAATAGACTGCACACAAGCCCTTTCTGCTAGATTAGAGACCAGGAGGGCACTTGCTGAAAGCTGCCCATTGTGTGGCCGAACAGAACACAGGGTCTGGGCTATTATCCCCTCCACAACCCCTTGTGCCACAGATGGTGGCTCTCCCTTCTCTTATCGGGGCCGTGCATTCAGTCTCTGTAGCCTGATCTCTTCCTCACTCTTCTGCTCTTACAAAATGGATTGATCTGCTGAAAGAGAGGGGCTAGAAGAGGAGCCGGCTCGGGAGGAAAGGGGAGCATGGGAAGACAGCCCAGGAGGCCAGGTGCAAGGGAGGGCAGGCCGCGAGGGGGAGCGGGCCCCCGGGTGCCGCGCAGGATCAGTAGCCTGGCTTTCCCTCCACCCTGGATGGAGCCGCCTGGAAAATGGCCTCGTGCCCTGGTGCTCCAGAGCGCCCAAGCTCTCAGCTGTTGAACAAGCAGCCTGACTCCCTCTGCCGGGGATGTTGGGCCTCCAGGGCTGGCCACGCTGCCTGCCTTCACTGCTCCGTTCCCCGGAGACCCAGAGCTCTGCCTTGGAGCTGGCCGACCGGAGCTGCAAATTCAGCAGAGGTGAGCAAGGGCCGAGGACGGAGGGCTGCCGGGAGTGCTTCCTCCCAAAGCACCCGCCTGGGAGGATGACGGGGTCAGCCTCAGGGCTGAAGCCAGGGCCCAGGTGGCGCCTGGCTACAGCCTCCCCTCCGGACCCACATGAAGCCCTGTGACGGCGTTCACGCCCTGGTTCTCCAGCCTACCAGCTGGGGGACCTTGAGAACTCAACTCAGTGTCTCTGGGCTGTGGTTTTCTCATCTACAAAATGGTACATAATTGAGAGTGTTACTGAGAGGATGAAATGAGCTAATTTGTGGAAAGGGCTTGGAACGATGAGTGGTTTAGAACAGCACCTGAGACAGTGAGCTATTATTATTACCACTATCATTGCTACTACACATCTTTATTACCATTATCTCTACTAACATTACATATTATTAGTCTAGCATATGTATGTTATATTTTATAATATGTGTATATATATTTATATATGGCGTCATCTGTGTGACTTTTGGTGAGTTACTTAGTCTCTCTGAGCTTCATTTTCTGTTCTGTGAAGTGAGGTTAACAAGTGGGATTGTTGGGAGGATAATGAGGTAATGAATATAAATTACCCAGTACAGAGGCTGGCACATTGAAGAAGCTCATTAAATGGGAACTAGTGTTATTCTGACTTGCCCGTGTGAACATGTATTGCCTTTGTGCCTGTGTGCTGTTTGCATCCGGGTGTCTGGGTGGTTAGGTTTCGGTCTGTGTGTGTTTTATACATGCGTTTGTAGGATGGCCCTGGTGTCTGTGGGCAGGTGCCTGAGGGCTGGAAGCCTGAGGCTTAATTGGTCAGGTCCTGTTCGTGGCTCTCATGAACCTTTGAGCACAGCCTCTGTCTCCCTTGGAACTGAGCTGCCCGGTGTACCTTGAAGCCTGGAAATGCAGCGTTGGTCAGGGAGCTAAGAGGCTTAAGTTAACCCTGGCTCCCTGGCTGGGCTAGATGAAGCCCAAATCCCTCCCAGCTCTGCTACAGATTAGTTCCATGATTTCTAAGTTCTTTTGCATCTCTGGTCTCTCCTTTCTGTATTTTCCTTACCCGTGAGGCTTCCAAAGAGTCCTTCTTCTCCATTCCTCTAGAAGAGCAGGATATGCCCTCCCAGGAAAGAATGAATGAGTGGTGTGTGCCCAGGGGAATCTTACATCAGTGAAGTGTCCTGTCCTCGGAGCATCTCTGTGCTCTACCTTTGCGATGGAATCTGTGAATATCAGTGTGAACCTAAAGGCAAGTGTCTGATACAGCAGACCAGGCTGGAGAGGGGAAGAGCTTGGCAAGAACCAAGGAGAGCAGGAGAGAAGGACCTCAGGATTCCCTTCTTTGTTGTGGGTCACATGTCTTTATCTGAGTGAGCACTGGAGGAAAACAGACGGGGAGGCTGAACTTCTCCAGGTCCCGGGTGCTGTGCCCCTAATTATTAACACAGCCCTGCCTTGCCTCTGCCCGGCACAGAGGTGAAGCGTCCACTCTTGGTTGTGCGTGTGCCTGTACAACCCCAGGGAGCACCATTCACATTCCTAGTCACCCTAAGTTTACAGCACCAGTATGACAATTTTCCAGCAGATGGCCATAAAGTGTTTTGAGAAAGGAAGGTCTAGTTCTTCTATAGTGTGTGCAAGGTCACCATGTTGGCTAGTAAGGGGTCTGTGATTGTGAATCTCCTCTGCTGCCTCCATCTGTTCTCAGATCCCCCAAGTATCCCCCTTCCAGGTCCCCTGCCACAGTATCCTTCCTCCTCCCTCACCCCCCACTCTTGGTTTACCCCTCAGATTTTCACTTCCTAATTGCAGGAATCAGGTAAAAATTAACAGCCATGGGGAAGGTACACAGCTCGAAGAAGCTATAAGGCGTGTGCATCTCAGTTCTCCTCCTGAGTTAGGTGGGCCGAGCCCCTTCCTTGATAGCTTTCACTTCTGACCTCTCCTCTTTTTGGTTTCTTGAGCCAACACTCCTTCCTGCCTGTCTGGTCGTGATTGTCACACATTCCTGGAGTTGAAGGACCTTAGTCTCCTCTCCCCATCCTTGTTGTGCAGTACAGTAGCTCTTGCCTCTGACTGCACAGGAGAGGGTGGCTCTCTTAATGTGTAAGCCCTGTTGCTGGGCCTGGGAATCCAGATGTCGTGGAGGAGGTTTGCTGATGGCAAGAGGAGGCGCCAGCTTCTCTCCTTAGGACTTTGCTACTTCATCTAGGCTCTACCTAGGTGATCCCGGGTAGTTCTTAGAAACAAAGCCATGCTAACAACAGGAAATATTTTTAGAATGGGCATCTTGAGTGCTGAGGGCAGAGGCTCCTGGGTTTTAGTAGGTGCTAGTATATAGTTCCTTTAGCCTTCGTGAAGAAGGTCATCTTTTGCAAGCATCTTGGACTTGGAAGTAGACAGAGTTTGAGTCCCAGTTCTGCTGCTTTCTACTCTGCCAACTTGGGTAGTGATATAAATTTTGAACCTCAACTCTTTTTATCTGTAAAATGGGATAATAGTAGGTACCTTGCTTATAGAACTGGATTTTTTGACACTAAAGCTGGGTTAAAGCATGAGAAAGACTCTTGAGGGCTGTGAAAATATTAGGTGAAAGATGCCTATATCCATGGCAGGAGTTCTTAAACTATCCCTTCCCCTCATCTCAGGTATATCACAATTTTGAGGTCCAGCAGTTTGGGACCAACTCTCTCCACCAAGAATAGATCAACGTTAGTTATGTTTGAGGATTTATTTTAATGCCCTTCTTTATTTCTCCAACATTTGGTGTTAAGCCCCTGCTAAACATCAAGCTTGTCATGAAGAAATGTGCTCAGCACACAAAGACGATGCCCACTGGGGAAACCCACCTACCCCGTTGGGACTAACTGGACCAATGCTTGACCAGTGAAAAGGTAAATCCAGTCTAAGGTGTAAGCACCTGCGCTTAATGTTGTACCATTGCATCCCGGTAACTATGCCTTTTAAGTCCTCCCTTCCCAGAACCAGCTAATTCTCACATGCCAGGGCTCTGACGGAGGGGTAAGATTTGTGTGTTGCAGCCTCTGGCCATCCTTCTCAGCTTTCCACTCCAGTTAGGTTCCCAGGACGTGAATCTACAGATGCTCCTTTTCCCAGATCCAGAGCCCAGCCCTGATGAAGCTGGACATCTCATCTTGCTAACTGGGGCTCTGCATGGAGGCTGCCGCCAAAGGATGGAGCCCCTTCCCTTCCCTTCCCTACCCTGCTGAGAAGAGCCAGGGGCCAGAACCCTTCAAATGATGGCCTCAGCTGGCGGCAATTCATGGATCTGCCTGAATCATTTTTTTCTTTGATTTTCCACAGGGTCAATTGCCAAAACAAAACTGACTCTGAGAAAAGAAATTCCTCAGCATTTTGAATACAATGATACAAAGGTGAAACAAATCAGTTTGAATTTTCTCTACACTTTAAACACTTTGTTTCTGAGTTATAATAAATAAGTCCCTGAAGCAAATACTATTTTGAGACTAATTTCTGGAGGCTCCTAGCAGGAAAATCCCTCTTTTTCTTGCTGTGATGTTCCTTTTAGTCTTAAAAAGAAAAGACGGAGGAGAAGATGATAGCCTTTATTTTTCAAACACAGAGCAGGTGTCTTGAGGAGGAAGCCCTGAAAGCTTTTTTTGTTTGCGGTACGCGGGCCTCTCACTGTTGTGGCCTCTCCCATTGTGGAGCACAAGCTCCGGACGCGCAGGCTCAGCAGCCATGGCTCACGGGCCCAGCCGCTCCGCGGCATGTGGGATCTTCCCGGACCAGGGCACGAACCCGTGTCCCCTGCATTGGCAGGCGGACTCTCAACCATTGCGCCACCAGGGAAGCCCGGGAAGGTTTTTTTAAACAACCGTTTGGGAAGGTTTTTTAAAGAACCAGTCCCCACAGCCCTCCCTAGGTAATTTTGATTTAGCTTGTCCAGCATAGGGTCTGGGAATCATGTTTAAAGACCCTTTCTATACCTAGAGATCAGAATTACCATAGGAGAAATGGGGAAAAATTAGTTTTAAAAACTGCCCACAGTGATTCAGAGGCAGGCACGTCCCAGTACCCAGACATTTTCAAAAACAATTGGCCATTTCAAGGTGCTCCATCAAGTTTGGGGGGGCTCCCTGGGATAGAGCACCCTGACACTCACTAGGGGGCCTCCCGCAGGCCCGTGCACAGGTGTGGCAGGGAGCTTCTTGCTAGAGGGTGGGGCAGGGCTGACTGTGTGATTTTAAAGCCCACCTCTGACTTTGCATCAGCCACTGTGTCCCCCAGAGCTGTCTGCCTGATGCACAGCCATGTTCAGATTCATGTCCAATGTGAATGGAAGACATGGTTGGAAAGAAAGAGGCCATAGCAGAGGTAGTGGTGGTGGTGGGGCTTCTTCAACCCATGAGAGCCCCACTTGTGTCCATCTCTATAGACTCTGGGAGTAAACTATAGACCTCTCTGCTTTGGCAATTTTGTTTTACTGCCTGCATCAAACACTTTGCACATTCCTCTCTGTCTATCCACTTGAGCATCCATGAAGACTCATCTCATGTTCTATTTTCTATGAAGCCTCCTTTTGCAACCACATCAGGTGTGGCAGAAAGAGTCAGAGGGAAAGTAACAGGCGCCTCTGCACAGCTGAGCCTGAGGATGGTACTGGCCCCATGAGATGGGAGTCGGGTCTTAGCTTGGGGTCTTGGATTTAGACCAGGAGCTGGTGGTACCTGGGCCTCTGCAAACCCCGACATGAACCCCCGCCGCAGCAGGCCTTGGTAGTGTTCACCGCTGATGATGGCTGGCATGTCCCTGGGAGACGCTAAGGCTCCACCCACATTAGGAGGCAGGGGTTAATTTATCCTCAAGGTTTGTATGTCGTGAAAACAAACAACAAAACGAAACAAACTTTAAATCCAAAGACCTAAGCTTGGGTCAAAGTTCTGTGCATTTTCAGTCATATGCCAGAGATCTTGGACAAGTCAATGTGTTTTTTTGTTTTTTTTCAAGTCAATGTTTTTAATCATTGGCTTTCTCAGCTGTAATATTTGAGTACTAATGCATAATTGGGTTGTCAAAAACGACTGAGATTATATTCAGTGCTGTGTAAATTATAAATGTTATAGAAATGTGAAGAGCTGTTATTGTTATCTAAAACTGTAGTCTTGTGACAATTACAGAAAGCTTGCATTTGAGTCAAAGGGATTTTATAAAATTTTTTAGACCTTTTTTTAATTAATTTTTTTATTGGAGTATAGTTGATTTACAATGTTGTGTTAGTTTCTGCTGTACAGCATAGTGAGTCACTTATACATATACGTATATCCACTCTTTTCTAGATTCTGTTCCCATATAGGTCATTACAGAGTATTGAGTAGAGTTCCCTGTGCTATATAGTAGGTTCTTATTAGTTATCTATTTTATATATATTAGTGTGTATATGTCAATCCCAATCTCCCAATTTATCCCTCTCCCCCCCCGCCAGACCTTTAATTTTCAGAAAAAAAAGTATTTTTCTTTCCTCTCCATCCCCACCACCCCCTGCAAGGTATATTTATTGGATCCTTACTATGGGTCCTGGCACTGGGGAGACCAAGAGGAACTAGATCAGGTTTATGCCTTCGTACAGCTCATAGTGTAATGAGGGAGGGGCATTAAAAAAGAACTAAAATTTCCTAAATTGTGGTGCATAGTATGACAGGAGTGCCCTGGGTTCAGAGATTGGGCAGAGGAGGGGGTGATTAGGATGGAGGCAAGAAGAGCTTCTTAAGAAAACTGATATTTACACTAGGTCTTGAAGGAATTTTCCAGGAAGATGTGCAGGAGTGAAGTGTTCAGTCATTCAAAATGTGTCTGGCATGTTCTCAATGATACATTGTAGACACTCTGGATTATTTAGTTATATTCCTCGGAAAAGTGTTGGCTAGACTAAAACTCTAAGCTCTGTCTTCCTTACTGTGGGCAGCAGCAAGGTTCTCTGCTCTGTTCTCTCAGTCTCAGCTGGGCTGCTTTGTGTCTGTCCCACACCTGTGTTGTTCAGGGGACAGCCAGAGATTGGGGCAGAATTTATAAGCAGAATGTAGGGCTCCCCATCCTGGGCTCATTCCCTTTTGGGTCACCTCCTCCTCTTCCCAGCAACTATGGGCGCCGTGAATTCTGTCCTCTGGTTCTGCAAGCTGGTAAGACTGTGGGATTTGCACCAGATTTTAGTTGTTCCACTTGCTGCTGACTGAAGTCTGCCTTCAGGTAAAAATGGACAATCAACCCAGCACCATTCCCTTCTTCCAATTGTGGTCTCCTCTCTAGTTTCGTCTTGTTTTTGACACTTTCATGTAGCCGTTTTAAAAATATTCTCCACCGTTTATAGTTATCTGCAGGCGGGCTGCTCTAATAGGAGATACCTGGTCATCCCACTTAAGAAGCAAACTGTTTAATTAGAGAGACAGGAATCCAACACAGGGAGAAGCCAGAGAATGACTCCAGAAACATGATATGGACAAGTGCATCATTCACTCACATATTTATTCATCCAACAAACAATTTTTGAGCATCCATCGTGGGCAGAGCTCTTCTCCTGGCACAAGATAACATAATGTTGGCTGTAGATACACACTCCATAGTCGTTCAAGCTAAGAGATTATTTAGAATAAGTTGATTTAAGAAGAGATCTGAAAACAACCACCACCACGCAGGGTTGGGCTTTGCAAAGGGGAGATAAAAATGGTCTACATTTTTGCTTTCCTGTATGGTCTCCACTAGCCCAGATAGCTATTGATCACTTGAATTGTGATTAGTCTGAAATGAGATGTGCTATAAATATAAAATACACATCAAATCTTATAGACTCGTTACGAAAAAAGAATGTAAAATATCTCATTAATACTTTTTCATAATGTACCCTTTTGGATATATTTAAGTAGATATATTATTATAATTTATTTCACCTGTTTCTTTTTACTTTCTGATGTGTACAGTTCTGACACCAGCTCAGTTCTCCACAAATTCAACTCAGTTCTGACACTTATCTGGTTATTGGCAGAACCCACAGGCCAAGGGCTCCGTCCCACAAGACTGACCCCACTTCAGATGCCAATCACAACTCCATGTTGCCACCCGTGCTTCTGACCCACTGGCTATAGATTGGAGGTTCCCATCACCCCCCTCTTTGGGTTCAATTAATTTGCTAGAGTGGCTCACAGAACAAAGAAACATTTTACTTAATAGATTGCCAGTTTATTATAAAAAGTTATAACTCAGGAATAGCCAAGTGGAAGAGATTCACAGGGCAAAGTATGCTGGAAGTGGTGCAGAGCTTCCATGTTCTTCCAGAATCTCCACGTGTTCACCAACCTGGACACTCTCTAAACCCTGTCCTTTTGCTTTTTTTGTGGATGCTTCATTATATAGGCATGATTGATTAAATCATTGGCCACTGGCCATAAATTCCATCTCCAAGCCCTCTCCCCTCCCCAGAGGTCAGGGGGATGGGAAGGAAAGCTTCAACCCTCCAATCACACAATTGGTTCCCGTGGCAACCAGCCATCATCTGTAGGTGTTTTCCAAAGGTCACCTTATTAACATAAACTCAGGTGTGGTTGAAAGGAGATTGTTATGAAAATCAAGTCACCTTTATTGCTCTCATCACTTAGGAAATTCCAAGGGTTTTAGGAGCGAGGAGCTAGCTAGTTAGAAATGAGAGGAAGACCGAATACATATTTCTTATTATAAATCACAATATTATAATGTTCCTATTAGAAAATGTAAAATTATATATATAGCTCACATTATTTTTCTATTAGACTAAAGGTCAGTAAACTTTTTCTTTAAAGGGTCAGTTAGTGAATGTTGTAGGCTGTGCAGGCCACAGGGTCTCTGTTGCAACTGCTCTGTTATTTTAGTGCAAACACAGCATGATAATACATAAATGAATGTTTGTGGATATGTTACAATAAAACTTTATAGACACTGATATTTGAAGGTCATATAATTTTAATGTGTCCAAAAACATTATTATTCTTTTGACTGTTTTTCCCCCATCATTTAAATACATAAAAAACATTTTTAGTTTGCAGGACCTACAAAAACAGGTGGCAGGCTGAATTTGGCCTGTGAGCCATTGTTTGTCAAACCATGGTCTAGAACATCATTTTGAAGGACCTGAGAAACAATTGGCTTTGAAAAGTATCATGTTTAATAAAACCCTTTCCCATAATCATACCCTTTCCCATATGACTTTGCAGTATCAGTTAGTAGGGTGGATGGAGTGTATTTTCTCATCCCATGACCATGGGCTTGACCATGGGACTTGTACTGGCTGGTGGGGTGTAGGTAGGAGTAGCCAGTTCCAGGTTGAGGCTTCAGAGGAATTGTGAGTTTACACCTACCTTCTTGAAATTACCTTCTTGTCATTACCATGAAACAAGCTTCCTCTGAGTAGCTGTTGCCATTTTAGCCTGGTTCCCACACTAAGTACCGTGAAATACACCAGAGCACAAACAAGTTGAGATACACCAATCCCAGCCTAAATTTCAGCATGAAACAGAGCCACCTAGACAAGCCCCATACAGATCAGCAAATTCACAATGGACCCACAAATCTGAGATAGGTAAATGTTCACTGTGTGTTACAAAGTTTCTGTAAATGCTCATTACACAGCATTTGCTGACCACTACAAATTCTATTTTCATTTCACCTCACTTTATATATACACATTTTGTCCTAATCAGCAAAATCCAGGCATTTTCCTGCCCATCAAAAGAGGCACCATGGCCGCTGCATTAGAATTGCACTTGCTTCTAGGATTTCTCAGTGTATTGTTTATTTCATGCTGACAATGGGAGAAAGACAGCCAGTTAATCTAGCTGCAATTGAATTTAGAAATAACTCAAATCTAATTTTACTCACTTCTTCATTCCCAAGTTACTCTTTCTGCTTCCTTTGGTTGTTTGTGTTTCAAATCATTTTCCACTGTTTATTTTTAATTTCTACTTTATTTTAATTATTTAATAGGTGGCATCTGTGCAGTGCCTGCCATTCATCAAGCAGTTTGTTTTCTGCTTCTGGAATCACAAAAATATTTAATCTGCTGTTTCAGTGGTGTCACCACCACTCAGACTTTAGACCATAGGATACCATAGGATTCCTCCTTCTCTGGAAGAACAAAATTCTCTGAGGTGACCAGAGTCCTCTGAAAAGCTAGCACCCAAACTGTACCTGAGCCCAGGGAATAGCAAGTAAGGAGGTTTCCCCTCTTTCTCTGCTGCTTTTGAGAAAATGTATGTTTTCTTAAATCTTCCCAGGTAACGTGACATGGATGACACGTTGCATTAAGATTGCAATGGCCGTTTGCACCTCAGTGAGAACCAGCGTGTGAGGTTAGGTGGCTCATCCCTAGCACCATCTGAACAGAATTTGATCCTGGGTGTGGGTGGATTGAGCATGTAGGGGAAGGGTATGATGCCTGGGAAACAGTGGTATGAGCATATTTAGTTGGGTTGCAAAGGAAAGGAAAACACATTGAGGGGAAAGTAGGGAGCGGTTTGGGGCTCTAGAAGGTTCCCTGGAGCCAAGCAGTAGGGTTTCGAGACAGACCAGAACAGTCTGCCCTAGAACAGATTGCAACTGGGCTGGGAAAATGATACACAGGAAGCAGCAGGAACAAACAAGAGAGATTCCTGCCTGGGTTCCCAGCCTCCACTCTGGGCCCTGAGCCATCTGTTCTGTTCTCCGCAGAGCAGCCGGTGTGAATGCTGTAAGTCTTACATCAGACTATGACTTTCCTCAAAACCCTTCCAGAGCTTTCTATCACAGCAAGAGTAGCACCAACATGGTTACCACCCTTGCTGAAACCCTGTCTCATCCCTGACCTCATCTCCTCCCTGCCTGCTGCTTGCTCATGGTTCCAGCGCACAGGCCTTGGTTTTGTTCATCTAAGGCACCTCTTGCCTCAGTCTTGGCACTAGGTGTTCCCTCCCCATGGAAACCTCTTCT
This sequence comes from Stenella coeruleoalba, assembly GCF_951394435.1. Lineage (NCBI taxonomy): Eukaryota > Metazoa > Chordata > Mammalia > Artiodactyla > Delphinidae > Stenella > Stenella coeruleoalba. The sequence goes on from NC_137159.1 coordinate 72,490,693, forward strand.
TTCAGTCATTAGCATAGCTCATTTCTTCACTTCTTTTCAGTCTCTGCCCAAATGTCATCTCCTTAGTCTTTCTTTTATCACCTGAAATAACATCCTCAGTCATCATCTGTCCCTTGATACCACCTTATTTTCCTCCATAGCACTTATTACTACATTATCTTATATATATAGTTATAATTTCTTGTTAATTTCCCTCATTAGAACATAGATTCTTTGAAAGGGCAGGAAGTTTGCTTGTTTTGTTCTCTGCTGTACACCCAGTTTTGAGAACAGTGCCTGGTGTCTTGTAGACATTCCCAAATAGAGTGTTGAGTGAGTGAATGAATAGCCTCAGTGTCTGACTGTAAGGCTACATGCAATGTGATTGGGAGTGCTTGGCTTCTTGAAATTTCATCCAGCTGGTGTACTAAGTAGGTGCTAAATGGATATGTGGAGAGATAGATAAACAACTGATAGACTCCTGTGCCCCTGTACTGATATTGGACAGAGATAGATTGTGAGAAAGAATGAATGGAAGAGTCCATCTTAATAATATCTTTCCATTATCACACAAGGAAATAGACCATAACCAACCTAAGGAATTGATCTCAACTTTCAGAGATGTTGGCAGAGTGAGTTGGGGAGATGAAATGCATTCTCTGCCTCTTCAAGTAGGACCAGTGTGGAGGGCTTCTAAGGCTTATTGGAAATATTTTTATTTTTTTTTAGGAAGAACTTGTTCATCAGAGTCAGAGCTAGATGAACCCTGATGTTCCTCCATAATTTTTAGCCATTTCTAGTCTCTCATTTTCATCTGAAAGCACCATAGTTTGAACCCATGTTGCTCCTTGTTCTTTTTCTTCCCTTATTTTATTTTTTCTACACTTTATCTTGTTTTATTTGTGTCAATACACAACAGTGTCTTCAAACAGCCAATGCTGGCATTACCTATAGGGCTGACCTGGTGGTAGGTGCTTCTTGGCTGGATTGGACTTTATTCCAGTGGGTATAGTCAGGGAGGACTTCTTGGAGGAGACAAGGCTTAAACTGGACATTGACATAAACTTGGAAAGAAAGAAAAGAAATTTAAGTACCGTAGTGCCAGCAAAAGGATCTGGCAATAACAAAAGGATCTGGAAGTGGCAGTAACTCCCTCCTACCTTTCCTGCTCTGTGAAAGAAATCCTCTCTCCAAGGTCTCATTATGTGTAGAAAGAGAGAAATAGGACAGTAGGTCCCCCTCTACTTAGCACTGAGTGTCTCGTGAACTTTCTCCCTTCACAGGGACAGTCACTCACGTTCCGGCCCCATCCTTCTGGGAACACACTTCTAGTAAACACTAACTCCTGCCCAAATTTCAATCTCCTGCCAAAACCTGGCCTCTGTTGACCCCCCACCCTCCTGCCCCAAGGGGTAGAAGAGGAGAGAAGGACATGAAACTGACAAATTGGCATAAATTTTAACCACAGTGGAGCTTATTTAGATATGTAACCAAAGTGGGCTAATAGCGTGGAGTCTTGGAAATGTAATTGGGGTAAATGGAGAGCAACTTACTGAACCACATGTTAAAAGTAGAAATTATAAAACAACAAAAACCTCACAAAACCCTAAAATTTGAATTTCTGTTTTCTCTATCACATCACTTAACTATATTTTGGGCTAAATGTGTATACTTATTACACATCTTCCATAGGGCAGAGAATGATCTAAGAGTCTTGGGTAAAAGGAGATGGTATTGATAAAGGAGCTTATGACCCAGAGGACATATTTCCTGGAACAAGCGGGTAGCTGCAGCTTCTAGATGATCGAGTTCAACCTAGTCGAAGATTTAATCCCAAAACCTGTAAAAAATAGAGAATGAATATTGGCTCTGGCTCCCTGAAAGGTACAGACTTTAGACTTACTGAAGGAACTAGAATTACAAAATTATCTCATCTCAGAAAAAAAGAAATGATCCTTCATACCATCTTTGCCTTTTAAAGGTAAGCTGTGTAATCAGCTGGCTTGTCAGGCTGTTTAACAAGGTAAAGAATATTAAAATATTTGTCTTGGCTTCTGCACTTTGTCAGTGGTATAAAAATCACAGAATAGAGCCTGCCAATCATTTATTTGACTGTTTGAATGAAGGAGTTTGAGGGAGGCAACAGTCTGTAACTAAACAAGACGCCTGCAAAATTTGGGCGCCGGAAATACCATCTGGTGGCCGGATGGTATTTCCCAGAGTGGGTTCCAGAGCTGAATCAGAGGCAGCTTCCTCCACTGGGCAGGTGGGTGGAGAAATTAAGCTTCTGTGCTCCTTTGGAAAGTCATCAGTGATCTCGTCCTTTGCAAGGCTATTGAGGGGTGAAAACCCACCCTGGGGTTGCCATTATCACGGGGCTTATGCCGAGAATCTCCTTGTTTTCTTGCTCCAATAATGTTGTCAACTGTTGGGGTCTCTGAGCAATCTCCCTATGAGTAGTACTCCTCTTATCTTTCCTGGCGCTGAAGAAGTTATGAACTGAATGAAGAGTAAGAGTGTGTTCGACACGTATCACTGAGGACAGCTAAGTCGGAGGTCATGCTTACAGTTCTGTAGCCAAGTGGGCTTGTTGATTCTCAGCCCCAGAATGAAGCAGGCTCACCCACTCAACCCTGGTAGCACTGAACAGAACAGGGCTTTCTACAGGGAAAGGGCTACCCAGGCAAGAGTTTTGGGGGAACTCCTGTTCCCCCTGGACTGGCTGGTTCCCAGAAGTAATGAAGCTAGAGCTCAAGTGAGCATCCTTAGTTATTTTTCTCAAATTCACCAGTCAAATGAATGATGTGTTGGGAGATGGGGAGAGATCAAAGTCTGTCAACAATAGAGTTCTCTCCACTTGGAAGGAAACTTCAGGAATGGAGAGAAAGCTTCCTCTACCTTTAAAATCAGTTCATGTAGGCATGCTCCCCTTGCTGCCAGGCCAAGTTCTCAGCCATGTCTGCTCAGGTGTACTCCATCCTGTCTGCTCTGCAGCCTCCCTAATTCTTAATGCAGACACAGTTGTTCCAACTTTAATCTGCTGTGTTAAAGATTAGTGCCCATGCACCAAACACAAATAGAGGGATGCATGGCAGTAAGGTGACTCTTAGACCCCCTCTCTGCTGTGTTTCCCAAGGCTTCTCCCAGGCTGTGGACTGGTATTATCTCCCATTTATGGGAAGGCATCCGTGTTCTCCAGGACCTCTCCCGCACTGTAATTCACGCTGCATGCTATCACTGGACTAGTTTTCTGAAAACACTACTCTTACTGAGTCACTCAAACTCTATGAGTCTCCATTTCCTCATTGGTAAAATGGATATGTTTATGTTTTCCCTGCTTGCCTATCTCTATTGTTGTTGAAAGGACAAACAAGACCATGGATGGAAAAATGCCCTGTGACTTGAAAACTGTCATGTGTATGTGGATGTACCAGCCCACCTTAGGGACCCTCATTTCTTTCTATTGTCTATCAGATCAAGTTTGCACTATTGAGCTTGGTGTTCAAAGCCTTCATAATCAGACATGTTCCAGACCTCCTCTCCCCTTGTTACCCTACAGTCCTGGTTCTTTTTTCCTTCCCTACCTATCCCTCTGGGAAGCTTTCCTGATTGCTCCTACCCTCAGGATTCTTCCTCTCATCTGAGCTCTTACAGATTCTGTAGTTGGAATAAATGCATGTCAACCACGGCTGTACATTAGAAACACCCAGAGAGCTGTTAGATGATATTGTTGTCTGCATCTCACCCCAGAACAATTGAATTAGAATCTTTTGGGGTGAGGCCAGGATAACTGTTTTCTAAAAGCTCTCCAATGACTCTAATGTACAGCCAGGGTAAAGAACCCCTATTGTATACCATACACTCAGCATTGAATTGCTTTGGTCTCATGAGTACATCTTTTCCCCCTAATTGCTCTTTGAATTTCCCATAGGACAGAGGCCCTGCCCCGTCTCCTCCTCCCCTCCTTCCTTCTGTTGTGCCTTTTGTCTCTCCTGGACACATCTGGCTTCTGTGGGTTATCCTTACCAAATTTACCTTAGGACACATTCATCTGCCCCTCTTCTTGTCCCCCAAATCTGAGCTCAGCAAGCTTTAGTAAATACTGTGTGGTGGGCCATAGATTGAGTCCAGTCTGAGCTCACCCATGGAGTTCAAGTTTATCATGTGTGCTTGAGTATGCGTGGTGGACTGGTGAGGCGCATTAACGAGAAGTCTGTTTGTATAAGGGACCCATCAGCTCTTGGGAGAGGATTCATTTTTTGAGGTGGGGGAGTCAGGAATCAACAGAAGTGAACATTTAGAACCAGATGCCTAGAACCAACCTTAGGAGGCAGGGGGAGGTATATTCATGGAAAAAAATTCTCTGGTGGATATACGTGTTCAGGGCTTGGGTGCTTAAGATAAATGTCATTTAGCGGTGATACTGTAGTTCACACTTCATTATATAGTACACACTGGAATTCCTTCATGTTCTGGCCTCACTATTTCCCCTCTTTGCCAACAGAAAGCTATGTGGGAGTTTGTCAAAACCTTCTGGGGATTTGGTGGTTCTAATTGTGGAAAAGAGCATCACTTAGAGCTCAAGGATGGAATTCCTGTTTTCAACAGATGCATTCCCTATTACATTTGTCTCTCATTCATGCACGAGATGAATTCATTCTCATTCATGTAGCGAGACCCTGCACATCCGTGATTATACACCCACTCAAGTACAACCCTTCCTGCATTGGGCTTGTTCTAGTTATGGTCATTCTTGCAGCTTGGTCAACTCCGGGCAACTTCCAGGTTGGTTGCAGTTTTAAGAAAATGCTCCCGTTTCATTTCTGTTGCTCTTTTATACGATGTCGGAGTTTGATACAAATTCCAAGCTTTATTCACCAGGTCTTCTGCTTCCCAGGGTCTTTTTGAATCTCTCCCATGCTTAGTTGCTCTTCAGTGCACATCTGACCTCTATGGACTATACTGAGTAATTTTGCTTCAGGACACATCTATTCTTTGGCACCTGTTTCCTAAGACGCCTTGCTCTGGTTTGTGGAAAAAAAAAAAAAGAAAGAAAAACACAAAGCTTGATTGTATTGTTCTGTTGGTGCTGAATACTGAGTATCTTCTCACAGATACAGAAACTTCAGGCTGCCCATCGTACTTCATTTCCAGTGTTAGCTAGTACCCTTTAAATCTCTCTCCTAATCAGTCATTCGTCATAAACTCAAGAGTTGGCTTGACTTGCAGGCTCATTGTTAACAGTGACTAAGGCATCTTATAATGTCAATCACACCTGTTACAAATGTCTTAGCTTAATTCATACTGGATGATTTTGTATCTACGGAACGCCTGATATTTTAGGACTACGGATCAGGTGCCCAATAGCGAATATTGCACTATGGTATGTGGTGGGATCATAGTCAAGTCCAGTCTGTGTTCACCAATGGAATTCAAACCTGTGGTGTGTGTGTGGTGGACTGGGAGGGTGGGTCAAACAAAAGCCCTTCCCGGTTTATTGGCTGGCTCTCTGATGGCTGACTGGCTCGAATCCTTCTTGACTTGCCTTCTTGCCTAGATTTGTTCATCTCTTTCTGTTGTTTCTGATTCTTGGAAGTCATGCCCCTCTCTTGGGACCTCTGCACACTTAGAACTCCAAGAACTTCCCTCTTCACGGTCAGAAAAGAAAGTGTTGGTGAACTGAGAACTGGGAGAGTAGTGCCTACGAGTGTTGCCAGGGCTTTGGTCTGATGGTGAGCCAGCCAGGAGGTGCCCTCCCTGATGGGAAGTTTAATACTAAGTAACCCATAGATGTATCTCCTTCACAACAGATTCTTCTGAAACAGTCCACAACTATTTAGATTACTTCCCAGTCCTAGCTAATAGGTTTAGTAAGACATATCCCAGATACAGTTTCCCAGTCTCTTTGTGACTCAAAGGTTTTGGACTGATGTGGCCATAGCATCAAGGCTCATTATTTGTCCTGGCATTACACGTGTGTGTGTGCGTGTGTGTGTGTGTGTGTGTTTATGGTCTACAGTGATGTATGCCACCTGCTATATCCCACAAGCCTGCTGGGTAGCATAAGAGTATTTTTGCATTTGCGGGATGCTTTTCAAAGTTGGCATTTATTTCAATAATTTCTCCTCCTTCTCTCAGGGTCAGTGGGCACATCTGTGGAGACTGCACCCCTTGTTTCCTGGCACTGGAGGAGATTAGTGAGGACACCTGGTTTCTTCTCATTTTGCACAAAGAGAGAGAGAGGCTCAAGGGTTGTGGGCTCAGCGGTGAGTATCTGAATCTCATGGAGACATTTCAGCAAGTGTGCTGGGTGGACATATGCTTGCAGTTATTTTTTCAGTGTTGGGAATACAGCCAGAAGTACTTTATTTCATTCATTCCTTTGTTCAACATGATTTAGGTTGCTAATGTGTGTCATTCCTTGTTTTGAGAGCTATGGTGGTAGGGAAGACAGATTTTTATAAAACATCTCTGCCCTTAGGTCTGGGGAGGCAAAACACACACACACACACACACACACACACACACACACACACACACACACACACACACACACACACACACACACACACACACACCAGAGTTAACATAGTGACACGAGTGAGAAGAACACAGCCCGAGATGCTCATTAGGCTGGGCGCAGGGGGCTGTCAGTCTGAAGAGCTGACCCCCTGGCTACTGCCATGATCGAGTCTTCCGCTCCCTATTCATTCACAGGGCTAACTGGTCTAGCTGAGAGCAGAAATCAGCACAAAGAAGGAAAAGAACTACTCCTGGTTTATGCTGAATGGAACGGAGAAAACAGGGGTCCATCTGTTTTGTGTCAGTGTTACAAGATTCAGACGTGCCTTTGTTGAATGGCTTTCCTAGAGTTTCTGGGTCGTCTAGTTCCATAAGAGATGCAGTTGCTGAAAATAAACATTCTTTCCTGAAATAAAAGCAATAGATCTGTGTACTCAGTGTCCAGTGACTCCAGCCCTTGGAGGGATCTGGAAGAGACCCCAGCTGCACCCAAAATTGTGCCTGGCAGGGATACTAACAGGTGGAGATGTGAGGAAGGAGAGATTTACTCAGAGGACTGAATTGAGATCAGTTATTGATTCATGAAGACATTTCTATTTGGTGTGAGGGGCAAAGGTCTCTCACTGAACTTCCGCTGAGGGTGAGCTACACCAGGCGGTCAGGCAAAAGAAGCTTCAGTCAGGGGCCTTTTCCACTGGCCCTCATGCTCCCCCACAGGTAGGAGGATATTTGAAAAATAGGAAAGAGGAGAGACCAAATTTTTTTTGATGCATTTTTGATGGATCCAAGTGTTGTGGAAAAGAAAGAGGAGAGTCTTCCCTTCTCCATCTGGAGGTGGATCTCCAAGAGGTATCTGGTTTGTGATCTTTTATTCATGCTCATAATCCGTTTGGCTCTATCTTTGGGAAATTACTTCTATTCAGTGCACTTAATTGCTTAAATTGCTTTGGGTTTGCTGCGTTTAAAATATTTGGTAAAAGACACGTGGAAAGATTGACAGTAAAATGTGTATCAGGTGAAAATAAGCTTCAGAGATTCCCAGACCTAGTTTCATCTTGTAAATACTGAATTTGGAGTCCCAGGAAATAGCTGAGAGGCTATTAATTTTTTGCTTGTCCACGAACAGAAAATAAAAGAAATAACGATCATAGTTATGAATTTTTGAACACCTATAAGATGTTAGGCACTCAGGATTTTACATCAAATTCAAAAAACAAAGATGAACGAATCTGTGGTTCTGCTCCTGCTGACTCTGTGATTTTAGGGGCCTGGTCTCTGTGACCACTTACGGTGCTCAGTGAAGCCCATCCAGCCAAGTTGGGGGAAAGTTCCAGAAAGATCTCCCCTCACCCACCTTTCTGCTTTGAGGAGAACCCTGTAATACCTTTTAGCTTTTATGTGTGGCTTGGGGACCTCTTTCCAGCAAGCCAGCAGAATTGGCACTGACCCTCAAACCTGAGAAAGTTGGAGCTGCCTAATAGCAGAGAAGTGACCGCAGCAGCTTCCAAGGAGGCCTTTGAATCTTGGCTCTGTTGCAGCACTTGACTGTTTCTAACTGTGCATCTGAGGGCATGTTCCGTTTTTTATTTACACTTGGATTTACTTGATCCTGCTGACCTCTTTCCAGACAGCATCTGTATTGCTTGTTATAGCAAATCAGAAAAGTGACCTGCTCATTCATTCATGAAGTTTTATCAGTTGCCTGTGGTGGATACATTACTGCAGAAGGGGCTTAAAGCAGGTGCTCTGAGCTCAAATGTCCAACCTTCCTTAGCCTTGGTGTTGGCTGGGACAGGGGGTCCAAAAATCTGTAGACCACGTGCTTATAGTTCTGTTCTGACCTAACTGGTCATTTAGGAAGACTTCTTGACCTTTGGAGAAGTTCTGCCTCTGAGGAGGCCTTTGGTTTATCCAGTGATGTGGACAGGAGGGGGAGGATGTGTCCTGTACATGAGGAATTGTCCCACATCCTGCATGAATTGTGAATATCTCAGTGGATGCTGGTGTAGGTGAAAACACTTTTGTCAATTAGCTGAGCCTAGGTCTTAACTGTTCTACATATAACACAAAGTGTTTTGTGTATAACGCTGATCTGCACTGACTTTCCCAGGGACAATATCTACTGTGTAAATTGAGAAAATATTGCACGTTATGATGTTCAAAAATTTATCAGGAATTGCTCACATCCTTCCCATCATGGAAAATCATTGTCACTGATGGCAACGCCTCTCATGGTATCGGAATTGCCCACAGATTGTAGCAATCTGTGCTTCTAGCTGTCTCATTCCTGGTAAGGCTATGTAAAGACACAAGCGTCTGGCCATTTCGCTATGTCTTCTAGTTAGTCATCCTCCTGAGTGTTTACAGATTGAAAGAAGTGCTATTTCATACATTCTTTCCCATGTATTTCTCCATGACATTCTAGTTAGTACGTTATATTGGTATTTGTCTTTGCATGTTTTAAATTGCTGCTGCTTTTTTCCTAAGAATACAGTTCTGTTGTGAAATGGGGTGAGGATATACTTTGTTTTGCTTAGAACTTTACCAGGAGTTGCTCACCATTTTGAAAAATGAACTCACTGATAGAAATAGCACTCCGAGAATGAGTCGTAAATACAAGACACTTGATTAGCCTGCATTTTTAGGTATCACCTTCATGATGATTCTTTCAGATATAGATGTGAACACCTCATGACTTAATGTCTTCCGGTATAGGCATGATCCCTTACATATTGAGTTATGCATTTCATTGTAGATTATTTACTTTAATCACTCCATTTACTTAGGACAATATATTTCTATTGTAAAAAGTGATGTGGGTCAGATATATTATCCATGACTTTCAAGTCGGGTCATTATTAAAAGCTTGTTATAAAAAGGGAACGTTGGTTCTGACAGGGCTCTGATGAGAAGCTCTGAGGAACAGCCTTGGTGCAGGTCAGTTTCTGGCACAAAGGAAGCCCCTTTGTGGGTCAGCATGGGCAACCAACTTCCCGTTTCGGGCTTTCCCCTAGATGGCTCATGTCTTGGTTCAAGGTCAATTTGCTAAATATCAGTTGGAAATTTATATATTGTTCAGTTGATCTAAAATTCAACCTCCTTCTAAGTGTTTTCCTTTTCATTCAGTTGTTCTGTAATACTATTTTGTACCTTTTCCTCTAGAACACACTATGACATTTGCCTTACCAATCTCTCTCTGTATATCTATGTATAAAGACACACATTTCTCTTTTTTTCCCTAATACATATGAGATTAAGTGCACAGGGATACCCTATTGTCTCTAAGGACTTTAGTATGTATTTCCTAAGAACAAGGACACTCTCCTCTAAGACCACATTACACCTCTTGCAATCAGGAAATTGACATTGATATCTTACTACCATCACATATACACGACCACAGTTCCCATTCACAGGCCTAGCTTGTCCCAGTAATGCTCTTTATGGACGCAGGAGCCAGTTCAGGTACACTCGTTTCATTTAGTTGTCATATGGCTTTCTGGTCTCCTTCAATCTGTAGCGGTTCCTCTGTCATCCTGGTCTTCCATGGCCTTGATGTTTTTAAAGGGGCTAGGACAGTTACTTGGTAGATGGCTCCACAGTTGGGCATTGCCTGGGGTTTCCTCATCAATAGATTTCAGGTTGTGCATTTTTGGCAGGAACGTCACAGAGGTGATGTTATGTTCTTCTCAGTGTGTAATTTCAGAAGACGCATGATATTGGTTTTCCCATTACTGATAAGGATAAAACAGTGAACTTTTATCACTTAGTTAAAATGGTAACCATCAGGTTTCTCCATTGTAAAGCTAATTAGTAGGTATTTTTAAGAGCAGATCCTGTGATACTATGTACATATGCTCTTCCTTATCAAACCTTCACCCTAGAATCTACTGATGAATCTTGCCTGAATCAGTTGTCCAATGGCAATTTTCTAATTGCATGGTGCCTTCTATACTTACGAGTTGGCATTTCTATGTAAGGTAGAACTACTATGTATAGATGTATGTACTTATGAGTTCCTATTTTATTCAGTGGGTTATAATCCCTTACCATTGGCATTTATTTTGATGCCCAAGTTGTTTTCAACTTGGCTGGTAGAACACCTGTCAAGCTGGATTCTGCATCTTTTAGGCACGTTCCTATCATTCCATCACAAGATGGTCCAGGCTTGGTTCCCTGCCACAGCCTTGGAATCAGCCATTTTTCCAGGAATCCCTGGTGCCCTTTAGAAACCAGGATCTGGTGCTGGGTGTGTTCATTGCTGCTTGTTTGTCTTGCTTCCAGGCCTTCTCAGCAGACAGAGCTAGAATCGATCTCTCCTCTCTTCTTCTCTCTCTCTCTCACTACATATCTATGTCTACTGCTATGTACATGTATATTTATCTATCTATTAGGAACCGTAACTTTACATCAGTATCCCTAAATACAATCTCACATTGTGAGGTTTATTCTAGACTTCTCCTTTCCATACTTGTACCTCCATTCTCAACAATGAGAAACCTGGCTTGCACATTCTTACTTTATTGACTTATTTCTCAATCACCTTGTAAGTAACCAGTCTTCCAATCACAGGAGCCATTTCCTCAGCCAAGCACTGCCAACTCCCGCTGCTCCTCACATGCTGGAAGATTCCTCCTCCTCCAGCCCTGGTTGCTTGCCACCTGAGAGTTTGCCTACAGATATTTTTGAAGTTGTGTGTAAAGGAAAGATTATATTGTCTACAAATTTTATTTCAGGATAATGGGGCAGTGTTGGAGGAGGTCATTGAGAGGATGTGACTCTTGGTTGATCTCCAAGCTGGACCCAGGCAATAGGAGGCTCCTCACCCCTCCCCTGTCCTCGGAATGTACATTTCACCCCACATTCTCCCAGAGGGAGCAGGTTTCGAGGATGTAGCCTTGAGAGTGTAAGGTGTGGTTGAGACCATCTGGACTGAATACTTACGAACCTAGTTAATGCCTCTCTATAAACTTTTCAGATTGTGGCAGGTGCGTGCAGAGATCTATTCATTTTACAGCTGCCCAAGCCTTGTATGTAAGTCCCTTGCTTATTAAACCTGCACCTACCCAACTCTGGAGAGGTCTGCCTCTTTCTTCCACCTCTCCTTGCCCTCTGTGTCTGGGGGCCAGGTTTTGAACCAACAGGCAGTATATTTTTATAGTGACATATATATTAGATAAGTGTTTATTTTTAATGATATACCATATCAGTTTTCTGCTCACAGCTATTTCCTATGTATCCTATCTTCCATCTGATTTCAATTTTATATGTCTGAAAAGTAACTTTATTTTGCCTTTTTTCCAAAATAATAGTTTAGCTGGATATAAACACTACAAAGTGTTTTTCCTTCACCATTTTGAGTATGTTACTCCTTTGTCATCTGGTATCTAAATTTGACTTTGGGATGCCTGCTGTCAACTAAATTTGATAGCTCTTTCTAAAGGTAGATTTTAAGATCCTTCTTATTACTTTTAATGCTCTGTAGTTTCACTATGATATGTCTAGGTATAGATTTATTTTTATTTTTCCCCTTCTGATAAGTGGAGGGAAACTTTGTTCTCAAGATTTCTGTTTTTGTCTAATTCTGGAAAATTCTCAGCTTTTAAATATTGTTTCGATTAAAGACCTAAATGTAAGGTCAGACACTATAAAACTCTTAGAGGAAAACATAGGTAGAACACTCTATGACATAAATCACAGCAAGATCCTTTGTGACCCACCTCCTAGAGAAATGGAAATAAAAATAAACAAATGGGACCTAATGAAACTTAAAAGCTTTTGCACAGCAAAGGAAACCATAAATAAGATGAAAAGACAACCCTCAGAATGGGAGAAAATATTTGCAAATTAAACAACTGACAAAGGATTAACCTCCAAACTTTACAAGCAGCTCATGCAACTCAATATCAAAAAAACAAACAACCCAATCTAAAAATGGGCAGAAGACCTAAACAGACATTTCTCCAAAGAAGATATACAGATTGCCAACAAACACATGAAAGAATGCTCAACATCACTAATCATTAGAGAAATGCAAATCAAAACTACAATGAGGTATCACCTCACACCAGTCAGAATGGCCATCATCAAAAAATCTAGAAACAATAAATGCTGGAGATGGTGTGGAGAAAAGGGAACCCTCTTGCGCTGCTGGTGGGAATGTGAATTGATACAGCCACTATGCAGAACAGTGTGGAGGTTCCTTAAAAAACTACAAATAGAACTACCATATGACCCAGCAATCCCACTACTGGGCCTATACCCTGAGAAAACCATAATTCAAAAAGAGTCATGTACCACAATGTTCATTGCAGCTGTATTTACAATAGCCAGGATATGGAAGCAACCTAAGTGTCCATCAACAGATGAATGGATAAAGAAGATGTGGCACATATATACAATGGAATATTACTCAGCCATAAAAAGAAACGAAATTGAGTTATTTGTAGTGAGGTGGAGGCACCTAGGGTCTGTCCTACAGAGTGAAGTAAGTCAGAAAGAGAAAGACAAATACCATATGCTAACACATATATATGGAATCTAAAAAAAAAGAAAAAACGTTCTGAAGAACCTAGGGGCAGGACAGGAATAAAGACACAGACTTAGAGAATGGACTTGAGGATATGGGTAGGGGGAAGGGTAAGCTGGGATGAAGTGAGAGAGTGGCATGGACTTATAAATACTACCAAATGTAAAATAGCTAGTGGGAAGCAGTTGCATAGCACAGGGAGATCAGCTCGGTGCTTTGTGACCACCTAGAGGGGTGGGATAGGGAGGGTGGGAGGGAGACGCAAGAGGGAGGAGATATGGGAACATATGTATATGTATAGCTGATTCACTTTGTTATAAAGCAGAAACAAACACACCATTGTAAATCAGTTATACTCCAATAGAGATGTTAACAAAATAATAATAATAAATAAATAAATATTGTTTCTATGCCATTCCCTCCATTCTCTTCTTCTGGAAGACTCATTTAACCCATGTTTGTGCCTCTTATTTTACTCCATCTTTCCTAATGGATGTTCCACAGTTCTTATTTTTTCTCTCTGCACAGCCTCTGGGTAGACTTCTCAGCACCATCTTTTCCATCACTAACTTGCTTTCACCTGTTTTCAGGCTAGATTTTATCCCGTTTATTGCTTTAAAAATTCATTTATATCCATTACTATAATTTTCATTTATAAAACTTCTTACCCATTCATTTCCATATCATTTTTTTGTTTCATTTTTGCCTTTTACCATAATTTTTGCTCATTTAAAGGGTGCTATTCTTTCATTAATCCACCTAGACATACTTATTTCCATGCTTCAATAAAGGAATATAAGGGATATAGATTGTTTTTTTTGGTCTCAATGACGCTGTACGTTTGTTTTATTTCCTAGTGTTGTATTTCTTTACATGGTTGGAATTTTGATTTATGGCTCCATAAATCTCTTTTCTCTTTTCTCCTGCTAATGCTCTCTTCCTCTTTTCTCCTGCTAATGCTCTCTTTTCTCCTGCTAATGCTCACTCCTATCTGAGTGGCTATGTGGTTATCATTCCATAAGCCTAACCCTGATCCTGAACAGGTCCTATAATGGTGGTATTTATTTCCACCCCAGTTGTGTGATCAGGGAAATTACTAGCCCTCTTCCTGAGCTAGTGGGTATCTTGCTTAGTTCCTGATCTTGGGGCTGGATTCGTATTGCTTTCTTCTTCCTTTCTCAAGTGATGAGCGCATGTGTTGCAGGGAATGTTGTGGGGCAATCCACCGTCTAGCTTTAGGCAGTGAGCCTGCTTCTAGCCCCTTGTTGTCCCAGAGGCATTGAAATCCTAGTTACCATTGCCTTGGTCTGGGTCTGTGACTTCAGAGCTGTTTATGTTTTGGAATTGCTGTTGTGTTTCTCATCCATGAAGACATTTACTTGTTTGTGAGCCCAGTGATATTTTTGTGTTGTTTTAATAGATCACTCCTGCACATTTGGAACCAGGGTGGTAATGTCAAGTGTGAACTTGCTGAGCTATTTTGATTGAAAGTTTCTTCCTTCCATTAAACAGAAGTCACATGCTAGTAGAATACTTCTGAACTTCTAGAAGCTGCTGGCATGTATTCTCAGGTCAGAGCTTCAAGAGCTTTTATGTTCATCCCACACTGAATGGCAGAGTCCCATATGCATGACTAAGTCAGACCTTGCCTACCTCTCCATGCAGGAGATTTTCTGAGGCGAGTTGGTGCCAATGGATACCTCTCAGTGTGGTTCACACATGTAAAAATCTTCTCTGGTATATTCACCTCTCTTGCTGGAGCACAAAGGGCACACTTGACACACGTAGTCTTAGTTTCAGAAGGAAACTCAGAGATGTATAAATCCAGCCTCCCTTCCCACATGGACATACACATTAGTGATTCTTAGAAAGGCAATTTGATTTTTCAAAACCCACTGAATTGTTGCCCAAGGCAATCTTTACAGATCCTAAAGAGCAACATAACCCTTGCTGACATCTGCACAGAGTTAGAAAGTTTTCTTACTATCAAGTCCAAATTGACCCCCTTGTAACCGACTCCATAATGACACAAATGATACTCCTGACATGAGAGCTGTTCAGACATAGGAAGACATTCAGTTTTATACTCTGAATTTCCTCTTTTCTGGTGTAAATCCTCCTATTTCCTACAGCACTCTTGCCTATAACACAGATATCTCATTTTTCTGTGGCCACCTCTTGATAGGTGTTGTGTGTTTTCTTAGCCATTTATTTGGGCTAGAGTGCTTATGCAAAGGAACAGGCAACTCTGATTTTCAAAAAATAAGAGAGGACGGTCCAGTTTGGTATCTCAGTCCCAGCTCCCCTCAGCCATGAAAAGGATTCAGTTGGCTCCGTGGCTGTCTTCATGGTTTAATTGGATGGTGTGATTACATTTGCTTACAGCCAGCATAGGTCATGCAGCCCATGCTTCCCCCAGGCCTGTGTCCAGAATCCTAAGTTTCTACTTTGGGATGGTAAAGTATTCAAAGTAGTTCTCCAATCCTGCCTTTGCCTCTGTTGCAGCCTGGGAATGGCTACTTGCAAACCACTTCCGTAGACAGGGTAATGGCATATTGATTGTTGAACAGGTGGTAGGGGTGCAGCTTGACTTTTAGATATAATTCTGCTTTCTGCCTTTTGGCTTGGTGCCGGAAGGTGTTCATGCTTTAATCTTATTGTGGAATAATTTCAATGCTTGCTGATATTTTTGACTTTCATTTCTTCTTCCTCCCCCTCCCCTCCTCCTCCTCCCCGTCCTCCTCCCCCTCCTCCACCTCCTCCTCCTTCTTCTTCTTCTACTTCTTCCTCTTCCTCTTCCTCTTCTCCTTCTTCTTCTCCTTCTTCTTCCTCTTCTTCCTCTTCCTCTTCCCCTTCCCCTTCCTCTTCCTCTTCCCCTTCCCCTTCCCCTTCCCCTTCTCCTTCTCCTTCCCCTTCCCCTTCCTCTTCCCCTTCCCCTTCCCCTTCCCCTTCCCCTTCCCCTTCTCCTCCTTCTCCTTCTCCTTCTTCTTCTGGCACAGACTGACATGGCACACTGGGGCCATGTGAGAATTAGGCAAAGAAAAGCTGATCTGAATCACTAAACCGAGGCTCTGGAAAGAATAGATCCTCATTCAGCAGAATGAAGTGAACCTGTGAGCTGAATGTTTTAGGGGAATATTTCCCAAAGACTGCTTCCTGGACTGCTATAACCTTGTGCGATACTCTGTGCATAAAGGACTCCATGATCATATAAGTTGGACATGATGTACAATATACCTCCCTCTTGGAGAGAATTTTTCATCTGAACATGTGGAAGACTGTGAGACTTTCAGCAGTAAACTTTTCAACTTTCTTTAATTTAACATTGACCATGCTTATTTGGTCATGGAACTCCATGTAGAGAAAACAGTGGTCCCCATTAACATCCTGGAGAATTGGCATTCCATTTGACGTACTAGAGGAAATGCACTGCTAGGCTATGTGGTATCCGCACGAATGTGCTCCATGCCTTCACTCACAAACGTGCCAAATGCTATCGTGTGCCTCTGCTGCCCAAGAGACATTTTCTTTCCTCTCACTGGAGAATTAATTGGAGAATTCGTTCTACAGGGAATATCACCAATCCCGCAGCAGTGTTATCCCCGAATGAGATGGCATTGAACAGTCTGTATCGGGAAATGGGGAAGAGCAGGGAGGAAAGATACCATCAGGATGAGGTGGAGTTAATCAGCGCGCTATCTGGTGGAGCTTCTGAGTGAAAATTTGTGAAAATGGCCGATATGGGTCACTAGGAAAGAACCTGTTAGCTGGAGGCAGCCAGTTCGGCAAAGGCAAGGAGGAAGGGAGGTGGAAAGCAAGTATGTTCCATGTCTTGGCTGATGCATGAGGGAGATTGTTGACAAAGATGGAGGAATCAGAGGACAGCTAATGAAGGATGCTCAATCCTCACTGTAGAGTTTGAAACACAGTAAGTCCCCTACGTACGAATGAGTTCTATTACGAGAGTGCATTCGAAAGTCCCATTTGTTTGTAAATCCAACAAAGTTGGCCTAGGTACCCAACTCACACAATTGGCTATATAGTACTGTACTAGAATAGGTTTTAATACTTTTTATACAGATAATACATAAAAAACGAACAAACACAAAAAATAAAAAGACCATTTTTAATTTTACAGTACAGTACCTTGAAAAGTACAGTGGTACCAGCTAATCACCACTGCTTTTACGCTTGCTTCCGGACATCCTGGGTTTGAAATAGAGATACCGTACTATGGTACTCTATACAGTACTGCACAGTAAAGTACACAAAAGCAGAGCCGTTTGTAGAGGATGTACGCGCGTGACAGTGTATGCCACACATATGAACTAACTTATGTGATTGGACATGCGAACTCACGTTTGCATCTTTGAAAGTTCGCAGCTTGAAGGCTTGTGTGTAGGGGACTTACTGTAGACATGAGTGGTGTTAGGGACCCCCGTAAAGATCTCCAGGGAGGACATAATAGGATACACATAATTTTCATGGACCAAGACCTCTTTGTCTGCTATCAGACATGTTTGAGGTGATTTCTGAGCAGAGTCTGCAGGGATGGAAGGTGGGGACAATTTTAGAGAAGAACTTGGTGATTACAAGGTGCAGAGAAAAGAATCCAGTTCAACTCAATTGCTAGGATTGTGGTGACTGAGATCCAGGAGTTTCTGGAAGGTACACTTCCCCTCCCTCCTTGAAGCAACATTGTAGTTGTCAATGAAGTTCTTAGCTGGAGGCTACCCAATCGCCATCCAGTCATTAGGAGATAAAAACTATTGATCATTATTTGTCTACTACTCTTGGAACCAGCAGGCCTCCTGCTAATATCTTTATCCACTTCTAAGGCTGTAAGCCTATTGACTTTTTTCTTTTTTTAAAAAAACAAAAAGAACAGTTGATTGGAGTGTGAGGTGCTAAAGAAATTACTTTTAACCAAGTGATGGGAAATTTTATCATGAAACATCTGTAGAAGAGCATGGAAACCTTGTGATGACCCTTTTCTGGTCTAGTGAAGCAACAGGGAATGGGAGGTCTGTCCTTCTGTTTATCTTATGATCTCTTCACTTGAGACAAGCCCCAAACACAAAGAAAGTAAGAATGAAGAAGCAAGGTTCAGTGAGTAACCCAAAACTGCCCACATGATCTCCCTGGCCTTGGTTTATTCATCTGGACAAGAACTTAGTCGGCACTAGACATTTTCTTATGTTCTGAGGCTGTAGTAACATCACAGTAGTGCATGGCTTCTTTGCAAACGTTGCTGAACCTCTGGGATATGTGAAGCACAGAGTGGACCAAAGCAGCCCTTGGTTCTCTGGTTTTCTGCAGCAAGCTCAGCACTGTAGCCAGCTGCAGGGAGTTCTTACATGAGCCAGCACACAGGACCCTTCCAGAGGCATGCTCTGATTGGAAACACCAGTGGTCCCTGGCAGAGGCAAAGGCCAAAAGCACAGAAGATGTTCTTCCCTTTTTAAAATTAATGACATGTCATCACAGAGTGAAGAGTAGCCTCATGAGGGAGACCTGTCAGTGAAAGATTCATCAACCAAATAATCAACAGGTATCAACTGAGGCTTCTTGGACTCAGGCCTATGCAGGTAGAAGAAAGATGCTGATGACATGGTTCCTGGTTTCAGGGAGCTCAACCTCTATTTGGATGATGAAGATACTCTCATATAGAACAGTTGTAGTCTATATGTGCAGTGAGGGACAGAGGTCCTGAAAGGTTTCCTGGAGGAGGTAGGACTTGTTCTGGACTTTGAAGGACAAATAGAGTTTGAAGAGACAGAAGGAAGGAAGGAGAGGGATGTTCCAGGTGTCTGACACAGTGAAGATACAGGTCTGGCTCGGATAGAAGGGATCATTGTTGGGGATAATGACTGATGCCTCTTGGTGGGCGCTGGTCATACTGTGTGTGTTTTGGGGATATAGGTGACATAATATAAACTTTACATATTTAAAGTATACAATTTGATAAGACCTGACTTATACAGGATCCAGGAAACTATCCCCCTATTCAAGATAATGAACTGTTATCAACAAAAGATCCTTGGAGACTTTTGTGATCCCCATCACTCCCTGCTCCCCATGTCTGCTGGTAACTAAGGGTCTGCTGCCACTATAAATTTTCAGTTTTGAGTGTTTTATGTAAATTGAATCTGTTACCAGGTACTCTTTTGTCTGGCTTTTCCCACAAAGTGTAAGTATTTTGACAGCCATCCATGTTTATGTGTATAAGTAGTTCATTCCTTTTATGGCTGAGTAGTATTCCATTGTATGGATCAACCATTATTTGTTTATTTATCAGTTGATACGCATTTGGGTTATTGCCAGTTTTTGCTCTTGTAAATAACGCTGTTATGAACATCTGTGGACACATTTTGCATGTATACATGATGACATTGTTCAGATATTCTATAACCTTCCTGATTTCCTTTGTACTTGTTCTATTAATTATCAGAAGGTAAATGTTGACAACTTTGACTATAATTGTGGACTTGTCTATTTCTTCTTGAAGTTTTATCAGTTATTGCTTCATGTATTTTGAAGCTCCATTATAAGTTGCATAAACATTTAGAATTATTATGTGACTCTGGTAATTGACCCCTTTACCAATATGACATGACTTTTCTGTATCTTTGATAAGTTTTTGTTGCTCTGAAATCTACTTCATATGCTATTAATATAGCCAGTTATTAATAGCCAGAAAGTTATATCCAACTTTATTTTGATTAATGTTATATGCTCACACACAAATATGTGTATACAGTTGACCCTCTGTATCCACAGGTTCTACATCCCTGGATTAAACCAACTCTGGACTGGGGTTGCTTGAATCCACAGATGTAGAACCTGTGGATGCAGAGGGCTGACTGTACTATGCCATTTTATGTAAGGAACTTGAACATCCATAGATTTTGGTATAATAGGGGTCCTGGAACCAATCCCCTATGGATACTTAGGGATGTCTCTCTCTCTCTCTCTCTCCCTCTCTCTCTCTCTCTCTCTCTCTCTCTCTCTCTCTCTCTCTCTCTCTCTCTCTATATATATATATATATATATATATATACACATATATATTTTATTTTTTAATTTACCCATTTATGTTTATATTTAAAATATTTTTCTTATAGGTAGCACAAATTTGGTATTGCATTTTTTTTACCCAATCCAAAAATATCTGCCCTAAAAACTTTTATTTTGATTTAATTATAGATTTATATGCAGTTGTAAGAAATGATACAGAGATATCCTGTGTTTCCTTTGCTCAATTTCCTTCAGTAACATCTTGCAAAACTACAGTACAATATCAAAACCAGGATATTGATGTTGATACATCAGACTTGCTCAGATTTCCTGTTTTGTTGTTGTTGTTGTTGTTTTTTGCAGTACGCGGGCCTCTCACTGTTGTGGCCTCTTCCGTTGCGGAGCACAGGCTCCGGACGCGCAGGCTCAGCGGCCATGGCTCACGGGCCCAGCCGCTCCACAGCATGTGGGATCTTCCTGGACCGGGGCACAAACATGTGTCCCCTGCATCAGCAGGCGGACTCTCAACCACTGTGCCACCAGGGAAGCCCCAGATTTCCTGTTTTACTTGTACTTATTTGTATGTATGTGTGTACATATGTTTTTAGTTCTATGCAGTTTTATCACTTGAATAGTTTCATGTATTTACTACTACAGTCACAATATAGAAAAGTTCCATCGACAAAAAAATCTCATGTTTTCCCTTCCTCTGACCCACCCTGCCCTTTTCTTTAACTCCTAATTAAGGAGTTTCTTTAACTCCTAATTAACAACCATTAATCTGTTCTCCATTTCTGACATTCAGTCTTTTGCCATAAATATGATATTAGCAGTCGGTTTTTTTGGTAGATGCTCTTTATCAAGTTAAGGTAATTTCCCTCAATTCCTAATTTGCTGAGAGTCTTTTTTTTTAAATCATTAATGGGTATTAGATTTTGTCAAATACTTTTTCTGCATCGTTTGATATTATCATATGAATTTTCTTCTTTGGCATGTTGATATGATGAGCTATACTGATTGCTTTTTGAATGTTTAGCCAGCCTTGCATACCTGGAATATATCCCATTTGGTCATGGGACATAATTCTTTTTATACATCATTGGATTTGATTTGCTAATTTTTTGTTGAGAATTTTTGTGTCTAAGTTCATGTGAGATATTGGTCTGAAATTGTCTTTCTTTGTATTGTTTTTGTATGGTTTTGGTAATCTCTACCTTTCAGCTGGAGTGTTTAGATCATTTATATTTAATGTGATTATAGTATAAATCTGTCATCTTGCTATTTGTTTCCTATTTGTTCCATCTATTTTTAGTTCTTCTTTTCCTTTTTTTTAAATCTTATTTTGTATTAATGGAGTATTTTAAAATTATTCTACTTTATCTTCTTTGTTGGTTGACTTATAGCTATAACTCTGTTTAGTTATTTTAATAGTTTCTTTGAGGATTACAGAACACATCTTTAAGTTTTCATAGTCTACCTTCAAGTAATATTGTACTATTTCACATGGTAAAAATTCTTATAAGAGTAAAGCCCAGGACCCCTGGACTTTCAACTTCACCTGCTTGACTCAGGCTGTGTGCTGGGATCTGCCTAGGTTCCCTCTCCTTGGGTCATGTATTGGAGACTCTCTCAAGGCAGTAAACTGGGGCAATTCTAAGGCTCTTCTCATTTGTTTCTTCTCTTTCAGGGATCACCATCCTTCATTCCCTGATGTACTGAGTCTTTAAAAACATTGCTTCATGTATGTTGCTTGCTTTTTTTGTTTTTATTTTGTTTTTGTTTGGCTTCAGGTAGGAAGATAAATCTGGTTCCTCTTACTCCTTCTTAGGCATAAGCAGAAATTTTACACTGTTGTTTTAATATGGATTCTGTAGGCTTCATGTTAGAGTCAAAGTATTAATCCTTTCAAGAGAGTCTCTGTTGTGGACTGGAGAGAATAAAAACATCAGGGCTATAGGGCATGTAGTAGGTATTTCCCTTCAGAAATATCCAGCCCATGTACTATAACCTCACAGCATGGCAAATATTTGCATGTGATGGTAGAACCCACTCTCCAGAAGGAGAAGGTGATTTGTGCAATGGAATTTTGTTATGTATGTATTTAGCCTCCATCCTGCTTATATCTTTTGTAAGTGAGACTAAATTTAGTGCCATGAAATCCCCCATTTTACATTCATCAAATAAATAACTCTACACTGGAGAGAAGAAAGGGCATCACATACTTAAAGAATCACATGGTCTTAGACTCTGGAGGGTTCTCAAGAGTAGCCCCCTGCCTTTAAGAAAGTAAGATATATACCTTCTTCATTTTACATATTCTGCCAACTCTGAATGTTAACTAACTTATCCAGGATCCTGTAAAGATTAACCTTAGTTCTCTCTCCAAGCATAATAGACACCTGCTTTTGCAACGATTCTTTCTGTAGTGTTCGTCTTTTGCTTTCACTGACTCTGAGGTGTTTCCTTCCCTCCCCAAGCTCTGCTAGTCTCCTGCGTAGCTGGTGGTGTACCTTCTAAAGGCTTTCAGCATATTATGCCTCTCTAGATGGTGGCAAAACATACTTCTCTCCAAAGTTTCTCTTGGGAAGCTTTAAAGCAACACAATTAACAATTTCCCTGTTCATTTTCTGTCCCCTTGTGGTCCTGGCCTCTGACGGTGGATGGATGGCTGTATCATAACACTCCCTCACATCATTTGTCACATCCTGGCATGGTGACAACAGCTTCTCTGTTTCTAGAAGGCCTGGGACTAGAATGTCAGGCAGGGAAACTAAATAACTTTTCACCCTTAGGACATAACTTCTTTCTTCAGAAGGCTGCGGGCCACTGAGAGCTGGTGTGAGGCCATTGAGCTATTGAAGCATGGAGCATTTCTACCAGCCTGGAATGCGACAGTGAAGACTTTATTCTGACTATGCCTGGTCCTAGAGAATTGATTTGGAAAAATGACCAGGAAGCTTTGCAGACAATGGGATCTTTCTTCTTTTCTAAAGCAATGAGCTACAGTGCTCTGGCATCTTTCAGTGAGGTGCTGTCTGCTAATAAGGAATTATGTATAGCCAACAGCAACTGTAATTAACAGGGCAAAGAGTTTGGTATAGAGAATAAAAATAACAACAATATTAACATTAAACATTTTTGTAGGGATTACCATAAGTCAGGCACTGTTCTAAGTTCTATAGATATATTAACTTATTTAATGTTTGCAACAATCCTTTGAGGTATGTACTGTTATTATCCCTATGATACTGATGAGAGAAGTTAAGTGACTGACTCCAAGTCACTTAGCTAACCAGTGGTGGAGCTTGGATTTAAACCCTGACATTCTGACTCGAGTCTGTGCTCTGAATCTCAATGCTATCCTGCCTCTGATTATGAAATTCCTCTTCTTCATCAAATCACAAAGTGGAGACATGTGTGGTGAGAAGAGTGTGGACTTTAGCACCAGAATAAAGAGGAGAAATACCTTTGTCCCCAGAATGAAATTGATGCTCAGTAGGTGGTACAGAGTTGGTCCTATGGAGATTTCTGTGAACTTCTCTACTTTTCTCAGCCTCCCTTGATTTAGGTTCACTACATAACTAGTTCTGGCCTATGAAATGTGAGCAGAGGTAATATGACCAAGGTGGTTAAGTGATCGTGTGACTTCCTATGCTCCCTTTCGCCCATCTGCTGGCTTGTGGACAACCTTGAGGGCAAACTCAAATTCATGATAAAGGAGAAACAAAAGAGAAGAGAAACCTGGGTCCCTGAATCATTACGTGGAGGAGAGGACATCAGGAGCACTATCAATCCCCGTAGAACTTGAAGTGGGTTAGAAATAAACTTACTTTGTGCTATTAAGCCATTGAGATTTCAGGGATTATTTGTTACTG
The DNA here is from genome assembly GCF_951394435.1 of Stenella coeruleoalba. Lineage (NCBI taxonomy): Eukaryota > Metazoa > Chordata > Mammalia > Artiodactyla > Delphinidae > Stenella > Stenella coeruleoalba. Next base: position 72,514,615 of record NC_137159.1, read on the forward strand.
CAGCAAAGATGAACCTACCCTGATTAATACATAGACTTGCATGTCCCAGCTGCACTATGGCCTTTTCTGCTCACAGGCCCTTTCTCTTAGGAGAAGGAGGGCTATTTAGGTTTTGAGAGACATTGCCTGAGCAGATGGGAGGTGCCATTTCTGCCGGGTGTGGTACAGTCTTTTAGCAGCCTCAGTATCCCCCTACACATGAGATGGAAGTACAAGGTGAGACAAGGGAGGAGTGTTACTTTTCTAATACATAAAATAAGTTAGGGGCCTTGTGTTATCTCTAAGCGTTCTTGAACCTCTATAAGTTTGTGATAGTCATGTAGGAGGATGTTAAATAAAACTTTCTGGTTGCTTGGAATTTCAGCTGATGCCCAAAGTCTGAGAAAAATACCTGCCAAGTGCACCCATATTTTAAGATGATAGAGTCTAGCCCATCTATAGAGTACTTTAAAAGGAGTTGACCCTAAACTGTGCTGTCAGCATTAGCTCATCAGCCACCTCCAGGGTGTAAAGGAAAAGGGGTAGAAGGTAGGAGGCCAGATTTAGGATGGGGAAAGTTGTCAACACGTAGTGATTTGTTCCCCACGCATCCCAAGTAGGAAGGAAAGGTGGAGTCTCTCTAATCAAGGGGACTGCTCAGAAGCTTTACCTGTGTTCTCTGGCCTTTGGTGGACACTGTGACTGGACTCTGTTGGTCAGCTTGCATGAAGCAAGAAGAGAGGAAAGAATCAGAATGGCCCTGGGAATGGCCTGCCCTTCTGAGGTATAACCAGGCTTAGAATGTAAGCCTAAGCTTACATCCTTGTAGAGTAAAGAGGCTCTGAGGAAGAGGGCTGATCGGATTCAGCTGCTCACGAGGACCCCCTGGAGAGATGAGGGGCTTGAGGGGTGTACTGCAAGGTGCCAGTGATGGAGAGAGTGCTGCAGGGCCACGGGAAGCATTGTTTTTGCAAGAAAATGCAAGATGGGGGTCCTCGTAAAAGCACCCCATGAAGAAAATAATTAGCTTTGGATGACATTCCTTGTATTCCAAGAGCACTAATGCTGGCTTATATCTGCACCATTTCAGAGGACCTCTCCTGCCCCTTCCTTCCCCTCCCTCTCCCTTGCACTCACCCCTGTGGAGCCACAGATCAGAGCGTGGAGTGGGGAGGAGGGAGCAAAAGAAAAGAACACAGGCTCTGACTTCTCCCCTCAGGCCCCCAAGACTGTGATGGGTCTAACTGGTGCAATCATAAATTAGAGGAGATTTTAGAATTTTAACATTACATAGCACTGGACTTTTTAATGTGCTTTTTATCTGAGAGTTAACAAAAAATGTGATGAGACTGTTGGATATTCATTTAGGAGCAGGGAGTAATGATCCCATAGAACAGGTTGAAAAGGGCAGGTGTGACAAAAAAGTCAGTTCTTGTTACTTGGACCTTATGAGTCTGGTTCATTCAATTAATCAGTTACACATATAGATTGTCTCACTTTCCAAAATTTACCCACCCAACAAATTATCAACTTGATACCTACCTGTCTATCACCTGGTTGGGTGCATGTGATCTGTACATAACCTATTTGTGCTCAGATATCATTTATGTGTTATTTCCCTTGCTGGGCCTCAAACAGGGGCCCTGCCTTCTGGGGACTAGTTCCTTGGAGCTCCTCTGGTGTTTACAGCTGCTGCTCTCATATTTGGAGACTCCAGCCCCCAGGAAGATCCAGGAGACACCCTTGTGATCTCTCTGGACATCTAGAGAAGGGAAAGTATCGTGTACCCAGGCAGTCAGAGTTGTTCAGGGTGGAGGGATGCTTTTGTACTTATAAGACTCTTCCTAACCCTCACCACTACTGACTCCCACTCATGACCCCACTTCCTCTCTTCAGCAAGGTCAGCCTCTCCATGGCTCCTCCCATATATTTTGCATTCACCCACTTCTCAGGCTTTTCTCAGGTTTGTCTCTGTGGCTTTAACGCCATTCTCTTGTCTCCATCATCCAAGTCTTAACATTCTTCCAAGTCATATCAAATCCTGTCTCTCTCTCAGCGCTCCCCACTACTAGTAAGCCTTTCCCAATGCCTCACATGAGAGTGAATTCTGTCCTTAGTCCTACTGTGCCTGGGTTATGTCTCTGTGTGGTCACCATGGTCACAGTTGCCCGGATCATGTCATTTGTGATGGTTTTGTCTCTCTTACTAGTCTATGAGCTCTCAGAATAGAGACATGACCCCACTTACTTCTATATCATTGCTAGAAACCTATGCGTACTCACTGAATATCTGTTAAATGGAATTAAATTGCAGATTAACCCTTGTGGGTGAATTGTAAAGGATGTGTGATCTAGCATGTCAAAAATATATTTTTAAAAAAGGCGGATCGTAGCAAATGTTAAACTCTACTGGAATATTTCATGACCCTGTGTGGATCCATAGGAAATCCAGGTGTTCACTTCTTTTAATTCATGGCTGAGTCCCCTGAATCCTGTGTGAACCTAAAGGGGCAGATGTGTGCATCCTGACTGGAAAAGAGTGGGGAAGTTGATGATCTGGTTAATATCCTCCATAACCACTCTTCTGCCAGGTTAAAAACAAACAAACAAACAAAAACCAAACTGATTGGGGGAAATAGAGGCCAGGTAAGAGAGGGTGGGCCAGGTGTTAAAATTCTGGGTCAGTGAGGGCCCCCAGTATCCCAGAGAAGAGAGTCATGTATTCCACCAAGACCTGTGGCTGGTAATAACTGGTCCCCAGCAGTTTAGGTGGGGCGTTTTAACTCAAACGCACAAATATAGCAGCTCAGTAATGAGTCAGGGAATGGCTTTGAGCAAAGTGGTATTTAGGATGACCTACTTGTCAAGACCAATATTTCCCCTTTTATTAGGGGTAGGGAGTAGGGATGCTAAGTGAATCTCCCATTCAGAACAGAAGGGGTAATAGCTACAAACCCAGCTGTGCTTGGCAGTCTGCTTGGGGGTGGGCAAGGCGTTGAAGGCAGAGTGGCCGAGGTACCTGGCTTCAGCTTGAACAGGGTCAGGCTCTGCTATTTTTGCTTGCTTGCTGCTCCTGATCATTTTTCTCTTCTGCCTCTTATTTTTCCCCCAGACCTTTTGGTACCCAATGATTTTTGATTAATTTATTTACCATCGTTGGGTGATTGATGCTGTTTGGTGCTGGTACTTTGTAACTTTCCAATTCTTCTAGTTGTCAGTGTGACAGCCCCCCGATGATTAATTAGACCCTGTCCCTTGCTCTTTTCATTCTCCCTGTGCGCCAAGGCTCTTGGTTTTCAGCAAATATAAATATTTCTAAATGCAGATGTAATGATTGAGAACACCCAACAAAATCCAGAAAGATCCATGATACGTTCACTCTCCTTCACTTCCCCACTGAAATTTAATGCATTGTGTTTTTTCTGTGCCTGCTTTACTTCAGATTTTGAGACTCCTCTTGCTTTTTGGAATCTCCCAAGCTATTTTCCTGTTCTTCTGGTATCTCCATCTATGCGTGGTTCTGTTGTCTTACTTTCTCATCTTTTGTCACCTCCTTTCTTTAAGTGAACTCAGTTTCCTCTACATAGTGTGAAAGTTTGGGATGGTGGTGAGAAAGGGGACTGGTATTTATTAAGTCTTTATGTATGTATGTATGTGTGTATGTATGTATGTACAATGAGAGGCACTTTTCTGATAAAATATTTATTAAATACTTACTATGTGCCAGAAACCCCTCCTAGAATAAACATCCATACAAGGTAATCATCTTTATTTTATAGACAAAAAAATTGAGGCTTTGGGAGAATAATCAATACACTTTAAGTGATACAAACAGGAAGTGGCAGAACAGGGATTTGAAGCCAATCTTTCTGACTTTATCAACCTGTATGATTTTCCATGATACTGTTCTGAAGGTGATCAAGGATGGATGAAGGAATTCCTAGAGCCTCAGAATCTGGAAGGGAGTATAAACTTTCTCTATACAGGTGGTTCTCAAACTTAGATAATTAGATCCATGCTTGATGAGCTACCTAAAAGTCACTTTGGGATACTTATTAAAATATAAATTCCTGGGTCTTTTCACAATTGTTAAAGAAGTCTGGATTGGCCTAAACCTGTGTATATTTAAAACACTGCCTACATTATTCTAATTCTCAGCCAGGTTAATGAACCAGTGCTGTCAGCCAACCTTTGCCTAGTACAGGACTTTTCTTGACATCTTCATTGAGAGATGACTGTCCAGGCTCTGGGAGAGGGAGCTTCACCCATGTAGTAGCTTCCACAGGGAGCAGCCCTTGATACTTTTGGAAAATTCTTCCTCACATTGATCTGTCATGTGGTCCTCTGTCACCACTATCTGTGATCCTTGTAACATAAATGATAGGCACTGCCTATTAAGTGCTCACTGTGTGCCAGAGACTTGCTAAATGCTTTAGATCTATTTTGCCACTCAAGTGCCACAGCCACTCTCTGAGGTTGGCATTATTATTAATCTTCCCGCACTGCAGTGGAGATGATTTCATTCTGGAGATACAAACAATATGTTTATTCTATCTATTCTATATCATCTCTCCAGATATTTGCAGATAACATCCTTCCCAATCTCTCTACATTTTCATAATTTAATATGACAAAAAATTCAACTGGGTACTGGCTTTTTCCAAGGCAAGGCGCTAACATTGCAAAGATGAAGAAGTCCCTCTCCTAAAGGCTCTACAATCCAGTGGGGAAGACCCATATGAACTTAGACTCTAATGTAGTTTTTTGTATGAGCCTTGCCTCTTTCAGTAGGCTGAGAGTTCTTGGGGCAGAGCCTATACTGTCTCCTCTTTTCTTCTCTACCGTCAGAGGGGTGGATTGTGATGGGGAATCGGTGAAGCCACATTGTCGTGGATTGATTGAGACTCTTTTTTGGTCTCCATGTTTCCTAGGTGAGTCCAGTGATTGGGCAAAGAGAAAGGTAGGAGGCTGTCTTGGATTCCCGGAACATATATCTTTGAGATGCCTCGTGAATTTCTTTGGAGTCCACGTATCTGTGATGTGGAGAATGTCTCCCTGGGAGACAATAGCCGTGACGGTTAATTTTTCAACTTGATTGGGCTGAGGGATTGCCCACATAACTGGGGAAATGTTATTTCTGGGTGTGTCTGTGAGGATGTTCGCAGAAGAGAGATTAGCATTTGAATCACTTGACTGAGTGGAAAAGATCCACCCTCACCAATGTGGGCATCATCCAATCCACTAGGGACCCCAATGGAAGAAAAAAGTGGAAGAAGGGCCTATTTGCTCTTTCTTCTTGAGCTGGGACATCCATCTTCTCTTGCTTTCGGATATCGGAGCTCCTGGTTCTCTGGCCTTCGGACTCCGGGAGTTACACTAATGGCCCCTCTTCCATTTCCCTTGCCCCCTTTTTCAGGCCGTTGGACTCGAATTAAATTATATCACTGGGTTTCTTGGTTCTCCAGTCTGCAGACAGCGTGTCATGGCATATCTCAGCCTCCATAGTCACATGAGCCAATTCTCATAAGTCCCCTCTTATGTATCCATATGTATCCTATTGGGTCTCTTTCTCTGGAGAACTCGAATATGACAGTTGCCTACAGTGTCCTAACATCAATAGATAAAAATGCAGGATTTATAATCAAAAACATGCAGGCATCCTGTCCACCTCATTGACTTTCTCCATGATCTTAGATCTATCCTTACTCCATGCCTTGGCTTTCTCCATCTGCCAAATGGGAATACCAATTCCTTATTAGTTCTTAAGGGTATGTGGAAGGAAAGTATTAGTTATTATTAATGTACTTCAAACTTCTTGGTGACACTAGCTGCATAAATATAGATCTTTCTTGTTTTAAACAAGTGATGCTAAACAAAACCAAGAAATATTAAATTATGAATTACACAAGAGATAAATTATGGAGGTAGTTATTATTTAAATTGCAGAAATATTTCTCATTTTCAGCCCAGGATGCCTTTACAAAGCAATCTGTCTTGTGCTTTTAAAAAAGTAATTCAATTTGCAAAAATTTGATTTGCATGCAACTTTTTAGAAACATTTATCATGTAAAGTGAGACATCATCTGACTAAATTAGAGAATTTTCCAGTATGTTTTGGCTTAGGATGAATATCACTTCCTCCAAGGTTGTGAATATTGGCAAATTGAATCTCACTTCTCCCCTTCTCAGACAGAGACCATCCAAGTCCAGTTTGGCAGCATCTGGTCTGAGAATTAGTAGTCATGGTGGAAATACTTGGATTCATAGTCTAGCTTTGTCAGTAAATCACTCATCTCTCAAGGAGGAGAACCTCACGAGGCCTCAGCTTTCTCATCTGGAAAATGAGATTATTGGAGTTGATAGTCCCTTCTAGCTTTAGGGTTCATTGATGGTGCTCATTGCCCAAAGAGCTGACCTGAAATCACAGAGAACAAGAGCCGGCATACTGCCAAATGTGTAATAAGTATTTAATCAATGGATACATAAAGTTTTGATTTTCATTTCTTTCCAAACTGATTCTGAAGATTCCAGAGTTTAGGATTAAAACAAAATCATTTCAGGAAACCCTTTTCCTTCAGTAACTTGACCTCTCCTTAGGGCTTTTTGCATCTTTAAGTCTGGTGAGAAAAAAGATACTAGCTCTGTGTAAGTACTGGGATTCGCATTTCACGAATGAAAATGAAATGGCAAATGATGGTTGCAAGTATGTGGAGATACAGAGACGCAGTGGCCCCTCTTCTCTCCTTTTGCACAGCCTCCCCGTACAGCCTGGCAGCTGCCTCGGCGTTTGCTGCCTATGTCTTGCTACCAGCCAGCGTCCCACTCTCCCATCGACCTCAGATATCTGTGCCTCCCTCCCCGGCTGTGAATCATCAGAGGTGCTGAGGCTTCTCCAGCTTTGTGTTACTGGTAGAGGTGTTGTTTCCTCCTAAAGGTGGAGGGAGAGAGTTGCTAAGGAACACATTAACATGCTGACAACACAACAGTCTCGGAGAGTTTGGGCCTCCAACGTTTGACTCTAATCAGGAAATCATTTTTAGAAGGATTTGTCGGTGTAAGAAAACAAGCTCCTGAACTAAACTAGGATCTGGATTATTTTTTCCTTCTCTCCCAATCTGCCTCACATGGCAGATTGGTGAGGCCTCGCAGTTTTCTGTGTGGCGAATTTGTTTCTGTTGTGCATTTTAATTGGGAGCTCCTGAAGGTGTCTCTGTCTCTAAGGACTGCGTGCTGTGGAGCAGCACCCTCGGAGGTGTGGGGCTCGCCTCTCCTTTTCTCAGACTGGTTGGCTTTCTTGGCAAGGCAGCCCAGGCTTCAGGACTCTTTAATCTGATTGTCTTTTCTTTTCTTTTTCTTTTTCCCTCCCAGTAATGAATGCACCACACGTCTCTGGGAAATTAAGGTAATCCATTATACTGTGTCTTCCTATCTCTGCAGCAGGGATAATAGTATTTAACCCACCTTTGCAGTATACTGAGTGACCTGTCAGGGGCTCTTCTTTAGAAGGACAACTTGAAAACATTTTAATAAATGCTCCTTAACTATATGCTTTAAAAATACATGGGGCCAAATGGCAAACGACTCAGTAATAACTAGCTCGGCAAAGCAGACTGGCCGTTCATCACTTTCTCTGCGACTTCGCTTCTCTCCTCTTCCTCTCTCCACATGCTGCCATTTCTCCAGGGACACGCTGTCTCTATTTGGGGTTAGAATTTTGGGGAGAACCTAGAGTTTTGGTAGTTGCAGTTCCAGTCCCTGCTGCCCATGCAAATCCAACTGTCTCTTCAGCCAGGAAAACAGTTGAGTTTCACACCCTGTGGGACTCCCAACGGACTGTGCTTCGGGACAGAGGCATGAGTGCCCAGCTCGGTGATGTTGCGGAAAGACTGGGTGTGACTCGATGCAAGTCCTCCGTTATATGCCTGTGGTTTCATTTCCAGTGCAGGTAGGGACCTAATCTAATCACACTTAGGACATTATGTCATGTCATGTGTATGTCAAGCTGACTTACTCATGATCACTGTAGTGGATATGTTTGTTCTCATGAACCACAGGCCTGAGGTCTGGAGATCATTCCTGCAGATCAGGGGAAGAAGTACTTTCTAACTTTATCTTCTTGTTGCATTCTCTGTGATGATAAAGGTGGCTGCAGACATTCCGTGGAATGGGAAAGTGCCCGTCGGAGTGCAGTGTGAACCCATTGTAGGGATCAGAAGAAAAAGTCAAGGGCTAAGTCCTTGTGTGTTTGCAGGGCTGGCTCCTTGAGGGGACCTGGCAGTTAGTTTTCCCGGAGGCTCTAGTTATTACCTCCTAGGCACTCAGAAAACCTAATATTCAACCATTAGAGGTTCATTCCTTTGGAGTTGGGGGCTCTGGGAATTTTCAGAAACACCATGATGTTGGCTCAAGAAGGCTATTCCTCCTGACTATTTCTGCTGATCCTGCATGCTCCTCTTTTTTTTTTTTTTTTTTTTTTTTGTGATATGCGGGCCTCTCACTGTTGTGGCCTCTCCCGTTGCGGAGCACAGGCTCTGGATGCACAGGCTCAGCGGCCATGGCTCATGGGCCCGGCCACTCCGCGGCATGTGGGATCTTCCCAGACCGGGGCACGAACCTGTGTCCCCTGCATCGGCAGGCGGACTCTCAACCACTGCGCCACCAGGGAAGCCCCTGCGTGCTCCTCTTGATTGAAGAGTCCTGTGTTGATAAACGCCCTCAACCCTCCTGAGACAGATTTTCTGGATAAAAGACCTTATCTGTAAGAAGACCCCATCACCAGATGAGCATCCAGGTTAATCTGAATGTTCTCATTTCTGCAACTTGTAAGAGACATGGTTTAGATGAGTTGGGAAAAGATGAGTTTAGAGGAGCTCTCTATGAAAAAGTATGTGATGCAGGAATTGCTCTTGTTCTACCTCAAAACAGTCATATGTGCAGGATCAATCAACAAGTCAAGCCTGAACCTCCCAGGAAACATAATCCTTGTTTTCTTATGCTCTGAGCTCCTGGATTACATGCTCCAGAGAATCTATGAGCAACTGAGTTCTATAACAAAGTTACCAAGCTGGTCAATGAGCACTTCCCTCATCTGCATGGTGAGATTAGGAGAATACATCTTGAATTTCTCAATCCTGGAGGAGCCCTCGGTGGATTCTGTGTGTGTGTGTATGCGTGTGTGTGTGTTTAAGCAACAGAAACCTTGCCCCCCTGCCCCCGCCAAACAATATCTTACGTGGAATCCCAAAATATTAAACAGATACAAGTGGACATGGGCATGGGGGAGTAGAATCTTCCTTGTCTGTCCATCTCTCACATGGACCCCTCCCCTCAGTGGCTCCCAGGCACTTTTGTGGAATCTCAGGGCTAAACCACCAATCATGCTTAACCCCTGCGTTTGACAGAGGAGGTCACTGACGCTCCAGAGGTAGTTTAGCCTCACATTGCACCAGGCACATAGGAAATGTCCAACAAATCAAACTCATTAAAATTCTTACTAACAGATGGAAACTAAAACAGCCAGAGAGGTGCTGTGGCCATGAGCTTCTGCCTTCCATGGAAAGGAAGAGGACTTTTTCTGTCTCCTCAATGTTTCCTGCTTTTGGGAGCCACTTGTTTCCTCTGGGCCCTCAGTGTCATTTATGTACCATAACCTGGGTTGGGATGAGCCCACAGGAAGGGATTCTCCTTCTGTGCTAATGCAGGAAGGGACATGAGATCGATCTATCTGCAATTCTAAGCTCAATGTTTTTCCCTTAACTTTTTAGAAAAACCAAAGGTACTTTGCAAGTGCTATAGAGCTTCCAATTAGGCATTTAAGCTCCCTCCCTATTTCCCTAATGACTTGACTTCCTCTCTTGCTTTATGAAATGAAAATAGCTTTATTTGGGCTCGAGGATGCAGCTGATTGCATGCTTAATATGCTTTTGCAACCAGCTCCTGCCTGTGTCCAGCATGTGCAATGGGCAGAACAATACCTTTCCATGCTTATTTCCCCTAAGTATCCTTGGCCGTTTGCTCCAGTCCTATCCCTGTGCTACGAGGCGGTCTAAGTAGGAGTATCCAGAAAGCTGATGTTTAAGTTTCCAGAAGGAAAGGTGTCCTTGAAGGGAGGACACTGGCCTCAGGGCCCTGTTTGTGGGGGAGGGTACGGAGCTGTGGACTTATCAAGAGCTGAGAGGTGGAAAGCAGAGATGGGGCTGGTGCAAATCCTATAAAAGAGTTGGAACAGAGATATGGAGGACAAAGAAAAAGCGCTGGGAGGACGTCAGCCAAGTTATAAGAAAGAAATAGCAGGAATGAAGAATCAAGCTCTGTGAAGGTAGAGGGTTAGGGTTTAAAGAATTCTTTCTTCATTGGGGAAATAGAACTGAAAATAAAAGATATACGCACTTCCAAATTTATCTGGTTGAATACTGGGCAGAGTCAGACCCCGAGGTTCTAGAAAGCCAAAGGTCATCTTGTCTTTGGCTTTCTGGGTTTCAGAAAACATTGAATCAACTATGGCCCTGAGAGTAGTTCACGTATCTGGGCGGCACTTTGGAAAACCACCTCAGAAGATGTTGGTGTTCCCGTCTCTGCCCAGATCTTGCCCTTCCTTCGAGCTCTGTGCAAGCGCAGAAGCCTTCTGAGGCCGTCCCGGCCAGTGCTCTGTGTACTTGTTAATGGTCTCAGCTGTGCATGCACACGGTCATGGGCTTTTCTTCCCTGGCCCGCAAGGTGAACAGCTGCGCACAGGCCAGTGTTCCCAGAAGGCTTGTCAATTTACAGACAGGAAGTGGCAGTGTGGTTTGAGGAAAGCTGGAGCTAGCGCAGCCCTTTTTGGTCATCTGGGCTGGCAGCAACACGTTGAAAACGCCCTGTTGCTACTGCCTGGGGGCCAGCAAGCTTTTCACATGGATTTTTTTTTTTTTTAGCATCTTTATTGGAGTATAATTGCTTTACAATGGTGTGTTAGTTTCTGCTGTGTAACAAAGGGAATCTCCAAAATATGCAAACAGTTCACATGGATTTTTTAATGCAGAGCCCTCTGTGGAGAAGACCACAGCAAGGCTCTGCTGTCCTGGGTGCTTTGCCGAGTGGCGAGTAATCTCTCTCTGCGTGGTCTGTGGTTGCTCTTGGCTTTCTTGTCTAAGGTGCCCTTGATTACACCTGAGGTTATAGAGGAGCCTGGCCATTGCCGTGAGGCAGCCCTGGCTAAAAGATAGGCAAAGGAAAGGAACTCTCACGTGGGGCTGCTCCTTTTTATTTCCAGAAACACTCTGGGCCTTCCTTAAAGCACATCTCCTGCTCAGCAGTGTTGCCTGGCCCACTGATGGGAAAGCCTGCTTTCCAAGTCTGAAGGAGACCCTGAGGTCATTGCGTCCATTCCCCTGCCTTCAGGCAGGATTAGAGATAAGCTGCCCTACCAGAGGATAATCTCTTCTACTTGTAAAAGCTTCCAGAGCAGACCGGAGTCTCTCCCCAGACCATTCATTGCCACTTTTAACAACCTTCACCATCAGGAAATTCTCCCCCTTAGCTATCCTAAATCCCTTATGCTAGGGATTGAGTTCCTTTCCTTATTCTATCCTCAGTAGCCACTGCCAGGACTTCGCCTGCACTGCCTAAGAGCTCTGCTGATACCTGAAGATTGTAGTAAATCTGCCTGCCTGTTTTTTCCCGATGAATAATCCCAGCTTCTTTTTCTCCCAGGCCCTGCTGCCCGGTCTGCTTATCACTTTTGAGGCTGCCCTCTGATCCCTCGCTAAGTACCTGTCTCCCTGGAGGGGAGCCCAGAACCAGAACTTGGAGTCTAGTTAGTTCTGACCCGTCTTACTCCTAATGAGAGTCTTTCTTGAACCCATGGCCTGAGCATTACCTTCCTGTTCACGTACCCAAAGGGGGCTTGTGTGCTGGCGACAGTCTCACTCATAGGCTTATGGTCACCTTTCAGCCTACTAGCATACCAGATCATTTTTCTTTACTCCCTGGGATGTCAAGGGCAAAATATATCCCATCTACCACCAGCATCACCGTCTCATTTTATCTGCACCAACAGTGACCACTACTGGAAGTGAGGAGAAGCGACAGTGGAGACAGTTCTCTGACTGTGGCTCTTCAGGCAGGTTTGGACAAAAGCAAGTAGCCTGTGTTTGCAGGCCACTGATGACGACCAGTTCTCTTGCTCCAATTGCTTTCCTTCCTCTCCTTTTCTAGGTCCGCTGTGACCTTCTGGCCTCTGTCGCCTTTTCACAGGTGCCAGGGCCTCATATTGTGCTCCTGCTGCCTGCTCTCCCGCCTCTGTCTCCACCCCACCTGGCGTGCCTCACCCCACGACTACCCCACCTCAGGCCAGCTCCCATTTCCTGCTTACAGCAGGTCTCAATTCCAAACCACCAAGCAGGTCCCAGAGGTCTTCACAGCCAAAATGCGCTCCATCTGCACTGGGTGGAGACAAAGGTGGGTGAAACAGCCACCTTCTCAAGCAGAGTGAAGGTGAGACGGGAACCCAAGACACAGGCGTGGTGAATTGCAAACAGCACGCAGGACTTGGCCTACTGCTCCACAATAGGAGAGAGGGGTCCAAAGGCAGCTCTCTGAAAAGGGCTGAATGAGGTAGGTAGGCGTTCAGTGCACAGGACCTCAGGCCGGGGCAGAGGAGGCTTCCTGGGGGAGGTGGGGTTGGAGGGAGCTGGGTCTCGGGAAGTGGGTGTTGGACAGGCCGAGAGCAGAGGGAGGTGGAAAGTACTTGATTGGCTCATGGCTTCTGTTTTGCTCTCGCCACCCCAATTCTTTCAATTCTGTCCATCTCTAGTTTCCAGGAGAGATAGCCCTCTTCCTTTCATTCCATTAATAAATGAAAAACAAATTAATGAGCATCTGCTATGTGCTGGAACTTGTCTAGGCCAGAGGCTTCCAATACTGTGTGGTGGCACATTGGCGGCCCATGGCTGGGTTCAGGCGTGTGGGATTCTGATTCCCTTGTCCCTGGGTTGGACAGACAGGGCCGGGGCTGGTCAGGGCTCCTGGGCCTGGGGCACCTGTAATTTCTGAGCAATGCTGTTGCTTTCCCACATTGTGCTATGCAGTACTTTCATTGTCAGCATGTTCTCTTTGTGGTTGGAAGATCTGTCCAAGGCCTTGAGGTGCAGAGATAACAAGGCAGGCAATGTCCTCCTCAAGGGGGGCATGGTAGGCAGAATTCTAAGTTAACCCCCAAATTTCCCCCCCCGCCCCCCGGCATACCTGCTGGGTATAATCCTCTCCCCTGGAGTGTGGATGTGGACTGTGAATGTGATGGGACGGTCGTTCCCTGGATTAGGTTACGTTATATGGCTGATTTGACTTTCAGAGTGATGGTCCCGGGTCCACCTGACATAGGCGATCCCTTCGTGGGGACTGGGCTTTTCCTGGTGGGGTAGATTCGCAGCATGAGAGGGTCTCAATGTGAGGAAAACTCTGTTGCTGGCTTTGAAGTGGGAGGGGCCCCATGGCAAGGAATGGGAGCGGCCTTCAGGAGCTCAGGGCTGCACCTTGCTGGTGGCCAGCAAGGAACTGGGAACTGTAGGCCTACAACTGAAGGAAATAAATCCTGCCAAAACCCCACAGGCCTGGAAGAGGACCCCAAGCTCCAGACGAGTACACAGCCCAGCCAACACCTCTATCTTAGCCGTGGGAGACCCTGGGCAGACAGCTCAGCCTGTCTGTGCCGGACTTCAGCCCCATAGGGCTATGAGCTAATGAATGGGGGTGGTTTTCAGCTTCTAAGGTTGTGGTAATTTGTTCTGCAGCAGTAGAAGACTAATATACCGGGGAATACAGAAAAATGTGACCAGGAAAAATTCAAATACTGGTAAAGGTTGTACAGAAAAATAACCCCCAGGCATGGAATGGAGAGGGAGCCCTGTCGTTACTTCAGAATGGGGAGTCAAGGGAGCATCACTTCGCTAAGGTGATGTTTAAGCTGAATGTCAACAAGGACCCAGTTTGGTGAAAATGAGGGGCCAGAGCCGTCCAGGAGGAGGGAACAATGAGGACAAAGGGCCTGTGGCTGCAGCAAGCCTGGTGTTTTTAGGTGTAAAAAGCAGGTCAGTGTGGCTGGATTCAGTCTACAGGGGCAGATACCAAATCATGAAGGGCTTTCCATGACTGAACATGGAACTTGGATTTTATTTTCAATGTGAGGGAAGTCAAGGAGGATTTTAAGCAGGGAGTGACACAGCTGCACAGTCTGATTTTATGTTTATAAAAGTCCACACCAGATCCTGGCTGGAGCTTGGATTGCAGTGGAAGCCAGGGTGGGTGTTTTGGTTTAGGGAGGCTGGTGGGAAGGGCATCGCATTGTCCCGGTGAGCGTGCTAAGGCCCGGGGCCAGGATTGTAAAGGAGAGATGAGAGATGTCGTCGGGGATGGCTTTTCTCTTTCCTTTTTCCTTCTTTCTCATTTTCTCTTCATTTCTTTTTTAACGCATTCCTGTGCTTCTTCCTTCTCTCCTGATAAATTTGCACACCCTCCTCCAGTTATAGCGTCCCGGGACCAGAGTGGAAGGCACGTTCTTCCTCCTGCTGGGGGCTGAGCACATGGAATGGGTATCTGGAGTCTGGCATAAGGCAAAGGAGGGAGGACATTCCCCAGGGCCCAGCTCCTCAGGCTGGAACTGTCCCCACTCCAAGGCTGGCATCTGTGTCGGGCACCCCAGGCGAGGCCCGTCCCTGGGCATGGAGAGCCCTGGTCCCACACTGCTGAGAGTTAGCCCTTTGTACCTCAGTCCATCCCTCCCTAGAGAGACTTGAGTGTAGAAATCACACTTTCTGTATGTGTGCTGCTGGCGCCCACCCCACTCCGCCTGTAGATGGCGGGTACTTAGTAAATGCTTGCCGATCGATGATGGGAGATTTGTTCTCAAACTAGTGTTGATGGAACTGACTCTGGATAGAAACTACCATGTGCCAGTGTGGTCATTCATTTATCCTTTCATTTATTCTATAAATATTTATTAAGTGACTACTATATGTCCCACCTAGGAATAGGGGCTGTGGATACCATATCAAACAGACAGAGAGAGTACCTTTATGGGCCTCTCACTGCTGTGGCCTCTCCTGTTGCGGAGCACAGGCTCCGGACGCACAGGCTCAGCGGCCATGGCCCACGGGCCGAGCTGCTCCATGGCATGTGGAATCCTCCCGGACCGGGGCACGAACCTGTGTCCCCTGCATTGGCAGGCGGACTCTCAACCACTGTGCCACCAGGGAAGCCCTAAGGAACTTATTCTTAAAGGGGAGGTAGATTTTTTTTTAAGTATAAAAATAGTGAATCAAAAACAAAAAACAAAAAACAAAAAACCAACAAATGGAGGTAAGTGCTATGAAGGAAATAAACAAGAACACTAAATGCTTGGGCCTGGAGACTCCCAGAAGGACTAACTCCAAGTTCTGAAGGTATAATTTAATGAACGAACAAATGCATGAATCAGTAATTTCCCTGCCCCTGGATTTGCTGTATTCTGCTCAGTTTCTCTTCCCTGAGTCTGTTTCTCCTGGGAGGAGGTCTGTGAAGGGGGAAGATATTCAGGAAAGGGTTTAAAGAGAAGGTGGCAACTCCATTTTGCTTGTTGGAGTGATGACTGCAGTGCATGGGAGTGGGTGGGCCTCATGTAGGACAGAGGCTCTTCCAGTGTTAGAAGGTGCGATGGGGGGGCCTCAATTAAGAAATAGGGGGAAAGAGATGGATTAAGGGACACTTAGGGGACGTAAAGATAGGACATGGAGTTTTACTGGTTAAGGGAGAAGGAGGTGAAATCTCAAGAGTCAAGTACCATATCCAGGTCTCTGGTTTGGACAACTGGCTGGCTGGAAATGCTGATTTATTGAAGTGGGACATTAATTATAAGGAGAAAGGAGGCGAGCTTGAGAAGTTTAGTTTTCGACATGCTTTGTTCAAGGCTCTTGTCCGCTAGGAACTTGTTACACCTGCGGCTGACCTGGCGGGAGAGCTGGGCTGGAGACACGGGTGTGGAGTTATCAGTTATCCCTCAGATGCTGGGTGCCAGGAAGTGAAGGAGCCCAAGGAAGAGCTGGGCTTAAGTGGGAGAGGAGCTGGCAAAGGAAGGAGTTGCTCATTTAAGAGAGGGTTTAACTCAGGGAACTGTGACTTGGCTCTGGAGGTGGGGAAGCGGTGGGTCTGGAGCGCAGGTGATGCTGTGGTGGGAGGGCCTGGCTGCCACTGAGGGGCCCCAGTAGGTGTGTAGACGTGTGTGTGTGTGTGTGTGTGTGTGTGTGTGTGTGTGTGTGTCTGTGTCTGTGTCTGTGTGTGGTGCCCATCTGATGCTTCTATTTTCATTGCAGGTAGGAAGGGAGGTAGTCTGTTGCTTATGACTGTCCCATTTTTTTTTTTTTTTTAAGAAGTGAAACTCCAGCACAGTAAATGCTCATAGGAAGGGGCCTGCAATGCGAGAGGGGTTGGAAGTTTGGGAGAGAAGAGGAAGCAGTGGGAGGGGGTGTGTGAGGAGCAGGTCGCCTCTTCCAAGCTTTCAGGAAGAAAGGGCAGGTAGAGAGCAGGTGTGTGTGTGTGTGTGTGTGTGTGTGTGTGTGTGTGCGCGCGCGTGCATTGTGTGTTGTCTGCGTGTTGTGTATCTGTAGTGTGTGTTGTGGGTCTATTGTGGATGTATAGTGTGTGCCTTCTGTGTTTTTTTGTGTTGTCTGTGTTGTGTGTGTGTGTAAGCCAGAGGCTCAGTACCTCACACTTTGCTCCCTTCTGCATTTCCCTTGAAGCCGGAGACAAGATCTCGTACGATAAGGAAGAAGGTGGCAAACAGGTGGGTGAGTGGGGGATAGTTGAAGGAGCCCCGTGGAGAGGGAAGGGGCGTGCTGGCCGGGAGCCTCTTCACGGCCTTGGGGAGTCTGTGCACACAGGCCACAGCGCCACAGGGATACTTCCAGGCCACGCCAAGTGGCCACGTTGGGCCTGTCATTTAAAGCCCTTCCGAATCTAAAACTGAGCAGGCTGGGAAGGTCAGAGCTTTCTACTCCGGATTATCTGCTTCCTTCTTGGTCTCCCAGAAGGGAGAGAGGTGAGGTGTTGGTGGCAGAGGGCAGCCTGAGTGACTGCTTTCCTGTGTGAAGCCCACCCGGGAGTTTTTAAGATAAGCACATGCAAATCTCTCTCCATTTCTGTATTGCCTGTCTCACCACCTGCCCCTGACTCTTTCCCAAATCTGCTCCATAAATAATTAATGACTGTGACAGTGGGTTCTGTTCCTATAACCGAAGACACCTTTTGGCAGCTTTGAAACTTCACAAGCTAAGCTGCTCACCTTTGTGTCTAAAACTGTGGCTGCCGACAGTTTACTTCTGAGCGTCCCTGCATTGTGCGGGCTGCCATTGACGTCATGGCTGTAGAGCCTGAGCCGGCTGCAGAAGTGGGAGTCTGGTGACACTGTGTTCTGGGACCAGCAATGAGGGGTCTGGTGGAGGGAGTTAAAAAGGTTGTAGGGGCCAGATTCAATAGAAAATATTCCACTGCCTGCTGTATTTTAAGAAATATAATGTCTTGGGTCACATTCCTAGAAGCAGAGCTGGAGATGGGGATTCTTGAGAAAGTGATTTATGGAGGCGGTGCTCCCAGGAGCAGGGACTGAGGGAAGCAGGCTAGGGCAGGGGAAGAAGGCCAAGGAAGGATGTGGCCTCAGGTGGGCACACAGCGACCTCTGCAGTGTTCACTGTACCCTAATGGTGGACTATTCTTGCCCGGCCTTTCCTCGGGAGGTGCGGAGGCACTGGCTGTGATTTCCCCTGATGTCCCCACTTAGACCCAGGTAAGTCTGAGGAGGCACCAGCAGTTCCATTACTCTGTCCATTTACTTTGTTTCATATACTGAAGTCATTCATTCATTCATTCATTCAACAAATACTTACTGTGACTGGTTCTTCCCTTTACCCTTATATTTCTGGCTGTTTCAGGACATGTTTTTATTAAACGCTGCCAGTCACTGAGAGCCAAAGGATTTTATGCTCTCAGAAGCGCCAAGAAACCTCTCTTTTGTCTTTGAGTATCTGTTGGCCGTAGCTCATCAGTATATTCTTGGCATTTGCACCCCCTCTGAATAAGTTTACATGTCTCAGTGGGGTGGAAAAGGAAGAGAACAGGAGAGCATTGCCACCTCAGGAGGAGGGAGAAGGAAGGATAGGGTGAAGAGGGGAGAAGCCAGGGCCCTGGCTTGGCTTCTGAATCCTTCCAGCTGTTGCTCATGGACCACCCTTGGTATGGGAAAAGATAAAGAAGAGACAGACTTTGTGGATGGATCCCACCCGTCTAGCATGGATGTTGGAGAATTCAGGTGCTCGTCCAAGGCCACCCTGGGAGCTTGTTGCTATGGAAGCACCTACTTAACCCAGGGGGGCTGAGGCTTTATGAACTCATCACTGCACTTTTTTTTTTTTTTTTTTTTTGCGGTACGCGGGCCTGTCACTGTTGTGGCCTCTCCTGCTGCGGAGCACAGGCTCCGGACGCACAGGCTCAGCGGCCATGGCTTACGGGCCCAGCCGCTCCGCGGCATGTGGGATCTTCCTGGACAGGGGCACGAACCCGCGTCCCCTGCATTGGCAGGCAGACTCCCAACCACTGCGCCACCAGGGAAGCCCTGCACTTTTTATGATGTCACAGAGAGGCCATCCATTTGTCACTCACTTCCCCATGTGGTCCCAGAATCCCAGTCTGTAAAATTGAAGCTTCTGATCACTTGATCTCAAAGGTCCTTTTCAGAGGGAGAACCTCTATTGCAATGATTCCTGGCTCAAATGGTTAAGAATAATTAATCCAGGCTGAGGGGACGTGTCTACTGGCATGTCTACTGGCATGTCAACTTGGATGGAGGGACAATGGCATGCTGCTCAGGTTTTGGAGGCATTGAAATGAGGTTGAGGGGACCCACCATTGTGTTGGAACCAAGACTTACTAAACTTGAAAGACTGGAAAAATGGACAAAAACCCAAAAGATAAAATGCTACATTTTTAAAGTTAAAACCTAACAATTGTACAAATACAGTTGAGATAAACCTGGTCAATGAGCAGTTCAAGTGAAAATACATCAGAGTTTTAGTTCAGAATATATTTATGAGTTCAGTAAATACTAATTGGATACCAGGCACTGACCCAGGAGCTGGGGGCACAGCAGTGAATAAGAAGACATCGTCCTCAAATAGCTTACATTCTAGTATTAAAATGTAATACGCAATACACAGTATGCAATACAAATAAGTAGGTTATATGATACAGGCTAACAAAGGGTGGTGAGAGGAAAGAGAAAGCCTAGCAATGGTAAATGGAATGATGGGGTGCTATTTTAAATGGGGGAGGCAGGGAAGACTTCTACAAGGAAGTAACACTTGGCCCATTAGCTGTCTGACATGGTTGTTAAAAAGCTACTGAAATCCTGGGCTCTATGACGAATCATTCCCACTAGTTAGAGTGACCTGCTTGGATACCTCCACCTACTTAAGATCATGTGACTTCCTTCAGCTGCAGGGTCAGCCCTGCAGGCCAGTCCGGGCCTTTCAGGAAATTACCAAGCCAGCCTGTCTGACCTTGGCCTCATTTCAGTGACTTTGCGTCTCCTGGGCTCTTGTGAGCCATCACCCATGGTAGGACATCCTACCACTGACTACCTCCAGTACCGCTACCCAGGATCTGTGATGATATTACAGAGATTTGGGACTGGCTGGACTCCCCCAGCCCCCTCTGGCCCTAACTGGGGCCACCCACAGTGCCCAGATGACCCAGCAGCCCTGATTTATTCACGCTGAGCTCTCCCACTCCCTTCACTCTTTCAAAGTGGCACTGGCTCCAGAATAAGATTCAAAGGGAACATTTTCTGTTTTATTGATGTTCATCTTCCTAAGTTTGCACCATGTGTGGCATAAATGCTAATTATTCTGGGGGGGGGAATTTTTTCTCCCAAACTTCTCACCATTTCATTAATAATGTAGCAAGGGAGACAACGTATTCTGACGACTTAGTCAGTCCCAGGGAGGCAGCCTGGGCCTTGGAGCACCCACGTTCTCCCTCCCGCAGACTCGGGCTCTCTCTCCGGTGGGTTGCCGAGGCACTGAGAGCAGAGGGCAGGGGGAATTATGTGTGAACAGAGAGATGAGAGGCTGACCTTCTGTGTTTAAAGGTTAAAACGATTTCTTGGGAAATGGAACAAACTCACTAATCAGAGCTGTTCTGAATTTTTTCTGCAAAAATTAGACTCTGTGACTCTCTTCACAAGCTCTGTTTGTGAGGAGATACACACACACACACACACACACACACATTTGACAACTGAGTCAGGTTCAACCTAAATTCATGGAACACCTACTAGGTTCACAGTCCTGGGATGAGTTAGGCTAATGGGGACACAAGGAAATAAATCAAAACCCGTAGTCACCTATAACTAGAACAACAGGAACATGCAATGAGCCATCTTTCAGCTTCATGCTACTTAAAAGGAATAAGATAGTTATTCCAGGGATTTTGTAAAAAGCAAACAAGATCAGGGCCCATCGTGGAGTCTAGCCCACTTCCACAGCCGTGGCACTGGTGGTGAAGTAGCCCTCAGGATGAAGGTCATGGACACAATGAGATCTTAGGCAGTGGGCTGAACTGAAAACAGAGGAATGGCTTGGAACACAAGAGGCAAACATGGACCGAGTACATTCTCTGTGTCCAGTACCATGGTGGTCACTTGAAGATAGAAGCAAGTCGGATGCAGCTTCTAAAATATAATCCCAGTAAAGGTAGAGACCTTTTCTCTCTTGTTCTCTGCTATATTCCCAGAACTAGACTGGCAGTTAGCAGAGGAGACATCTTTGTCTCTTTGCTGGACACAGCCAGGGTGGCTTTCACTGCTGACACTGCAATGCTGGGCACTGGGCACTGCCACTTGAGCCTGGACATTGCTGTCCCCACCCTCAGCAGAATGAACTCTGTGCTGTGCATCCTTCTTCATACTGCTGGCTTCAGATTCAGAACCTGACTTGGGTTCATCTGACAGGGGAAGCTGAGGTCACCTCAGGCAGCCTGGACCTTAGCTGCAAGGGAAGCTGGGAACATGACCATTTGGTTTGTATTCTCTTCGCACAAAACTCATGAGGTGAGGGCTTTGTGAAACATGGGAGGGCGTCCAAAGGTGTTAGTGGTCAAGAAGAAAGATTAATGATTGTTACAATAGGATAGGTAGTCCTAGTTTGCCAGGGATAAAGTTGCAGATGTGGTGAGAGCAGATTATGTAGAGCTTTGTATATCTTGTTTTAAAATTTGGACTCTTACCCATAAACAATTGGGAGTCACTGGTGGGTTTTAGGCAGGGGAGTGACATGGTCAGATTTGCATTTTAGAATGATGACCCTGAAGGCAGAGTGGGGAGGATGGGTGGGAAAGACTGGAGGTAGGATGACTAGTTGGGGAGGGGGGATGGGGAGAGAGAGAAAGAGAAAGAAAGAAAGAATGAACCTGGGAGGGCAGGTTCTCAGAGGAGAGGAAATCTTGAGCAAAGAGGAGGCTGCGGTCCTGAATGAGGGGAACGTTTGCCATTTCCCAGAGGCCAGAGGGAAGAAGGTGCAGCTGAAGGTGTCTGTATGTGCAGGTGATATGGTTTAGGAAGCTGGGGAGTTCATGCCTGAGGGACACATTTTCCGAGTTCCTTGAGCCCCAGCCCAGCCTTCCTACATCCTCTTTATGGATTGTTTTTCTCTTTCCCTCCTCCTGTAGCTCAGGGTTCAGCAAACTTTTTCTTAAATGGCCAGATGGTAAATATTTTCAGCTTTGTGGTCCACGAGGTCCCTGCCTAGACCCTAGGGTTGTGGAGCAAAAGCAGCCATAGACATTCGTACCTGGAAGGGTGAGGCTGCGCGCCAGTAACTCTGCTTACTAAAGCTGCCAAGCCATAGTCGGCTGACCCCTGATCTACCTGATTCCTACTCATCCCGACCCTCTGGTAGATGCTCTCATTGCCTCTGTCCTTTTCCTTCAGAATGCTCATCTCCGCTCTAATTAATTATTTGTCCAATTACGTGTTTAGCACTGATTCCCCTGTTCGAATTACAGCAGGGGCTGTGTCCATCTTGTCCTCCTGGCTTCCAGAGCTGGCACATGTGAGAACCAGCATGCATCTCATGCTCACGGTGTGCCAGGCATCGTTCCAAGTGCTTCACATTCATCAATTCGTTCAAACCGCCCAGGGATTGCTCAGTAGATAGATACAGCTCTTAGCCCCCTGTTACAGATAAGGAAGCTGAGGCTCAGAGAGGCTAACTAACATGCTTGAAATCACACAACTGGAAAGTAGAGGGATCAAGATTTGCACTTAGTCTGGCTCTGTAACCACAATGCCATTGATAAGTTGCTGGTGAAAAGTGAACCAAGCGAATAAGAAGTTCAGTTCCTCATCTGGTAGAAAAAATGGCAGGGTGAGTAGGGCTTCCCAAGGAGGAGGATGGAGACCTGGCATTGTCACTGTGGGGAAAGGAAGTGGGATCTGACTGTGGTCCAGGTGAGGATGGAGGACTTGTATGGAGTTTCCTAGGGATGGATGCAGCATGTGTGTCCGGGAGGAGCAGCTGAGATCTAGGTTGATGCAGGTTGTGGGTTTACCAACAGGTTATCTGGGATCAGAGCAGCAGCAGTTGGAGCCTGGATGAGATCACTCTTTGGTTCTGATTTTGGCGCTTACTGACCTTATGACACAGACGCATGGCCTAATTTAGGTGAGCCTTAATTTTATGTACAAATATGCTGATGTTTATAAGATCTATGCTGGTGTTTTGGTGACTGGAAGAGCAAATGCATCTGAAGGTGCAGGCCTGTAATAGGAGCTCAGCAAATTGGCCCTGCTCTCCCTTCAGAAAACTTTTTGACCCTGAGGCTCCATGAGGGCAATATCTGGTCCAGGATGCTCAAGCCATGCTTTGGGAAGCTGCACCTCCTCCTGCCTCGCTGTGTGCCTGTGCCCCTCTCTTTATGGCCGCAGCAAGTGTTCTCAACCAGGTAGCACCTAGTACAGACTACGTCCTGCCTGCCATGTGCTCTGGACCCGTTTTGATGTTGTATTGAGGTGCGTCTGTGGGTGTGTGTCAGGAGAAGTGCCCAGCGCGTGCCTATGCTTTGGGTGAAGGAGTGGGCACATTCCCCTGTGTGACACGCACAAATGTGCATCTGAATGTATGTACATAGCGTTCAAATTACAACCTGCAGTTCCTTGTGGTGGAGATGAGTTTCTTTCATGATGTGATGAACAACTAAAAATAAAAAGGCGACTCTACAACCGTGTTGGTAAGTCTTCAGAGAATAGGAATCATGGTGTGTAACAAACCCAGGGATCAAACAGATTGCAAAGAGCTGAAAGGACAGGTCATATCTAATAAGATGAATTTTAGTAGGGGCAAAAGCAAAACAAAGCAGGTGGGTTTTTTTTTTTTCGAGATTGATATAATGAATTGGGCAAGTCCACGTACAAGAGGCTGAATAACAGATTACTGGGTGAAGAAGCCCTGGAGGTTTGGTTGACTGGAGCTCATTATGGGTGAAAGACTGCAGGGTTGATCTGGGCCTTTGCCTCCTCTCTTCCTCCTGATTAGGTTGCTTTCCTCTTTTATTATCATCAGCAAATAGTGATTGAGTGTGTAGTATGTGATATTTGCAGAAGGAATTAATGAAATATGAAATTTAATCTTTGACTTTCATATGTTTTAATTCTTTCATTCATTCTAAAACTATTACTGAAAACCTACATTGTACTAAAATACAAAAGTGAATAAAACATAGTTCTTAAAGAATCCACAACTTATTCGGGAAGACAGGATCAATACACAGGAAAAAATGTCTAGAATACAAGGATATATAGTAAGTATATGATGGGATACAAATTCATGAGGTCTGTATGTTCAAAGTCATTGCCTCTCCCCCAGAACACCAAAGAGAATCATGTGGTCTCTACTTTGATCTTCCCCGCTGTAGTAAAGGAAGAAAGAAAGCCTCATGGGCTGGGGGACAAAGAGGCACTTTCTGGGGAGGGGTTGAAAAAAGTGCTGTGGGAGTCCCTTGGGGATAGGAAGGACAGTAACGAAAGAGAGTTTTAATAAATATGACTCTAAACTATACTTTTGGAGACCTTCTCATGACTTTTGAGAAATGTGAGTAGAGAATGAAGTTCCTTTTTAATTACTTTGGGTGGTTGAGATTTTACTTCTTGAAATCAGCCCCACTCTGAAATAGAACCTCTGGTTCCAAGGGATGTAGATAATGCTAAATATGTAACGCCATGATAGCCTTCGTGGTGGAGACGAACTGGAGCCTGATTTCCAAGGATGGGTGGGAGAAGCCAGGCAGAGAGAAGGGTAAAGGGAGGACGTTGCATAGTGGAGGGCTAGGGGATGGTGTGGGGAAAACAATAGTGGAGGTGCTGAGGAGGGAACACTCAGGGCATCTCCAGAGGTCAGTGCAGAGGCCCGTGTAAAGGAGAGTTTGGGGATGCTAGCCCCACCCATCCCCTCCTCTGGGAGCTGTCCTTCATCCACCAAGGCTTTCTCCTATATTTCCTGTATAAAGTGTCTCCAGAGAATCAGTCAGCCCAGTGAATGCAGTGATGGTGTGTCCCTTCCTATCTCCTTGGCAGTGTTACCTCTTCTGACAGCAGTCCTACTGCTCTCTATTTGGGTCTTTCCAACTGCAGACCTGGGTATAAGAATCCTTGCAGCTTATTTTCACTCATAGGAAGCTTCCTAAATGACAAAGGGCTATTTCCTAAATGACAAAGACAGAATTCAGAGCCACAGAAATGCATAAAATATTTATAATGAACCTGAGAGTTTAGTTTAATCACATACATCTCTTTCCTCTTGTGTATTAATTAATCCTGATAAATCCCTCACCTCTTTTTTTTTTTTTTTCCTCCTTCTACACCTAAATCGCTCAGAAAAGGCATGTTTGTGGAAGACAAGCTGAAGGGGGTGTTTCGGGATCATCTTAAAAGAATAAGCCCTAAATATTTCAGATGGAGTCGTGAGTGTAGCAGATACATCATCAGAGAATATGATTATGTTGACTTCAAGAGAAACACCCATTTTTATGTACTTGAAAACTGCCCTGAACTCACTCTGGTCTCTGAGACCTTCTCTGTTATTACAGAAGACCAGCAGGATGGGTTGGGTTTGAATCCATCAAAATGGAACCCTACGCTCTACCATCAGTACCTACTAAGTCATAACCAAATTGTCTGGATATATTATGCTAGAGGATGAGGAAAGAATGGGGAGAGGTGTCAGGAATTATGATTCCCTTTCATAGCTCTGGCAACTGCAATAAATCTTTTTCTATAGTTAGACAATGGGTTTTACCCTGCAGATGAAGAAAACCAACACCAACACAATCCATCCACCACTGAGATGAGCTGCTGCAGATGAATCTTAAAAGGCTTCACTCTGTATTTTCTTCTCATTTAGATTCATCAAATTTCCCAAAATTCCCAGAGTAGTTTTTGATGTAGTTTCCTTACTCTGGTGATTTAACTCTTGTTCAAAATGAAACATTATTTCTGACATGCATTTCCAGGGAAAAAAATAACCTGATTTGGGAGGCAATGTTTTAGTGTTTGGGCTGCTATAACAAAATACCACAGACTGGGTAGCTTATAAACAACAGAAATTGGTTTCTCACAGTTCCGGAGGCTGGGAAGTTCAGGATGAAGGTGTCAGGGTGGTCGCATTTGGTGAGGACCCTCTTCCTGGCTCATAGCCGGCAACTTCTTCCTGTAACCTCACATGGA
The DNA here is from genome assembly GCF_951394435.1 of Stenella coeruleoalba. Lineage (NCBI taxonomy): Eukaryota > Metazoa > Chordata > Mammalia > Artiodactyla > Delphinidae > Stenella > Stenella coeruleoalba. The sequence goes on from NC_137159.1 coordinate 72,540,370, forward strand.
GGAAGGAGCAAGGAGTCTCTCTGGAGCCTCTTTTATAAGGTGCTAATCCCATTCATGAGTGTACCACTCTCATGACTTAAGAACCTCTCAAAGGCCGTATCTCTTAATACCATCATCTTTGGGGGTTAGGATTTCAGCATATGAATTTGGGGGGGACATAAGCATTCAGACCATAGGAGGCAAATAATACTGATAGGGAGACCTTGGAAGAGACATTAACATCATCCCTAACTTCAGATTTCTCCAAGTATGGTGAAACAGATCTGGGGGTCTGGGCAGGCATGATGTGCATGAAAAAGGACATTTATTTCAGTACAACTAGAGAGGCACGTGCATGGGGTAGATGATGGGAGAAGCAGGGGCCACAGCACAGAGGACATTTTGTGCCACTAGTTCTCAAGACAGGCTGCTCATGAAAATCTCTTGGGGAGATTAAAAAAAATACCATTGTCAGGTCCTGTATCAGAATGATGTTTTTTTTTTTTTTTCTTTTTTGCGATACGCGGGCCTCTCACTGTTGTGGCCTCTCCCGTTGCAGAGCACAGGCTCTGGACGCGCAGGCTCAGTGGCCATGGCTCATGGGCCCAGCTGCTCCGCGGCATGTGGGATCTTCCCGGACCGGGGCACGAACCCGTGTCCCCTGCATCGGCAGGCGGACTCTCAACCACTGCACCACCAGGGAAGCCCAGAATGATGTATTTTTAATAATTTATGCTTTAGGGTGAATTAATTCAATTAGTTCACTTTCCTTCTAAACTCTAGTTGAGACTACTGAATAAATAGTTTTGTTTGGGGGAGTTAATTAACCTTGGAGCATGGATTAATTAATTAATTAAGCAACCACGTGTGTGTTATTTTTCTAGGCAGTGTGTTAAAATGAAGAGATAATGAAGTCCTTGTCCCATGCTTTGAAGAGTTCACCCACCGGTGGAGGATATAGGCAGATAGACAGATATTTTGTCATACTGTTCAAAAAAAGTTCTCTAGGCAGAGAGAACCCTGGTTCTTTTGAGTAAATAGTCTTTTATCCTCATACTTTTGGCTCTTACAATGACCCTTGGACACCAACCACCACTCTTGAGTCTTGAAGGTCTGTGTTCTGGTGAGGGGTGGATGGAGTGAGGGGATAGAGGGTCTTTCCACATGTGGAGCACAGAGGCAGTTACAGGAGGTCATGTTCTAAAGGGGTGAAAAGGCCAAGTCAAGAAGCTTGATAGAGTTTGACAGCCAAGATTGGTATCAAAGAGAATGGAAGAGAATTGAGAACTAGGGTACTAGCGTACGGGAACAATTGGAACCGGTTGGCTAGAGGGGACCTGGAGATATTCTGGAAGGATTGCTTTTTTATGATTTCTCCTAACAGCTGACATAGGCTTGGCAGGTGCATTTAAAGGGCTGAAATAGAAGGGGTACTAATTGCCATATGTATTACATTGTCTCTTTGGGAAAATGCTTCTGTGTTAGGAAAGGAAGTAAGGTGGAACCCAAAGACATTTCGATTCGTAGAAAAATAGTGGCATTATTGATGCTTTTCCTTTGCTTCATCAAGTACATGGAATGACAAGGTAGCAACGTGATATGATTACTTGACTTTTCTGCTTATAGGGAAGGAAAGGAGAACTCATTATTTCAATTACCATTGGAAATATTTCAAGAATATGTTAATCTACTTTCCTGCCTTGGTAATAGAGTGTAGTGGATATAATGGAATATTTGTTTCCCTGAACCTCAGCAGCCTCACATTTTGATTGTTTTAATCACACATCTCCTTGTGTTATTTAATAATTATATCACATATGAATCTTACCTTCCTGCTATGGTCTGAATGTTTCTATCCCCTCCGCCCAAATTTATATATTGAAATCTTAACCCCCAACGTAATTGTATTAGGAAGTGGGGACTTTGGGAGGTGATTGGGTCACAAGGGCAGAGCCCCAATGATTGGAATTATGCCATCCTCTGAGGGCACAGCAAAACGGCACCATGTATGCACCAAAAAGTGGGTCTCATTAGACACCAAATCTGCTGGTGCTGTGATCTTGGACTTCCCAGCCTCCAGAACTGTGAGTGATAAATGTTTGTTGTTTATCAGCCATCCAGTTTATGGTATTTTTCTTACAGCAGCCTGAATGGACCAAGACACTCTCCAAAGAGTCCATTAATTCCTTGGGAAGCAGAACATGTTTCCTAAATCTTGACCTTCCCTACAAAACCCAGCCCTTTGGCTTGGGCATTAGCAATGACCCATGAAGAGCTATGAATAGAACTGGGATGATCAAGGAACATCAGTCCTTTGGCTATTGCTATGGTCTGAATGTTTGTATTTCCGTAGAATTCATGTTGAAACTTCAGCACCCAAAAGTGATGGTATTAGTAGGTGGGGCCTTTAGGAGGTGACTAGGTCATGAGGATGGAGTCCTCATGAATGGGATCAGTGTCCTTATAAAAGAGAGCTCCCTGGTCCCTTCCACCATGTGAAGCCACAGAAAGTCTGCAGCCCAGAAGAGGGCCCTTACCCGACCGTACAGGCACCATGATTCTGGACTTTGAGCCTCCAGAACTGTGAGAAACAAACTGCTGTCTATAAGCCACCCAGTCTGCGGTATTTCATTATAGCAGCCCAAACAGACTAAGACAGCTCTTTTAGTTTCCTGATGAATGAGGCGCTACGGATGCTTGCTTAATAAGGGATGTTGATCCATCAAAGAGGGTAGAACTAAGGTATTAAGAGTAGAAATTGCAGCACGTTAAAAAGTAGAAGTTCCTTGTCGAGACGTTAGGAGACCCTCTTAAAAGTAAATTTATTAGTTGATTAAATGTGTGTTTTTTCTCACTGGAATCCAAGTCTCTGAGATCTGAAGAGACAGGAGTGCCTGAGGGCTCCTTTTTTTGATGGGTACATACTGGTGAGCCTTGGAGCCCGTTGTGCAGTCATGACCCACCTGGGCGGCCCACTTCCCCTCTGAGCAGAGGTTTGTCTGCTTCAGCTCCCTCCCAGCTTGGTGAGCACTCCTGCTGGCAAAGGTTGGATTTCGCAGCTAAGTCTAGACTTGGGAATCTACAGGGAGGAAGATTTCTTGTGGAGGAAACATTTTTTTAATGTAAACGGTATTCTGGCTGAGAGTTCTTTTTCTACTGAAGGAAAATAAGACTAGTGCACTGACATCCACAGTGTAATGATTTTATATCTAATCCATACCACAGGCCATATTGTGCAGGGCCCAGGAAGTGCAAACTGTGTGTGGACTCAAACACACACAGTCATGCAGCAGAGGCACATTTTTCTCTCTAGAGTGTGGTTGAATTATCGTTGGGGTATAAGGCAAGAATCACACTGTGGTCTGGCCTTCACTAATCTGTATATCTTTCCTTGAAGGAAGGCTTTAGCTGTTCAATTTAGTTTTATTTACTTAAGATGTTGTGTTTGAACTTGGCCTGCATGCCTAGAAGCTAGAAGGACATGGAAAAATGTGTGCGTTCTAACTAAATCCCAAAGCACATCACATCAATTCAGACATGGACGGCTAGGGACCACCTTTTACTCCTAGAAGCCAGTTAGGGTGGAAAAGAAAGCTCTTTCTTTCCACCCTTGAAAACATGGAAAAGGAAAAAAAAATGTTTAAAAGTGAAATTTCATACAACAAAATCTTGTATCCAAAAATATAACAAAATTTCCAAAAGGATATTATAAGCAAATTTCCTTTTGCATTGGTTTCATTTCAAATTATTCTGTGTCCCTAATTGCCTGCTAGTTTTAGTTTTTGTTAACTCAAGAATATGCTCTCACCCCATCTGATTTAAGTAATATTAATCGAGGCTTTCAATTATATTGAATAAATATTTATTGTGGTAAAAGGAGAGAGGGCATCTAGAGAATCTGTTTATTAGGAACATTGCAAAGGTTTAGCTTTTCCCTCTCAACAGCAGTGCTTAAAGAACAACCTTCCAGGGCTTCCCTGGTGGCGCAGTGGTTGAGAGTCCGCCTGCCGATGTAGGGGACACGGGTTCGTGCCCCGGTCCGGGAGAATCCCCCACATGCCACGGAGCGGCTGGGCCCGTGAGCCATGGCCGCTGAGCCTGCGCGTCTGGAGACTGTGCTCCGCAACGGGAGAGGCCACAACAGTGAGAGGCCCATGTACCGCAAAAAAAAAAAAAAAAAAAAGAACAACCTTCCAGATTAATAATAATAAAAAAAAAGAGGTTAGTTCTCTCCTAAAATATTTCAAATAGCTGATAGTTTATAAGAGTACAGATTACTCTGCAAGAGATTGTCTAATGATTAGAGTTCACGGAAAAAGAAGCTAAAATGTAAAGAAAAATAGGTTTGGGGTTTCCATAATGTAGAAATTATGGGAAAGATTAAATCCAGTTTTTTAGAGGTCAAGTGAATCAACATAATTAGCATGCAAAAGCAACCAGTGATTAAATATCTAATGTTTTATAGGTTTGGTATAATGTCCAGCAAACCACATGTGCTTAGTAAATTTTAAATGATATCAACAATATTCCCTTGCTGCTGACAGACAGTTAATGTTTCCAGTTTGGGAGGCATTATTAATCCTTTAAGTATGGTTATTTCACTGAGTGAAGAGGGGAAAGGGTTCATCAGACAACAGTGGTGGGGTGGAAATGATGCTTCTTCCCATAATGATCAGATGTCTTGCCTCTCATTGGGATAATCGATTCTAATATTATTAAGCAAAGCCCCATATATCTGCCCTTGCATTTTTCTGATACAAATACAATATACCTACCACTGCTCAGTATCTTTCATATGTGAAGTAATAAAACTGCTTCAATATGAAATCTTGTACTTTACATGTAGATTGGATTGCTATGGGCCATTAGACTCTTTACATAAACAATATATTTTGTTTAAAAGAAAACTGTGCTCAGTTTAACATTCTGAAAGTTCATAATGTGCAAAACCACCTTAGCAGAGTAAACGGTGTCAGGAAGGAATCTGGCATGGCCAACCGAGGCACGAAGGAGCAAGGAGCGTTAACTTCTAGTAAAATAACTTTTCTCCCGTGGGTGGTTTTAACAAGATGGCTGCCAACAGGCGAAAGCTCACTAATGTCAGGTGCAATTAAAAACCTTAATTCCAGGATCATTGTCTGAAGCATTCACAGTGTTCCATGCTGAGGGGCTGAGGCGGAGAATCCTAACCAAGGCAGCAAATGATTTGCCTTTCTGAGAAGAGAGCCATTTCTGCACAGAGAGCTGATGACATATTGAGGCCATGTCTGGCAGTATAATATGATGTCACAGGATCCATTTTTGATATTAGATAATAGCCTTCATTCTGGTAGGTCAGTATCTCATTCCTCAGCTTATTTATCTTCACTGTGTAAAAAATCTGCAAACCAGGATTTGTAGACAAACCTCACCCGAGTGCACTGCAGTATTTGCATCTTGGGCTCCTTTGCATCACTGATCCTTGTGCTCTGCCACAGCTGTCTGAGTAATGGCTTTTTTTCCCTTTCTATCTGGGTTGGCTTTATTCCCAGATTCCAAATGAAAGAGACAGCATTTTACTTGACCACCCCATTCCAGCCGTTAAATACTGTGCCTTCAAGCTCCGATGCTCTAATGGTCGATTAAAGTTGATAACAGTCTGTCCAGTTTCCATTTTTTAACAATTCAGCCTGCTGAAATTGTAATATTGTGAAAATCTGAAGTCTACAGGACCTGCCTAAGAATCTGTCTGGATGTCAACACATAATAAACAAGGGGGAAAAGTAATGCCAACAGGCCTCAGCATTTGCAGAGCTTGGGTTAGCTACGTAGCCTAGCCACGTTTGTGTAGAGTAGAACTAGCTGGTAGATCAACTGATCTATCAAACAGGATGTGGAATCGAGACACTCGAGGGGTCATTCACAGCTGCAGAAGGCAGACATCCTCAAAAACTCTCTAAACCAATGAATGACCTATGCATTCCCTTCCCTACCTGCCTTACCAAGAGGTCAGTCTTTATTTGGTCTTATTAAAACCCTTTCTTAACTTGTTCGGCAGACACATAACTCATAGCTCCTGGACTTTGTTGTTAGGGATGTTGTTGTGGGATGAAGGGTTACAAGGGTACAAATCTAATTGAAACAGTTTTGAAAATCTGATATCTCAGGGGATCAGAATAAAATAGTTTGAAATAATCTCTTTTCAAACCAACAGTGGTCTTTCTTGAGCCTTAGAAAAACAAAACTAAAACCAGGGATTCTGAGATGGATTTGTAGACCAGTAGAACTCTGAGATAAGCAGTTTGATCCCAGTCTTCTAAGTGATGGAAAAAAATAACAATTTCACCATGAGCCATGCTCCCTCTGTTTGTATTACGCAGACTCTACTGAGTTCCTTCCATTGTATTAGTCATCTTGCTTTTCTCAGTCAGGCTTAGATCCTTTATCTGAACGTGGATGACCTCCCAGAGTTCTCATCTTTTAGGCTAGTCTCATTTTTTTCAATCAGTTGCTTTGCTCTTGGATGCTTTTTTCATGTTGGGGAAGCAATTGCCCATTTTCTGAGTCGTTGCTGCTAAAATAAGTGCAGATGGGTCCCTCCGATTCTGAGAAATTTATTACTGTTGATAAATATGACATTTCTGGGAATGTGGCTTCAATCTCCTTTTTCCTAGGCAGGTTGAAATGATGACCAAAGAACCTAAAGGGCCAAATATTTAGTTCTTCATGTTATGACCACATCACAGAGCCTGTGCTTACATTTTTAGACAATCTTTTCATCTAAAAACATGGATATTATTGCTTAAAAAAAGACTCTAACACTATCAAGCAATTTGAACTCTGTCTTTTGTCCACTTCATCTTTTTCAGAGGGGTCTTTGCTTCAAGGGCAAGGAGTATTCATGTTTTCTCATATGCAATGAGATAAAAGAAGAGTATGCAGAAATTTAACATCAAAAATTGATATGACTCCAGAAGTTTTCTTTCTCCTGTTTTTGGACGGTGGTGCCATAAAGTCTGCCCCCTGGCACATAAGCACTGATGATATTTATCTTTATTGTTCTTTTTCTTCATATTAATGCAAATGTTGGTGCTTAATGTTTATTGCTGAAATGCTTTTGAACGCTGGGAAGCCCAGACTTCTGACAATGAGTGTGAATTAAAGGGGAGACATACTCTGTCTTCCGGAAATGTCTTCATTTCCTAGAATTAGCTATTGATGTTTGCCGGGTACAAGCTTTAAGTCACAAACTTTCTGCCTCAAAAATCCATTTCTGTTTACATGTTTTATCTAGTCTCTAGTCCCTCTCTAGTCTCATCAATCTTCTTCTACCTTTCTGGAAACCCATGAAAAAGCCTGGCACATTAGATGATGATGATGATGAAGATGATAGTAATAGTAATAATAGTAGCAACTAATATAGCATACGCCAGATAGTTTTTTAAGCACATTACAAAGATTAATTTATTTAACCCTTATGACAACTTTGTGAGCTAGGTACCATTATCCTCCTTGTTAAACAGATGAGAAAATTGAGGCACAGTTTGGTTACATAACTTGCCCAAGGTCACATAGCTAGTAAGTGGTCAGGTGAGATTGGAACCCAGGAAATCTGACCTGAGGGTTTTCTGCTTAACTTATCCTCTGGGTGAATGCATTAGTTTGCTTGGGTTGCCATAACAAAATACAGGTTGGATGACTTAAACAATGGAAATTTATTTTTTTTAAGCTAGGATTCCAGCATCAAGGTGTAGGCAGGTTTGGTTTCTTCTGAGGCCTCTCTCCTTGGCTTGCAGACTGCCATCTTCTTGCTGTGTCTCACCTGGTCTTTCCGCTGTGTGTGTGTCCCTGGTGTCTCTTTCTGTGTCCAAATTTCCTCTTCTTATAATAACACCGGTCAGATTGGATTAGGGCCCACCCTAATGGCCTCCTCATTTTAGCTTAATCACCCCTGTAGAGGCCCTATCTCCAATTTGGGCCATAACAGTGAACTTCTGAAGACTTGTTTTCCTGGCCTTTGAGTCTTCTGCCTGGCATCATTGTTGGGTATCTCTTTTTCTTCCCTCTCTACCTAGCATTCTACTCTGCTTACTTGCCCGGACCTTCTGCCCACAGAGACCCATACCTTGCAGACTTAGTTCCCCCTGAGAACCAGATTAAGTCTCATTTAAGAGCCCATTTCTATGATCTATGATGCCTGGAATGAGGTGCTGCCCAGAGCCTGCTGTTGGAGTTAGTGAGGGATGCTTAGGTCTTCTGTGGGCCTCAGAGTTGTAGCATTTCCCATTTTTATTGGGTGTGCTTGGTTGTGAGGTTTTAATCCTCAGTTTTCTAATTCTCCTTACACATTCCTTATAGGATGTGAACTCTGGCTTCAGTGTCAGCTCTTTGTTCTGCTACTTCAAAAAGTTCAAAATCCCTTGGTCTAGATCCAGCTCTGAAGTGCTCTCCATGGTTCTTTAGGTGGTGATTGATAATGCAAAGTGAGTGGGAAGGAGAAATTACAATAGGAGATTAGAAGAAAATAGAAAATAATTAGAATAATAATTAGAAGAAAGCAGGAAATTATAAAAGTCTGTTATGTAATGTGTCTTCTGGATGGGAGAATTTATAGGAAAGTGTTTGAAAAGCCCTCAGTGCTCTCCAGTGTGAGGTGGCGTTATTATTATAATTGTTGCATTTGCTTTATTATTCTCACCTCAAGATTCTGGTTTCTGTCAAAGGTGAACATAGAAATAAATCAGTAGGTGGACTGGAAACCCAGAAGTCTGGGGTGCTGTTGAACCACCATGAATGGGGAAGATGTCTTCTTGGAGCTTTTGCCTGACCAGTGAGTGTCCTGAAGATCAAGGGAACATTCAGCCCAGCTTCATGAAGGGGCAGCTGGAAGATGAAGGAAAAGACCCATCTGTGCTATAAACGGGAGGAGAGAGCCCATTCTCAAATCCAGGCCATGCGAGACTAGTTCAAACTGCAGGGAAAAGGCACAGGCCACCAAAACACAGAAAAATTCCAACCTGGCAAAGGGGTCAGAGAGAATCAGAAACACTCTTGCAAATACAGCAGAGAAGGAGGTGAGGCTAGCAAAAAAATAGGACAAGTAATAAGTGTGAAAGGGGATTGAAGCTAGTAATGACTCAAAAATGACTGAGCTGCCGAACCTATTTAAAAATCCTCTTAAAAACAGAAGCAGAGAAGAAAAAGAACATGGATAGGAGTGGCAAAGGGATGACCTTGAAGAATAATTAAGCCAAAACCAAGTGAGGGGCTATTTTGCAGCTCAGAACATAGAGAAATCAGTGTGGGATGGCAGGATTCCGAAGGCATTAAGGGAGCTTGTGCTCTCTAAGCTAATTAGTTCACACACTTACAGTTATTTTGAGGAAAAGTAATAGGGATCTAAGGATGCTAGGAAGAGAGGGGAATATAAAAGGTGGTTTCAATCTTAAACCAAGACAGAAGCCTTATGGAAATGCAGTTCAATATAGCTGATGTAAACATGCAATGGGGATGTGAAGGAGGGACCCCGGCACCCAGAGGGTAATGGGATCGTTGGCAAGAACCATGATTGATTTTTGTTTTTCAAGAACAAAGCAGGCCCAACAATTGATTTTTTCTTGTGCACAGGAATTGGCCGAATTTTAAAGGATAGCATAAATCTTTGAACTTTACTTACACATTTGGCACCAGTGTTCACATCATTTATTTCAAAGCTGGGGTAGCTTGGCTGTATGGGCCCTTGTCACACGGATTAAGAGTGGCCAGAAGACCAAAGCAAAGGAGGAGACAGACAGCAGTTTATCCAGCTCATGGTTGGGTGGGGAGTAAATCCTTCAGGTTAACGAAGCCTTCAGGTGATTCTCAACTGGGGGATTCTGATGATTCCCTCAGAATGTGAAGTCCTGAACAATGAGATGAGAAAATTGTAAGATGAGGTTTGGCTGAGGGCAAAACTACTGTCTTAGGGGCTTCCCGGGTGGTGCAGTGGTTGAGAGTCCGCCTGCCGATGCAGGGGACACGGGTTCGTGCCCCGGTCTGGGAAGATCCCACATGCCGCGGAGCAGCTGGGCCCGTGAGCCATGGCCACTGGGCCTGCGCGTCCGGAGCCTGTGCTCCGCAACGGGAGTAGGCCACAACAGTGAGAGGCCCGCGTACCGCAAAAAAAAAAAAAACCCAAAAAACGAAAAACTACTGTCTTAGTAATGTAACGGGGCTTGAAAGGATCCTTGCTTTGGGTGGATGACTGGACTATATGAATGCTCATTTTCCTTATATATTGAGTATTTTATAATTCTAGAAATAATGGCTATTGTAATTTTTGAGCAGTGAGAGGAAGCAGGCAGACAGACCAACCAGAGATTAAGTTGGAATCTCAAGGGAGTAGGAGTTATCCCAGGGTAATGAGAATGACAGAACCTTCGATGCCCTTCTTTTTTTCTACCCACACTCTGTTCTAAATACCCTTCTTTTTTTCTACCCACACTCTGTTCTAAGATTGAATATGCTGTTTCTATTGCCCCAGCCATCTCTGAGCCTTGCACTTTTAATCCCACAACCTATAACTCACCTGATTCCTGAGTACCACCATTGTTATTCCTAACTTGAACCTGATTCTATTTTTGGTAGAGTCCGTACTATAAAAGTGCAGAATAGGGCAAAATGTTAGGGATACAGAGGCCAAAAGGAATACATAATCTAGTACTTTATGACTTAATTCAGAAATCCTCATGGGCAAAGATACGTTAAGTCTGTGAGATTCTGAATGAGTAGAATGAAAAAGTAATCAACTTTGATAAAATGAAAGGCTGATAGATCGCAGAGAAAGAAGGTCCTATCTCATGATCCTCCTGCAAGACCCCCACCCTATATGACTCATCGCCTTGCAGCCTCCAGGGCAGGGTCTCTTCCACTTTATAGGTGAGAATATTGAAACACAAGTCAAAAGGAACATCCAGTTTTAGCTCCTACATGTGAAGATCCTGGAAGTCATCACTGTCATCCTTACAACAAGAAAAAGCTGAGCAAACTGAAAACCAATGACTTTTCTTGGACCATCAGAGAATGATGTTGTGGAGCAAACTATCACTTTGAAATCTGGAGAGACAGGTGAATACAGCAAAGTCACACTGAAATATGCTTCCCTGGAGAAGAAAAGTAAAATAAAATTTTTTACATTTCTTACTCTTAATTCATCTAAAAGATAACTGTTGAAGTAGTATATGGCTTATGGATAAATGAAATGACTAATAGCAATGTCATAAGGGACAGGGAGGAGGAATTGGGAAAACTCTGTTATAAGGTACTTTCCATAAATGTGGAACAGTATACTGTTATTTGAAGGTGGGCCTAGATTAATTAAAAATGTATATTTCAAACTCTAGGGCAACCACTAAATTGTTTTTAAAAAGAAGAATAATTGATATGCTAAGAGAGGAGAGAAAATGGACTCATGTAATTAAAACCAGAGAAAGCACAAAAAGGTGGGGAAAAGAAACAAATAACAAGTGTAGTGAATAGAAACAGCTACAAATATAATAGACATTAATCCAACTATATCAATAATCACTTTAATGTAAATGGTCTAAATACACCAATTAAAAGGGAGAAATTCTCAGAGTGAACTAAAAAAACAAGAACCAACTATATTTTGTCTACAAGAAAAACACTTTAAAAGTAAGGGGATGGAGCTTCCCTGGTGGCGCAGTGGTTGAGAGTCGACCTGCTGATGCAGGGGACGCGGGTTCGTGCCCCGGTCCGGGAAGATCCCACATGCCGCGGAGCGGCTGGGCCCGTGAGCCATGGCCGCTGAGCCTGTGCGTCCGGAGCCTGTGCTCTGCAACGGGAGAGGCCACAACAGTGAGAGGCCCGCGTACCGCAAAAAAAAAAAAAAAAAAGTAACGGGATGGTGAAAGATATACCATGCTAACGTTAATCAAAAGAAAGCTGGAGTAACTATGTTAATTTCAGACAAAGCAGACTTCAGGACAAGGAAAATTATTAGGAATAAAGAAGCCATATAATAATATTGGAGTTGTAATTATATAATAATGTAGAGATCAGTTCTCCAAGAAGACATGACAATCCTTAATGTGTATGTAACTAACAAAAGAGTACAAAATACATGAGGCAAAACTGACAGAACTGCAAGGAGAAATGGAAAAATCCATTACCATAGCTGCAGACTTTAATACCCCTCTTTCAGTCATTGATAGATAAGAGTAGTTTCAAAATCAGTAAGGATATACTTGATCTGAACAGCATTATCAGTCAACTTGATTTGTACAATATTCCATCCCATGACAACAGAATATACATTTTTTTTCGAATTCACATGGAACATTCACCAAAATAGACTACATTCTGGACCTTAAAACACATCTTAACAAATTTAAAATAACAGAAATCATATTAAGTATGTCTCAGACCATAATAAAATTAAACTGGAACTCAATAACAAAAAGATAACTGGAAGATACTCAAATATTTGGAAATTAAACACATTTCTAAATAACACACAGATGAAAGAAAATGTTTCAAGAGAAATTAAAAATTATTTTGAACTAAATGAAAATAAAACATCAAAATTTGTGGAATTCAGTGAAAACAGTGCTTAGAAGGAAATTTATAGTGTTAAATGCATATGTTAGAAAAGAACAAATATCTTAAATCAATTATCTAGCTTCCACCTTAGGAAACTAGAGAAAGAAGTGTAACTTAAGCCTAAAGCAAGCCAAAAAATAATAAAAATTAGAGCAAATGTCAATGAAACTGAAAATAGGAAAATAATAGGGAAAGTCAATAAAACCAAAATCTCTTTCTTTGAAAATATCAATAAATTTGATAAACATCTAGTCAGGCTAACCAAGGGAAAAAGAGAGAAGACACAACATTTTCCAAAATCAGAAATAAAGGAGGAATATCACTACTGAGTCCACAGAAATTAAAAGAATAATAAAGGAATACCATGTATGCTCACAAAATTGATAACTTAGATTAATGGATGAATTCCTTAAAAGACAAGAACTGCCAAACTCTCACAAGGATAAATAGGTTACATGAATAGCCCTATATCTATTAAAGAGATAAAGTCAGTAATTAATAACCTTTCAAAAAAAGAAAGCATCAGTCCCAGATAGTTCACTAGTAGATTATGCCATGTATTTAAAGAAGTGATACTACTTTTCAGCAGTCTCCTCCAGAAAAGTAGAAGCAGAAAGAATACTTCTTGATTCATTCTATGACTACAGCATTAAACTGATTAAAAAAAAAAAAAAAAAAACCCAAAACAGATAAAGACGTTACAAGAAAGGAAGACTATATCAACATAGAAGCAAAAGTTTTCAACAAAATATTAGTTGATGGAGTCAAACGTTGTATAAAAAGAATTATACACCGCAGTCAAATAGGATTTATCCCAGGTTTGCAAAACTAGTTCAACATCGGAAAATCAATTAGCATAATCCACCACACTAACAGGTAAAAAAAAAAAAAGTCATATGATAATATAAATTGGTACAGAGAAGGCATTTGACAAAATCCAGCACTAATTCATGATAAAAACTCTCAGTAAACTAGAATTAGAGGGGAATTTCCTCAATTTTGTAAAGAACACCTACAAAAACCCTGCAGTTGACCTAACACTTAATGGTGAGAAATTTACTCCCTAAGATCGGGAACAAGTCTAGGATGCCCTCTCTTACCACTTCTATTTACCATCATACTGGAGTCCCAGCTAATGCAAAAAGACAATAAAAGCAAATATAGTTATACAGATTGGGCAGGAAAAACTAAAACTGTCTTTGTTATTTGTAGACTTTTTAATGATGGCCATTCTGACTGATGTGAGATGACAACCTCGTTGTAGTTTTGATTCGCATTTCTCTAATAATTATCAATATTGAGCATCTTTTCATGTGCCTGTTGGTCATCTGTATATCTTCTTTGAAGAAATGTCTATTTAGGTCTTCTGCCCATTTTTTGATTGGATTGTTTGTTTTTTGATATTAAGCTGTATGAGCTATTTGTATACTTTGGAAATTAATTCCTTGTTGGTAACATTGTTTGCAAATATTTTCTCCTAGTCTATAGGTTGTCTTTTTATTTTGTTCATGGTTTCCTTTGCTGTGAAAAAGCGTTTAAGTTTAATTAGGTCCCATTTATTTATTTTTGTTTTTATTTCCATGACTCTAGGAGACAGATCCAAAAAAATAGTGCTGCAATTTATGTCAAAAAGTGTTCCACCTATGTTTTCCTCTAGGAGTTTTATAGTCTTACATTTAGGTCTTTAATCCATTTTGAGTTTATTTTTGTATATGGTGTTAGAGAATGTTTTAATTTCATTCTTTTACATTTCATTCTTTTTCATTCTTTTCCAGTTTTCTCAGCACCACTTGTTGAAAAGACTGTCTTTTCTCCATTGTATATTCTTGCCTCCTTTGTCAGAGATTAATTGACCATAAGTGCATGGGTTTATTTCTGGGCTTTCTATCCCATTCCATTGATGTATATGTCTGTTTTTGTTCCAGTACCATACTGATTTTATTACTGTAGCTTTGTAGTATAGTCTGAAGTTGGGGAGCATGATTCCTCCAGCTCCATTCTTCTTTCTCATGTTTGTTTTTGCTATTCGGGTATTTGGGGTCTTTTGTGTTTCCATACAAATTAAAAAAATTTTTGTTCTAGTTCTCCTAAAAATGCCATTGGTAATTTGATATGGATTACATTGAATTTATAGATTGCCTTGGGTAGTGTAGTCATTTTAACAATATTAATTCTTCCCATCCAAGAACACGGTATATTTTTCCATCTGTGTCATCCTCAATTTCTTTCATTTTAACGATATTAATTCTTCCCATCCAAGAACATGGTATATTTTTCCATCTGTGTCATCCAGCAATTTCTTTCATCAGCATATTATAGTTTTTAGAGTACAGGTCTTTTGCTTCCTTAGGTAGGTTTATTCCTAGGTATTTTATTCTTTTTGATGAATGGTAAAGGGGATTGTTTCCTTAATTTCTCTTTCTGATATTTCGTTATTAGTGTATAGAAATGCTGGAGAGGGTGTGGAGAAAAAGGAACCCTCATACACTGTTGGTGGGAATGTAAATTGGTGCAGCCACTATGGAGAACAGTATGGAGGTTCCTTAAAAAGCTAAAAATAGTTACCATATTATCCTGCAATCCCACTCCTGGGCATATATCCAGAGAAAACTCTAATTCAAAAAGATACATGTACCCAAATGTTTATTGCAGCACTATTTACAATAGCCAAGACATGGAAGCAACCTAAATGTCCATCAACAGATGACTGGATAAAGAAGGTGTGGTATATATTGATATATACAATGGAATATTACTTAACCATAAAAAAGAATGAAATAATGCCATTTGAAGCAACATGGATAGACATAGAGATTATCATATTAAGTGAAGTAAGTCAGAGTAAGACAAATTTATGATATTACTTATATGTGGAATCTAAAAAAGAAGATAAAAATGAACTTATTTACAATACAGAAATAGACTCACAGTCATAGAAAGCAAACTTATGGTTACCAAAGGGGGTAGCAGGTGTGTGGGGGGAGATAAATTAGGAGCTTGGGATGAACATATACACACTACTATATATAAAATAGATAAATGACAAGAACCTACTGAATAGTACAGGGAACTATACTCAATGCCTTGTAATAACCTATAATGGAAAAAAAATCTGAAAAAGAATATGTTCATATATATATGATATATATATATATCATATATATAAAAGTGAATCACTTTGCTGTACACTTGAAACTAATACAACACTGTAAATTAACTATACTTCCATTTAAAAAAAAAAACCTGTACAACACAAAAAAAGAAAAGAATATCTTTGTTTACAGATGACATGATTGTCTAAAGTCCCAAAGAATTGAGAAACAAACACACAACTCTCCTGGAACTCATGAGTGAGTATAGCAAGGTCATTGGATACAAGCTTAATGTACAAAAGTCAAATGTTTTCCTATATACCAGTAATGAACAATTGAAATTTGAAATTAAAAAAATTACAATGGCACCAGAAACCAAAATGCTTAGGTATAAATCTGACAAGATATGTATTATAAGATGTATATGTGGAAAACTACAAAATTGATGAAAGAAATAGAAGAAAATCAATAAATGGAAGAATTCTGTTTTCATGGATTGGAAACACAAGTCATGAGACATATTAAGAAGAGGGCTGAGACTAAAGCTTCTGTTTTCAGATCCTCACACCAGAAAATAACTTTAATTTGTGGGACTAGATTTGATGTCTTCTTAACTAGAACAACTTTTAAAAATTAGCCAATTGATTAATTGTCTGATTTGGTTACCTTCACTTTTAGAAGGCAATGCATGCTTAGAGTGAAAAATTTAAACACTGTAAAAGGTTATGAAAAGTAAGTTTTTCTCCATTCCAAGAAGTAATTACAGTTATCAATTTCTGGTATGATTTTCCAGAAATGTTCTAATCATCTACTATCTTTCAGAAGGTAAATCAGAGCTTGTAGCTCAAGATGTTAAGAATGTTGACTTTTCCATTTGTGAAATCTTCATAAACCATATAAATATATGTAGAAACTTTTACTTTCTAGTTTGCATTGTTTTAATATTTTTTACAAGGAGTACTTACTAATTTCATTGTTAACTAATTCATAGTTAACTCATAGATACTAATTTTATAGGTAACATGTAAAAATCTCTGGTTTCTACTGCTTTCTATTCTTTTTGGGCAAATAATTCAAGAATGAGGTCAGAGTTGGTGAGATTTTTCCTGTTCTTTCCAACTGTGCGTTGCATGTGCGTATGTATGTGGAGTTTGGAAAGGAGAAAATAGCCAGAGAAGATGGAAAGCAAGAGATAAGAAAAGACTTTTCCCTTCTTGTGTGTCTCTAGGTCCTCCAGAATGTCTTAGGAGGGGCACAGGGATGTCCCAGATCATAGGACACTTCCTGTGGACAGTTTCTAATTCTGGAAACACATTAGAAGCAGCAGTCAGAGCCTTAAGGTGCAGCGGGTCCTTAAAACCTGTGGTTTAGAGGCATGAGCCTATGCAATTTTCTAGGGTCTGATTGTGGATAGGGAAGCTCTGCATCTTTAGAAAGATCTCTCTGCCTCCCTACTCAGAGTCTTGTAACTTCTTCATTCAGCAAAGTCAGTGTGAGATGAGAAGAGAAATGTACAGAGAGCACCCACCATTATGATCATCTTCAATACCTGGCCCTGATTAAAACGACTTCTGTCTTACTAGTTTTCTTGTTCTGCATTTCTTGCAAACACCACAAACATATCACAGTTTAGACAGCAAATTGCCTGCCATTTTAATGAACTTAAAATATTAGTCCAATAAGGAGGAGTTTGATATTCAAGAGTGAACACTGTGATGACACTGGTACAGGGCAGTTGCCTTGACCAATGTCATATATGAGGACTTTATCCTGGGATTTCCATGTGCTTTGAGGTTGAAGCAAATAGGGTTCTGTTCTTTCAGTCGTACCACAGGCATTAGTGTGGGGCCTGTGCTGAGGTTAGGGCTAAAGCTAGGCCTGGGGCAGGGGTTTGGAGAAAGAGAGGAGGACATGAGGAATTGGAGAAGGGCTTCCTGCTGCCCTTGAAGAATTTAAGATTAAGGAGGGTAGGCAGAACATTTGAACAACGTTAACAGCATTATTTCAGCAGAAATCCAATAATGCGTCAATATCAGGGAGTACCTTGAATGGTACAGGAGCCTGTGTGGGAGTAGACAGAAGCTAAGAGCATGTGGTTGGAAGATTTCACACTTGCACGGGGGTGTCTGGGAGCATCTTTCAGTTGTGATTGGCAGGCTGTCCTCAGTTCACTATCTGGAGCCTCCATGTATAGCAAGGTCACGTTCCCAAATACTCTGATTTTGGAGTCCAGCCAGATGAGGCCACTATTGTTGCTCAGAATTTACTGGATGCCCTGTTTGAGGTCCTTTGGCTTAGTGACATTTCCCTGTAATGCGGCACTGCATGATTGTGCAGACATGTGCAGCCCACTGACATGAACCCCGGGGGAATCTGGTGGTTCTGGTGTTTACCCTTTATAGGCTTGAAAAAGAGCGTGTCTCTCTCTTCCTGGAAAAAAACTGGTTCTCATCTTTCCAGTACTCTTGTCTTGGTGAAGATAATATAATTGTTATTTTTAGTTCTCATCATTTCTCAGCGGAATAATTGTTGTGTTTTCGATACCCTGTGAAGAACACGTTGGATTGCTCCGAAAAAGAACTATCTGAGGCCAGTTGTCCATCAAATCTGCGGATGTGAGCAAGGGCAGCCTGGGTGTCAGATGCCTCCTGTCCCCCAATGAATCACCTGGGAGCCTTATTAGGAACTTTCCAATGACAGGCTCAACTATATTTACCTGATATCACTAGGTCCTTTTGACTTTAGCTTGCTCATCTCAGAAAGTAGGAGGGTGATGCTAGGTGCTGCCAGCTGTCTTTGTTTGTCTGCTCAAGGGAACTCTTAGCTGTGGAAGTGTTAATCCATTACTGATGCATTTGAATAGTGTAAAGTTCAGAGTGGAAGGGAGCTTAATGGCACCTAAATCACTCTGCAGCCCCAAGTCAGAAGCAGCTCCTTTTCTCCCCTAAAATTTTATATAAGGACCTACTATTTATCCTGTGCTTGCTTTGTGCCAGGCACAAGGCTTTAGACCAAGCATTAGATGTCTCCTTTAATGCTTTCATTTAGCTCTCATGTTAAATGAGGCCCCATCTTACAGGTGAGAAAACTGAGGTGATGCTTTAAGAATGCTTTCTTAGTTATCTCAACCAACGTCCCATCACTAGACTGTGTCAGAACAGTGGAAACACCACGTTGACCTCCTTCTTGGAAGTCCTCATGCGGTGTGGATTCATCTCGAAGAGCTCAACTCAGGTTCATTAACCTCAAGGAAGATGTGCTAGGTGTGGGGGGCAGGCTGTTTAAATCACCATCAAAGATGTTTGAGGACTAGGGGAGAAGTTTTGACTCAATATTCACTTCTCTCCTTCCTTGAAAAGAACATACAGATTTCACCAAATT
The DNA here is from genome assembly GCF_951394435.1 of Stenella coeruleoalba. NCBI lineage: Eukaryota > Metazoa > Chordata > Mammalia > Artiodactyla > Delphinidae > Stenella > Stenella coeruleoalba. The sequence continues at coordinate 72,559,401 of NC_137159.1, forward strand.
TACCCATCACCCACAACCCCTCCAAAACATTTGTTGTAGCCAGTTTCCATTCTTATCTGCTGGCCTAATTCATCTGTAAGCCCATGTTCAACCATTCTCTCTGTCTTTTTCAAATTGTTCACTTATCTGTCTCCAAACTGATTATCTTGTATTATTTAGCTGTTTTTGAAGGAATTATACTGGGAATTAAAGTTTCTCCTGCTCCATGACATCAATAAAGATAAACTATATTCAGTACCAAATACAAGGAAGAGATAGCTTTGTTATTTCCTCACTAAGAGCTTCAGTTTTGCACTTATCTATAGTATGGGTGAGTCAAGTTCAGCCCCATGCTGAACCTTAGCTTTGATCTCTGGAAAATGGTGATAGTTATGACTCAGATGTGTCCAACACCTCAAAGCTGTTGTGAGGACAAAAGAAGTTAATAATGTGCTCCAAAGAGCTTGGAATATATACAAATGAAAGGTCGTATTATGAGCAGTCATGGCCTTGACCTTTCTCTTGTGGCCCCCTGCCTTCTGCCCTTGCCAAAATATGCCCTCTTCTACTCATACTTCAGTCTCAGATATGCTGTCATGTCTCTGTGAAGAGTACCATTGCCACACCCTATGTATGCTTGGGCTGCCTTAACAAAGTACTACAGACTGTGTGGCTTAAACAAGGGAAGTTTATGTCCTCTCAGTTCTGGAGGCTAGAAGTCTAAGACGAAGGTGTTGTCAGGGTTTGTTTCCTCTGAAGGCCTCACTTTTTGGCTTGTAGTGGCCATCTTCTCCTGTTTTCACATGGTCTTCCCTTTATGTGTGTTTGTGTCCTAATTTTTTCCTCCTGTAAGGACATCTGTTAACACTGTATTAGGGCCTAATCTAATGACCTCATTTAACCTTAATTCTCTCTTTAAATACCTTATCTCCCAGTACATTCACGTTAGGAAGTACTGGGAATTCGAACTTCAAAGTATGACTTTTGGGGTGACAAAATTCAGCCCGTAACACCTCATTACTTTTTCCTCATTTCCATCCTTCCAAGAAGCCCTTTCTGTGTGTTTTCACAGCATCCTTTATTTTTTCCCTATCATGACACTTACCACTTGCTTGAATTTCTTATTTACTTGTTTATATTCCGGATTAGACTCTAATAAATCTGAGTAGATCTCTGCTTTGTTCTCCCTGTATCCCCAGTTCCTGGAGCAAATGGATTTCTAGTTAATCCTTGAATATTTGTTGAATGATTGAGTTCTTGTTACCACCTCTAAGTATATGAAATTAGACCAAATATTTATTTCACATATACGATGTCTCAGATAATTTATGTATCTTATTTCATGTAAAAATCACAAGAACCCCATGAGGTAGATGCTACTATTAACATCCCTGTTTTATAGTTGAGGAATTTGAGGCACAAAAAGGTCAAGCAATTTACCTAAGGTCAAAGAGCAAGTCATACTGGTGAAGATGGAATTTGAACCCAGGAAGTATGACTTCAGAGCCCTCGTGGTTAAATACAATATTGAGATGTCTCTTGGTAGAACAACAGTGTGGTTTACAGTTATACCAGCTGCCGTCTTATCCAAGTTGAGCCCAAGTCTCCCTCTAATCCATGTCCTAAACGGGGGGGTTTTTTTAATGGTTGTCTTAAGAGTGGTAGAATGGAGGTAGAAGGAAGGGAGGGGAGTGATTAGCACATTTGGGTTACAGTATGGGGTTTGTGTTTGGAGCCAAGTTAGCTGGAAGACAGATAATGGAGCTCCTAAGGTGTGCAGTATAGATGAGAGAGGATTCACCACAATTTTCATCATCCATCTTACCTTAGAGATGAACAGCTTACAAGTCTTTACAGTCTTCAGAGCACTCTCCCTTTTATCATCTCATGTGATTTTCAAAACAGTCAACTAACATAAGCTGAAAAGATAATATTATCTGTGTTTTATTGGTAAGGAAAACGATTGAAGATGGCTAAGTACATTGCCCAACATTGCCAAACTAGTCATTGGAGGTCCCTAAGATTAAATTCTAAGCCTTTTGCCTTTCTCTCCCTTGGATTGAGTTTAATATGGGAAAGGAGTAAAGAGAGAGCTGAATTTCAGGGGGGGACACCTTCAATCTGGAGGGGAGAGGAGGGAGAGTGTCCTGAAAAGGAAACTGAATTCAATTGCTGGGAAACATTGAAGGAGATCCAAGAAGGTGCTGGAGGCAGAAGTCAAGGGATCAGGGAGTCTCAGAGTTGAACTCATCAAGCGAGATGACTTACATGAATGCTTGATACATGTGAATGCTCAGAAGTTGGTGATTGGGAGACCACTGAGCATGTTCTCGAGCATGTTCTCAGTGGTACAGTGTGGTCAGGTCTCAGGTGAACTCCTCTCTCTGAATGAAGTTTGTATTTTTTCTCTAGAATTTCTATTAGTTGAATAACACCAAATTGCTAGATATCTTTTCATTTGCTTTTGTTTGTTTGAGTTCCCTCTGCCTAAAGACATACAGCTTTGATCTTTCCTCAGGATGAGTCCTCTGGAGCAGGTTTGTTTGCAACACCAAAGTACACATTTACTCCTGCCTCTCCCCGACATACCCAAGGCCCCTTTGTTGTAAGACTATTATTTTAAAACCACTGTCTCTGAGATTTGGCATCTTAATTTTCATCTGGACTTTCTTTCCTTCTATCCTTCTATGAGCTAAAATTAAAAATTAGATATATTTTAGAAATATGTCTAGAATAAGAAATAAGATGTTTTCTCCCTTGTACCTTGAGGATTCCTCAGCTTTCCTTCCTCCCTCTAATCTGTTTTCTGACTGCAAATTGTTGTGCTGTGGTGGCTGCTCTATGAGGTAGACTAACTTGTAATGAGGATGTGATGTGCTTAACTGGTGTTGCAAGTCGGCAATGAGGTCATTGAATACAAGACACTTGAACAAAATGTTATTTGTCTAACTTCTAAAGACTCTTATGGACTCTCTATTCTTCCTGCCAGAATTAACCCTCACCATTGGATTTTCTTATTTACCAGGATAAGAGCACGCTAGCTTGAAGAAGAAACATTATCCTGGTTAACTTCACAGATAACTTTTTGGGAGAGTCATGGGGTGAAAGACTGCTTGGCCCTGATGTTTCTCTGTACCTTAGCAGCATATCCAACTGTAGCCAGCAATGTAGAAATTTAATTTTCACACGAGACGTCATTCAATTTTTGGCAAAGTAGTTCAGTCCAGTATTGATGTACACAGAGCCTTGAGTATTCAACTGCCTCAACTGCTGCCTCAAATCTCTCCCTTGATGTGGAGACTTTGGGTACTGTCTCTCTTGTATCTAGATCATGAATTTGGCTTCAGATGGGCAGTGTTACCTTTCTCAAAACATAATTGACTCATTCCTGCCTCTGCAGCTTTGCTAATTGCTTTGTCCTTAAGTGCTGACCCCCATTTTTTTCCTGCCTGTGCAAATTCTACCTGCTTTTAAATTTGATTCAGGTCCTATCTCCTCTCAGAAGCCTTCCATGATATGAAAGTTAACAGTTCTCCTCTGTATTCTGACAGCTTCTGTTGTCTCTAGTCATAATCTAACATATATTACTAATTTGGTTTCTGCATGCTTAATCTTTCCCACTAGATTCTAAGCTCTCCAAGGCCAATGACTCTGCCCTTTTCAACTTTTGTATGACCAGCGTCTTTCTAGCACAGAGATTTGTTTATAGTAGGTGTGAAATAAATGTGTGATATTGGTTGATTTATGGTCATGCTCTCTAACACAAGACATATGGAGTTCATTGGCTTGGTGCTTGAGTGTCAACACCCCCACTACCACCCCTTTCTCCAAGTTATCCTCTTGGCCTGGCCCAGCTGAAACTGTGGAAAGTAGATAAATCACTCAGCTCCTAGGTCAGACAGCTCAGAGAGACATGTACACAGCAGGCCGTTGCCACTGTAATGATGCAGTGGCTGTGCTGTTTGCCAGTTCCTGGACAACAATAGATTGCCTTCCTTCTCTTAACTTTAATTCCATTTCTCATAAGCCTGAAATTGCACTTGCTGTTTTCCAGCTTTTTTCCCCCACCCTGCCCTAGTTCATGTCAGTGTTCCTTAACTAACATTTTTATGGCTTGAAAATCAATTCTGCACCAGATATAAAGACATACTCTGTCTTCAGCCTTTGTTCTCAGTACCAGCCTCAGCACCCTGCATTAGCTCAGTGCTGTGGCTTGAGACCCACTCGATGGTTTCCAGTCTCTGATTGTTTTTATTTGAACTCTGGTTAGATCTGGGTTGATGTTTATGAAATAGACCTTCTAATTCTCTCTTTTCATCAATTTATTCCCAGATAGTGGAATCTTTGGAATTATAGAACTGAAAAGATATTGGTTTTAACAATTCTTGTTAATTGAAAGCCTCACTTATTCTATCCAGTTCAACTTGAAGATTTTGGAAAAGAGGAGAGATTTGTAGGCTAAAGCAGAGGGTTTGAAAAAGACTTTACTGATGTTCAATGGCCAGCCTCAGAGTAATATTCAAGATCCTTTACAATTCAGATTCAGATTACTTTGTTTTTGCTTTAGGCCAACTATGTGGGTCTTCAAGTTCAGCACCATGGACAGGGGAGATTAGATCAGGGAATGGTTGGAGCAAACCTCAGCCTGGCGAAGTTTAGTAGGGCACCATAGGACCACTTTTCATTCTCAGGGATGGCCTTATTTAAAGGCACATGCATTGTGAGTTGAGAAACTCCATAAAGGACATCTCTGCTGCCCTAAACAATCACGTGAACTAAAATAGTCTGTAAAAAAGCACGTACTTTGGAATCAAAATATCAAAACTTGAATTCTAACATTTTTTTATATTTACTAAGTGTATGACTTTGGGTCTGGTGCCCTCTCTGAGGACCAGTTTCTTTATGTGTAGATTTGGGAATCTACTGTCCTTAGAAACTCCTGCTTTGTCATTGCTGCTAGCACAGCACTTGGTATCTTTATGCAATCCCTTCACTGGCTTGTCTGCTACCAAATGCTGGTAGATCACAGTATAACCCAGTGTCTATACCTGGCACTCACCTGACACAGTCCAGCCTTGATGCGCCAGATACAACACAGACACTTCTGTCTCTACCAGAGACCATGTGGCAGCCTGAGGCACAGAGGCCTTTCTGGGCAAACTATATAGAGCTGGGCCTGGTGGCTCTTTTGTTTGCGTATACCAAATTTGAAATGGGCTATCATTAACCAAATGGGGAGCAGCTGTGCTTACTGAGAAAGTGTGCTTCCTCAGATTGGTAGACATGATAGAAATTCCACAGCTAGAATGTCTGGCTCAAGAGGCCTCAGGAATGTGTGAAACTGCCTTTGTCAATGTTCTAAAAGAACCTCTTTCTCTCTAACCTAATATCTCCTGGGCTGATCCAGTGATGAGTCCTTAAGTTTCTCAATTAGAAGATTATGCCTTTGGGATGAGTAGGATTTTCACTGTTAAAAGGCAAATTCCAAAAGCAATATCTCACATTAAGCAGTTCCCAGCAAGTGATACCTTCTTTAGTGTGAATTAAGGGCTGGCAACTTCCTTTAGAACTTAAACACAGAGCTGAAAAGGGACCAGATGAGGGAGAGAAAAGTCTAGAGTACAAGTTCCCTCACCCAGAGGCTACCAGGGATGAGGAGAAGTTCATGGATGGAAGGTAGAGCTGCCAAAGACCACGTATGCACACTTCAAAGTTGTGTCCAAAGTTGCCACTGACTGAAACCAGATTAATTTTTATTTGTTTTTGCAATATGTTCAAACTTATGATTAGATAGACATCTCCTCCACCTTTTCTCTTTGTTTCTCTCTTCCCCAACACTCTCCATTTTTTACCTTTTCTTCTTCTTATCTCCATTCTCAGTGGCCCATGATCCAAGTTGCCACCAGTATCTCACAGTGCACATTACCCACACACTTCTAGGAACCCCAGAATGACTTGTGGAGACATGATTTCTGCAGTGGTGGTGTGGGGCACTCCATGGACCCTCTCTGTTCAAAGTCTCTGGAAACTGTCTTCAGGGCATACAGCAAATGAAATATTTATTCAAGACAGTTTACTAAATCTCAGTAAGAACAGTAACATCATGTGGCATCTGTGCCACAATTTACTCCTCCCTTCCCCTCTCCCAGCTCACAGTGATGGACATCCACTCCAGGCAAATGCAACCAGGAGCACAGGGCTCCATCTTCACCCAGACCCCAGATGAGGGCTGTGGTGTCTCCTAGAGAGGGGCAGGCAACCAGCACTTCTCATCCTGCCCCCACTCCCATCCTGTGTTGCAGAGGCTCTATTCCTGGCAAGAGTGACTGAGAAGTATAGGGCTTTCTTCCTCTACCCAGTTTGCACTTGTAGGGTGGAAAATCTACTTCACACATGGAAGGCCAGAGATAGAGCACCCTAGTCACCTCACCCTAGCTTGGTTTTAAGGCAAAGGCTCCATTCCAGGAAATGCAAGCTGCAAAGACTGGAGGCTGCTACCCCAGCCCAGGTGACAGTAATGAAGGTCATGGAGCAGGGATGTGACTCTGAGAGAAGTAGGCCACTGTCCCTGACCCCAGCTGTGGAGCAGTGGTGCAGATTTGTTGCTCAAGAGGAGAGGCAGGCCATAAGAATAAAGAGCTCTGAAGCTCTCCCCAAGAGAACTAACTTTGTTTGTACAATGGTGTGAGGAAGTTCAAACCTAGGAGTGTTCTTAAAAACAATGGAGATTTTAGTGACAAGCAATTAAGAGGAAACTCGTAGTTCCATGTGACTAACAAGCTAAACCTTAGACCATATAGCAACTTACCAGAGAGAATTATGGGAAGAGACAGTTAAGAAGAACCCTCTTGGGGTTAACACAAACCTCCAAGACTGGCCTCAAAGATTACCGCTGTAAAGGGACCCACATTTAATCGTAGCAGACTGTGGAACAATTTATGCCCCAGAGCATTGTCAAAATAATAGAATAATCAGCGAGCAATTAGTGGAGGCTAATAGCTGGGCATGATATCAATGGAGGCAGACAACAGAGATCAGCAAAAGAGACAAAAAATCACTAATAAAATCACTGCCATCCCAGAGTGACAGTATGCATGCCCAAGGCTGAACCCTCTGAGCAGTGATACCAGAGGCTGCTTTCTTAGGGAGAAATAAATGACTAAAATAATTCAGCCAACTCACCAAACAAATAGCAAACAACAACAAGCCCCAGAGAAAGGGATCAACATACAGGGGTGCATTATTTAAAATGTCCAGTTTTCAATAATTATAAGACATGCAAAGAAATAGAAGAAGGTGACCTAGATGGAAAAAAGCAGGCCACAGAAACTGCCTGTCAAGGACCCAAATGTCAGATTTAGCAGACAAAGACTTTAAAGTAACTAGAGACATACCTCAGAGATATTGCAGGTTTGGTTCCAGACCACTGCAATAAAGCATATATCACCTCAAAGTGATTCACACAAACTTTTTGGTTTCCCAATGCATATAAAAGTTATGTTTACACTACACTACAGTCTGTTAAGTATGCAATAGCATCATGTCCAACAAGCGTACACATCTTAATTGAAAAATACTTTATTGCTAAAAAATGCCAAAACAATTACCATAGTAACAAAGATCACTGATCAAAGATCACTGATCACAGATCAGATCACTATAACAAATATAACAATGATTTTAAAGCTATTAATATTAATAATGAAAATAATAATGAAAAAGAAATATTGTGAGAATTGCCAGAATGTGACACAGAGACATGAAGTGAGCAAATGCTGTCAAGAAATGGTGCTGATAGACTTGCCTGATGCAGAGTTGACACAAACCTTCCATTTGTAAAAAATGCAGTATCTGCAAAGTGTAATAAAAAGAAGTGCAATGAAATGAGGCCTGCCAGTATTATAAATATACTCAAGGAACTATAGGAAACTACAGTCAGAGAAGTAAAGAGTGGAAAGGAGGTGCAATGACTGTGTCTCATAAAATAGAGAAAAATAATGAAGAGTTAGAAATGATATAGATAAAAAAGAACCAAATGGAAATGAAGAAGGTGAAAAGTACAATAACTGAAATTAAAATTTTACTAGAGGGGCTTAACTGTAGATTTGAGGTGGCAGATGAAAGAATCAGTGAACTTAAAAATATATCATTTAGGGCTTCCCTGGTGGCGCAGTGGTTCAGAGTCCGCCTGCCGATGCAGGGGACATGGGTTCGTGCCCCGGTCTGGGAGGATCCCATATGCCGCGGAGCGGCTGGGCCCGTGAGCCATGGCCGCTGAGCCTGCACGTCCGGAGCCTGTGCTCTGCAAAGGGAGAGGCCACAACAGTGAGAGGCCCACGTACCGGAAAAAAAAAAAAAAGTATATCATTTAGAGACTATGCAATCTGAATGACAGAGAAAAAAATGAAGAAAAGTGAACAGACTCAGAGAAATATGGGACACATATGTGTAATGAAAGTACTAGAAGGAGAGGAGAAAAAAGAGCAAAAAATATATTTGAAGAAATCATGGCTGAAAACTTTCTAAATTTGATGAAAACCATTAACCTACACAACCAAGAAGCTCAACAAATTCCAAATATGATGACCACAAAGGAATTTACACCCAGGCATATCACAGTAAAAAAGCTGAAAGAAAAAAAATCTTGAAAGCAACAAGAGAAGGTGACTCATAATATATAAGGAGACCTCAATAATATTGTGAACTAATTTTTCGTTGGAAACAATAGAGACCAGAAAGCAGTGGGATATTCAAAGTGCTGGATAAACAACAACAACAAAACCCAAACTTGTCAAACCAAGAATCTTTTATCCAGCACAACAGTCTTTTGAAAATGAAGGTAAAATAAAAACATTCGCATGTAAACAAAATCTGAGAGAGTCTGTTGCTAGCAAATCTGCAAGAAATACTAAAAGAAGTTCTCAGGTTAAAAACAAATGACTCCAAGCAGTAATTTGAAACCACATTAAAAAAAAGAAAGACTAAAGATAATTATGTTATTATAAGAGATAGCATAAAAGCATATTTTTTTCTTTTTTATTCTCTTTCCTGGTTTTAAAAGGAGTTTATTGAACAGTATGTATATAATTCTGTTGTTTGGGACTTTAACAAAGAGAGATGATATTTTTTGACAACATAAGTACAAGGAGATAGGTCAGAGAAAAACTGTATTGGAACAAAGAAATGACACTAGTTGGTAACATGAATTTACAGGAACAAAGAACCAGAAATCGCAAATAAGGTTAACATAACAAATTCTGTAAATAAATATTTGTTCTTCTCTATTCTCTAAACTTCTTTAAAAGACATAAAATTATATAAAGTCATACTATGACAATGTATTTTGGGGTTGTAGCTTATCTACATGTGATATGTATAACAAAACAGCACAACAGGAGAGGAAAAGGTACAGGTTTATATAGGAGTAACATTGCTATGTCTCACTGTAATTAAATTGGTGTAAATCTGAAATAGATTTATTTTCTGATAAATTTATATGTATATGGTAAGCCCTAGAGCTTTCACTAAGAAAATATCTTCTAAAAATGATGAAAGAATTATTAAAGGGATTAAAATGTTACTTTGGAAAATGTTTGCTTTATGCAAAAGGAAGCAGTAAAGGAAGAATAAAGGAACAAAAAAGATGCGAGACATATAGACAACAAAAAGTAAAATGGCAACCTTAAATTCAAATATAATAATAATAGCATTAAATGTGAATAGATTAAACAATCTGACCAAAATACAAAGATTTTCAGACTGGATTAAAAAAAATTGTGATCCAGCTATAGGCTGTCTATAGGAGATACATTTGAAATTCAAACATACAAATAGAATAAAAGTAGAGAATGGACAAAGATATATCACACAAATCATGTATAGAAAACCAGGAGTCTCACTAATATCAGACAAAATAAAAGGCAAAAAGTATGTTAATAGAGATAGAGAGGGACATTTTATAAACATAAAAGTATCAGTTTATCACGACGATATAACAATTAACATATATATACCTAACAAACAGAGCCCACAAATGCATAAAGCACAGACTGTTAGAAATGCAGGGAGAAATAGACAACCCAAAACTAATAGTTGGAAATCTTAATACTTTACTTTCAATAATGGATAGAACATCTAGGCAGAAGATTAACAAGGAAATAGAAGACTTGAACAACACTGTAAACCAAATTGACCTAATAGACATCTATAGAAAAAATAAGAGCCAGATTACACTCTTCTCAAGTGCACATGGATGTGGTAGGCCATGAAAAAAGCTTTGATAAATATAGGAGAATTAGAATCATACAAAGTATACTCTCTGATCATAGTAGAATGAAATTACAGATCAATAACAAAAAAATGAAAATTCACAAACATGGATATTAAACAACTTACTCCTAAATGATCAGTGGATCAAAGAAGAAACTGAAGAAAACTTAGAAAATACACTGACATGAATGAAAATAAAGGCACACATACCAAAACTTACAGCAGTGCTTAGAGGAAAATCTATAGTTTTGAATGCCTATATGAATAAAAAAATGAAGAAAGATCTTAAACCAATAACCTCATCTTTCATCTTAAGACACTGAAAAAAACAGCACAATAAACCTGAAGCCAACAGAAGCAAGAAAACAAAGATATGAGCAGAAATTAATGAAATAGGGACTTTCCTGGTGGCGCAATGGTTAGGAATCTGCCTGCCAATGCAGGAGACACTGGTACGAGCCCTCGTCCAGGAAGATCCCATATGCTGTGGTGCAACTAAGCCCGTGCACCACAACTACTGAGCCTACGCTCTAGAGCCTGAGTGCCACAACTACTGAAGCCCGTGTGCCTAGAGGCCGTGCTCCACAACAACAGAAGCCACCACAATGAGAAGCCCGTGCACCGCAACAAAGACTAGCCCCCGTTCGCCACAGCTAGAGAAGGCCTGCCTGCAGCAACGAAGACCCCACGCAGCCAAAAATAAATTAAATAAATAAATTAAAAATAAAAGAAATTAATGAAATATAGAAAATGATAGAGAATATAAACAAAAGCAAAAGTTGTTTCTTTGAAAATACCAACAAAATTGACAAATCTTTAGCTAAACTGACCAAGACAATAAAGAAAGAAATGACTTAAATTACTAAAATCACTATAGTCCACAGATTTATGGAGGTTCTGGTCAATGAAGTAGCACACAAAAGACACACAAACACAAAGACACACACCCACTTTGATTAAAAGGGAAGATACAAAACTGTTACTGTCTTCTTATAAAAGCCATCAGAATCAACAAACCACTAGGACCAGTAAGAGAGTGTGGTTATGAAACAAGATGACATAAAAATATATAGAGTCTTTCTATATCAGAAGTAACAAAATTGAAGACATAATAGAGTATAAAATACCATTCATGATATCAATAAAACGCTGCAGGATATATAAGGATTAATCTAATGAAGAATGTATAAAACACAAATGGAAAAAATTCTATTAAAGGACATTTAAGAAGACTTTTTTTTTTTTTTTTTTTTTTTTTTGCAGTACGTGGGCCTCTCACTGCTGCGACCTCGTCCTGTTGCGGGGCACAGGCTCCGGGCGCGCAGGCTCAGCGGCCATGGCTCACAGGCCTAGTTGTTCCGCGGCATGTGGGATCTTCCCGGACCGGGGCACGAACCCGTGTCCCCTGCATCGGCAGGCGGACTCTCAACCACTGCGCCACCAGGGAAGCCCAAGAAGACTTTTAAAAAGGAAAACAACATACTGTGTTTATGAGTGGGACACTCATGAAGGTAATTCACCTCAAATTAATCTAGGAATATGTCATGTGGCGCTCTCCCCAGACAGCTCGGGGAAGGGCTTATGCTCGCAGACCTGGCCTCATTCCTGTGAGCACTACACCAGGTCAGGGAGAAGGATGGTAGAAAGAGAAAAGTTGGGAAAGAGGCCAAGGCAGATACCTCGCTGATCTCTCAGTGTATACGTGGCCCAGAGGAGTGTACTGAGCACCAGGAACAGTGACAGTGAGTGACAGTGATCACCAGAAGGGAGAGGTGGAGGCCACCCCAAGTTCTGGACCCACAACTCTGTCAGTGATTCGTGTCTGACTTCCGGTGACTTCTTGAATGATGCTGAATGATGCAGGATCTCCTTGTACACAGTGAGGATACTAATCCCTTCCCCACCCTCCTCACAGAGTGCTTGTAAGGATCTAATAACATGATGGAAGTACTCCTTGAAAAATGTAAGAACACTGTGTGACATTTGAGGTGACATTCCAGCTGTCTTGCTAGGACACACAAAATGACACTTAGATCCTGATCATCAGAAATGTCCAGATTTCCCATCTCTTGTGTCACTCCTCCGTACCACAGTGGAAGGCCTTGGTGAGGCTGGGGCTAAGTTGGAATCAGTGCCCAATTTAATAATTTAGTAACTCAGGGACCTACACCTACAAGGCACTGCCTCTGATTCGCCTATCTGAGTACAGCAGGTGTGGCTGCCAGCAGTCTGTTCTCTGTTAAAGCCCGTTCCATTAGGTGGGAGAAATATGCAGAAAACTTGCCTTTGCAGCTGCCTGGATGCTTAGTTAGAAGAAGGTGAACATGAAAGGACTCATCCCCACCAGGAACTTAGGATCCTAACTTTGAGGAGGTACCTCCAGCCAGTAGCATTGAGAAGGGGAAGTCCTGTGTATGATTAAACCTGAACACACTTTAGACAGTTTTCAGAAACAAGTAGGACCTCTCTTGGGATCAGATGAAATCACTACGATAAAAAAATTTCTTAGTAATCTTACCTTACATCTTACCTTAGAGCAGAGGAGAAGAAAGAAGAGGGTGGAGTCTGATGTATCTATCTGATTGTCTTATTTTCATTTGTTAACTAAATATTTATTGAATGCCTACTATTTTTAAAGTCCTTAAAATGCTTTAAGTTTTTGAATCTCAGCTGCCGTAGCATTAAAAAATCAGGGGAGGGCTTCCCTGGTGGCGCAGTGGTTGAGAGTCCGCCTGCCGATGCAGGGGACACGGGTTCGTGCCCCGGTCCGGGAAGATCCCACATGCCGCGGAACAACTAGGCCTGTGAGCCATGGCCGCTGAGCCTGCGCGTCCGGAGCCTGTGCTCCGCAACGGGAGAGGCCACAACAGTGAGAGGCCCGCGTACCGCAAAAAAAAAAAAAAAAAAAATCAGGGGAAAAAATTCCAACCTCCTGCTCCCTTAGGAGTAGGAGGTGATCTCAAGTTATGTCTCAGATGCACTAGTTGGCTCTTTCTTGTAGTGATGCCAGCCTCACTTTCTTTAGTAAGTGTAGGAAGGGTCACCTAGTATATTGCTTACATGTCCCCATCCCCACAGACCAGCAGACTAGAGTGGCTTCGTATTGTCTGAAGGGGATGAATACTTTTGCCTGCTTCAAAGGAAGCTGGTTTAGTGCACAGTGAGAGAACCGTGGGGATACTCACAATGGTTGCTGCAGCTTAGCCTGGGAAGAGTGATCTGGCTCCTTCAGCGGGAGCGAAGGGCTTCCTCTGGCATGGAGGTCGCCAAAGCGTATTCAAGATTCTCAATAGCATGTAACTACTTCCTGGATAGTAACCCAGAGTTACTGGGAGGGTGATTATTTCCTATTCACTGACATCCAGGCCTGTGTTCTAAAGATCTGGCAGTTAGTGAGAATCTAAGACAAAAGTTGTTGCTAAATTAGAGTGGTTGAATCTTGGGGACTAGATCCCCAAGGAGGTAGACCCACTTGGACCGCGATTGTCCAGTCATGTTTCTTCCTGTTTATCCGAACCTGTCATTGTGCCAGGTAGATGTTAAATATGGTGAAAAAATATGTTTGGAAGAAATATCGGGAAGCTGTTTCCTGACCGGGAGATCAGGGTGTGTGAATGGTCCACCAAATAGCAGCCCAGGCTCTGCTTGTGGACGGGAGGTTTGCCTTCCTGGGTACAAGGACACCCCATTTTTCCAGCAACTATATCCTACCTGATTCCAGCTCCATCTTCTGTCCTGGCTTCTCCATTTGATACTTTGATCAATTAACCAGGTGGTAGGCAGCATGAAAGCAGGAAGGAGGAGGAGAGATCCGCCAGGGGAATCGAGTACTTTATCCCTGGACGGGTACCGCTTCTTTCGTTCTTTCAAAAATACTCCATCTCTACCCTTGTTTGCTTCTGGGTTTGGAGCACACAGGGCACCAGGCTGGCAATGTCCCCCATTGCACACTTCTTTAGAAAGCCAATTCCCACGCTCAGTGAGACAAGGGGAGGGAGGGGTAAGGCATGAGGTCTGTTTCACGTAGCTGCTCCTGGGCTGTGCGTAGCTCACCGTGCTCAGGGTACCATCAGGGGATGGGGTGTCCTGTGGCTGGGCAGAGGGGTTGTCGGAGCTGGTCTTGATAATAATTGGGTAGAAACTGTAGTCAGGGTCTCCCCAGGCAATGTGGATTGTAAGTATACACATGTACTCATTTCTCTGACTAAAATCCCAATTAATGTGTATAGAAACCAGTTTTTAAAATGTCATCTTTGTTGGAATGGGGTGGTCTAGATAGAAGGTGACATTTTCATGGCTAGAAAGTGCTAGAGTGAGAAGGGAAAAGTATCAAGACAGTGTAGACGTGGGGTAGGGATCTGATGGGATCCAGCAGTTAGCTAGGTTTAGAGAGAAAAATGCTGAGTGAGGCAGCAGGGGCTTTTCTGTGATTTAACAGAACTGGGTTTGCTGCACTAGCCCATCTGAAAAGGCTCCTTTCTCTAAGGCGCAGGCTTATAATTTGGGTATATTGTAAGCTGGTAAACAGAAGTACTGAGACACAGCCCCAGGGTCCAAGCAGTGGTTGATACATGGGTATGGGTCGATGGAGAAGAAGATTCTTATGCTTTTCCAGTCAATTAGAACATTTTCCAAAGGGGATCTGAGCCACCAATACGACTGTGATCTCCTCTTCTCTCCTTTTCTGTCTTTGCCTGGCACAAAGGGGCAGGACAGGCAGGTGAAAGGAAATGGGGGAAATGGTAGGGTCCTTCCCTTTTCTGACTTGTCCTATGAGGAAGACAATCTGCTCGTGGCTAAGGTGGAAGAAGGCTGTGAACAAGATGCCAAAAAAGTCTTTTTTAAAAGAAAATTTATTTATTTATTTTTGGCTGCGTTGGGTCTTCATTGCTGTGCATGGGCTTCTCATTGCGATGGCTTCTCTTGTTGCAGAGCATGGGCTCTAGAGCGCAGGCTCAGTAGTTGTGGCTCATGGGCTTAGTTGCTCCGCGGCATGTGGGATCTTCCCGGACCAGGGCTCGAACCCATGTCCCCTTCATTGGCAGGCAGATTCTTAACCACTGCGCCACCAGGGAAGCCACAAAAAAGGCTTTTGATGTCACCCCAGCATGCAGTTTGGGAGCTGTTGTCTTAGAGAGACTGTTTTTGAAATAAAGATTTAGGATAAATTAAGAGGAAGTCCTCTGATGAACCCTAGAAGTAAAAACCAGGTTAAGGAATAAATAATAAACAATCTGAGTTAGAGAGGTACCAAATGCATCTTGAAATTTTATTTACTTAAAATGTGGCTTTTTAGGACTCTTTCCTTCAGCGTTTCAGATTTCAACCATGCTATCCAAAAAAAAATGGAGTTTATTATGGAAAATTGTGAGCATAAAAGGCAGACAGGGCTTCCCTGGTGGCGCAGTGGTTGAGAGTCCGCCTGCCGCTGCAGGGGACACGGGTTCGTGCCCTGGTCCGGGAAGATCCCACATGCCACGGAGCTGCTGGGCCTGTGAGCCATGGCTGCTGAGCCTGCGAGTCCGGAGCCTGTACTCCGTAGCGGGAGAGGCCACAGTAGTGAGAGGCCCGCGTACCGCAAAAAAAAAAAAAAAAAAAAAGGCAGACAGACTCTTTTAGGGAACCCCCATGTACTCATCACCTGGTCCCCGTGGTGGGTCACTCAAGCCGAGACTGCCCCATCCACACACTAGGCTCACCAACCCCCTCCCAGATTATTCTGAAGGAAATCTTGTAAATCACATCATTTCCTCTATATAAATATCTCAGTGTATTTCTCTAAAAGAGAAATCATTGCACCTTTAATAACTAAGATAAACCTTTTGCTCATCCATCCAGGCCTGGGGGGAGATGAGCTGTGTGACTGGTGAGGTCAGAATTAGGTGATGTTGGCTCCCCTTGGGGGATCCAGAACCCTCCAGCCTCTTGAGTTCTTGACCTAGAAACTTAAGCTTGGAATGGAATGGAAAATGACGGCATATGTACGAGCCCCTTTGCTGTGAGAGCCCTTCCCCAGTGAGTGCAGGATGGTGCTTTGAGTTAGCCATGTTCCCAGCCAGGCTGTACTAACTGGGCCATTTAGCTCCAAGCAGACTTAAGTTACTAACTGCAGAGGAGGGAAAGAAATTAGGAGGTTTAGTATTGTCAAGGGAAATGAGACGGGTTTTCATTTAAGACACACTTTTATTGTCTGCATAGGGCAAGGGGGGCACAATTAGCCCTGGAACACAATGCAATCAGCACTGACGAGCAGGTGTGCTTCCCTGTTCCAGAAACCAAAGGTCCTGGCTGGACCTTTGTTTTGAGGCTGGAGGGTATCCTGAATGGGATGGTTAAGTTTATGTGTCAACTTGATTCGCTTAAGGGATGCCCAGCTGGCTGGTAAAACATTGTTTCTGGGTTTGTTTGTGAGAATGTTTCTGAAAGAGATTAGCATTAGATTCTATAGACTGAGTAAAGAAGATGCACACTCACTCGTCATCAATCCAATCTACTGGGGATCCAGATAGAACGAACAGGCAAACAGAGGGCGAATTCTCTCCCGCCGTTTTTTTTGAGTTGGGACTTGTATCTTCTCCCACCCTCAGACATTGGAGCTCCCGGTTCTCAGGCCTTTGGCCTTGGACTTATTATAACACTGGCTTTCCTGATTTTCCGTCTTGCAGAAGACAGATTGTGGGGCTTCTCAGCCTCTGTAACCACCTGATCCAATTCCTATAGTAAGTCTCCACTGCTATCTCTCTCTCTCTCTATCCTATTGGTTCTGTTTCTCTGGAGAATCTTGACCAATACATTGAGTCCTTGTTCCCTGCCTTCCCTCTTACTTGGTCCTTGGGTCCAAGGTCAGCAGTAAGGAGGGAAGAGGCTGATTGTGCCAATCTCCAGGCTTCTCTTCCTAAGATAGGGTGGGCTATATTAACAAGAGCTTGTTCATGCTCTTTTTTTCTAATGTGTACTCGCAACAAGCCTCTGTGTGAACTGTTTGCATTCCTACTTCACAGTAAGAGTGCTAGTGAAGTGGGAGGCTAGGAGAACAAGGGGTTGCAGGGTTGGAGGTATAATCTAAGGACAAGCCATTGAAGCTGCTGCCCCTTGTAGGTTTCCTGATTTCAAAAGTGTCTTTCTGTCTGTGATTTTTGAGTTCCAACTATGAACCGCCCTCTGATGGGGCCATCAGGCAGCCCTGTTTCAGACTAAACCTCTTTGAGGCTTCTAAGTGGGGCCAGCTCCATCATGAATCTATGTCTGGGGAAAGTGGGTGTGTCATGCTACTAATTATGAGAGTCAAGTCCCTACTGGGTGGGCAAGACCCCAGGGCCTCTGTGGCTCTAGTTTTCTGTGTAAGCTGGGACCTCAGTCATTGTAGCTCTCATGTGGGAATGAGAACCACCACCATTTCCTAGACCTACAGGGAATTTGCCATCAGGCAGTTCTCCAAGCCACACAGAGAAGAAAAAGCACAGGCATGAAGTCAGAAGACATGCATTTGAGTCCCAGATCTACCACTGGTTAACTTTGGGGCTCTCAATATCTCTGTCC
Source organism: Stenella coeruleoalba (assembly GCF_951394435.1). NCBI lineage: Eukaryota > Metazoa > Chordata > Mammalia > Artiodactyla > Delphinidae > Stenella > Stenella coeruleoalba. The sequence continues at coordinate 72,577,188 of NC_137159.1, forward strand.
CTGTGGACAGGGACAGTAGTAGCTGTATTTGGAAGGTTGTCGTGTAGTCAATTTGATCATGTAAGCTTTGAGATCATAACATGTTTTATTATTGCTTATGTTGTTGTCATTGTTGTTGAAAAAGCCATTGGATTTATATGTCAAGTATGACAGTGGTCTGCCTATCTCAATAGCATGATGATATTACATCCAAGAGCTAAAAAGGGAATATTCCATTCCTGCTGTTTATTGGCTATAATTTTAATGAAGCGTACTGCTCCTTCCTCCTTCCTGCTCTTAAAAAATATATATAAAGAATCTTCCTGATAATTAGTTCTAGCAACACCAATGCTAAATTCATTCTCATCTTGATTTCCTGGGCCCAACCCAATTCTTCCTGAGTGGGCTGGCTGCAGTTTTTCTTTCCTTGGCTTTCTTTTCCCTGAGGACACAGAATATTTGCAAGACACAACATTTTCCTTTAAAAAGAATTCCTCTAAAATCCAACTGTTATTAATGGATCTTCAGTCCCTCCTGGAAGACACTGACCCAGATAGCAGACACAGTTATAAACCATACAGTCATGTAATGGCCTTCGACTCCTCCCCTCTGCTCTTTCTGTTGTTCTCAGATATGTAGGACGTATTCAGAAAGTCACATAATAGTGTTCGGTAGTAGAGTTTGACACTGTATTGTTTTATATTTTCTTGCAACTTGATGATGGATTAGAAGGAATTGAAGGTCATTTATGAAATCCTCAACTATTTCATAGTAAATAAAATTTCTTAAAAATAGGGTTCATTTATTCGTTTAGGCATCAACAATTTTTTGAGGGTCTACAATGTGCCAGGTCTTTGCTGGACATTGTAGAGAATACAAAAGTGAGAAATTCAGGTTCCTCACCTCAAGGAGCTCATATCTAGTAAGGAGGTAGGGAAATAAGTAGAAAGATAAAACAATGTGAGAAGACAAAGGAAGGAATAGGGGATTTTGCCTGGAAGGACGGAGACGGCTTCCGAGCTTGGCTCACTTCCTACTGCTGCACATCCTGCACGGGTACCGTTTTCATGCCCTTGCCTCTGGCAGTTCTTACAGACCTCACTTCTGAGTCTGCTGGCCTGGACACACCTCATCTGAGGGTGGGTTGGCCACTTCTCATCTTTTGATGTCATACCTCTCATTTGCACTTTCCCTGTCTCAGGCATTGTGTCTTTATATCCTTTGGGTGTTTGTTCTGAGGGATTCTAAAATATTTCCAGGAATGTCAGTGAGAGGGGGAGGCAGAGGGTTATTGAATCTAACCCATCTCCCCTCCCTCTCCTTTCCCTCCAGCTGGCAAGTTTGCATGAGCCAGGAGCTCAGAGTCCTGCTGGTGCTGGAAGTTGCCTGAGGAAGTGTGATGACATAGATCCAATGGGCCATTATACCCAGGTCCTCCCTAAACATCTAATATGAGCTTATCTCTGTGGTTGGCCAAGCGGAGCCACCCTGGAGGTGGGGCAGGAGGTGGGAGAGTGGAGGCCCCGTAGGGCTGGCAGTGTTGCTGGGGAACCAGAAATTACCAGAACAAAATGTTACGTGTTCAGTCCTGTGCTGCGCCTTGCTGGAGTCTGTGGTGGGGTGGGGCGGAGTTGTGGCCTCCCAGGAGCCCTAACTGTACAGGTTTAATGTGTGCTCGGAGCCTAAAGAGGGTCAGAGGTTGATGGGGCTGAAGGTGCTCAGATGTAGAGGCCCTCTAGTCTTCAGTGGTCAGAGAAGATTCTGGAAAGTGGGTGGGGCAGACAGGTGAAGGTGAGGCTCAAAGCCTCTGAGGGATTTCGGTGAGGCTGAGAGGGGATTGCATGATGTCACCTTTGCATCCCTGGATTCCTAAAGGTTTAGAGGTGGTGCTTTGTAATATTAACTGACTGATCCATTCGTTTCGGGTTGAGTTTAAGACTGGTGTGAATTCTAGAAAGATCCCTTTTCTTTTCATGGCTTTGCTTTCTTGCTGTATTCCTTTTCTTTGTCCTAAACAGAGACATTAGACTCTCCCTATGTTTAATTCATTTTATTAAAAAATTCTATAGATGATCATTCTTAATGACTCTCCACAGCAAAAGGTTTATCCAGCCAAGTGCTGGGCATAGTGTATTCTGAACAAATGCTTGGAACTGCTGCCTTGTGTGATTCTCCATCTAGAGCTCAACCCCTACCTTTTGCTGATCTCCAGACCTAGATACCCAATCGCTTGCTGGGTTTCCACCTGGATATCCTGTAGAGACATCAAAGTTAACATTTCCGAAGCTTTTTGTTGTATCTGGTATCTGCCATCCCCTCCCCGCGCCCCCTCTGCCCCCCACCAACATACACTCAACCTAGACCTCCTTCCTCAAAAGCACTACAGCCAAAACACTGGGGTCACCTCTGACTCCCCGCTGCCTTGCTCACCCTTTTCTAGAGCTAGCTGGTGTCTAAGTTCCACACTTGTGGCTACTAGCTCACTCTCCATCCCACCCCTTCTCCTCATCCAACCCTGCAACTCTAGCCACTCTGCCTCTGCATAGTGCTTAGATTATTCAGTACAATGTGAATTGGTGTGCTCGCTCTGAAATACAAATCTGACCAGTCAGTCCCTCGCTTAACACCCACCTGTGGGTTTGTCTGCAGGTGAAAACCAGCTTCTTAGTGTGACTTACTTTCTCCCTCCATCCTCCTTTCCAGCCTCACTTCCTGTTTTCCCAGCAGACTCCTCATGATCTTGAATTCACCCACATCCTTGTCTTTGCTTGTACCTGTAAGTACGCTTGTTGTATTATCTTTTCCTCATTTCTACATCTGGAAAAATCAGTGTCCAGGACCTCACACCACCTCTTTATTGAAGCCTTCTTTGACTGCTCTACAAGAGTCACCCCTCACGTGGGTTTCTGTGCCACTTTGGGTTACTACATTTTATTATCACTATATTTAAATTTGTGTTATGATGATCTGCCAGACTGAGAGGGAAGGGATTACAGTCTTATCCATCGTGGATACTTCATTGCCTAGCTGAATGCTCTAAGTGTTTGTTAATGGTTAAAATAGAAAAAGATCTTAGATCTTAAAGAGTCTCTCCTAGTTTAATTCCTCTTAAATTCATTTATTTACTCATTCATTCTTTCGCTCCTTGCACAAACATTTGCTGAGTACCTACTATGTGGGAACGCTCTGTTTCTAGGCAACAAAGCCTTGATTAAACAGACATGAAAGAGAAACAGCTGCCAATCCTCCAGGAAGCTCTGCTCCACAGGCCTTCATTTAAGGATCCTGGAGGTTCAGTTTTCTTTCGTCAGCGTTTTCCTTAATGGCCAAACTCGTGGTGGCAGTGACAATGGATTCTGCATTAGTATTAAAAATGTATTCAATAAATAATTGATTAGAACCTCTGTTTAATAATTATTAATGCACTGCAATTTCAGTTGCCCAAATCTCAAGATGTTTTAAACATAACTAATTGAAAACACAATTAACAGCAACTTGATGAAATAAATCTGGAAGGCAAAGCACCCTTGAAAGCCTCAGACTATGAGAGCAAAAATCCAAAAGCAGCCCCCTCCTCAGACTGCTCTAAGATGCAGTGTTCATGCTGGGCTCCGGCAGAGACTCTAGTAGCAGATGGCGGCACCTGGCCAGGTTTGGGACATGAAAGTTGGTTTAATGGCAGCTTCTCTGCAGCTACTAAAACTTCAGGTGACGGCTTCATTATGCCTGGAGGCAGGGGGCATTTCCTTGACCAATAGGCTGTACTCAGACACTTATATGTCCTTTGGGCTCTTAGAGAGAGACTGATGCAGTGACTTTGTCATATGGAAACTCAGCAAAACAAAAGCCAGTCCCTGAGGTCTGGCAGTGCATGGGCTGGGGCATTGCCTCAAGTTAAGCCACAGGATGAGTGAGTGGCAGAACTGTGGCTGGGAAAACCAGGGCTCCCAGCATCAAATGCTCCCAGCATCACACCCACCAGCCCTGATACCTCCCAGGTTCTTTCTGGGGCTAGTTCTGCTTGTCCTGACTCAGCGCAAATGGTGCATCTGGGTTTTTGGATCAATGGCTAAAGACAAGGGTCCCTTGACTTTCTTGCTTCAATAATAGTCAGCAAGGAAAGGAAATGCATTGAGGCATTTATAGGAAGAGCCCTGGATTGGCTATTGGATGCTAGGATCCTAGAAAGGCACTGAAGGAAGACATTGGCCTTTGGTCTGGGCTTGGCATAGGTAAGCATGGATTTTTTTCCTCCACTTTTCATCTTTTTATACCTGTTCCTACCTTACTCTCTACCCCAGAGACTTTTGGACCTGGATACACTGGCCTCCTAGCTTTTATCAGTCCTTCATAGGTTTTTTGTTTTTGTTTTTTGGGTGAGTAGTCAATGCGATGTTGTAAGGAAATTAATCAACAACAGGGTTGGCCAGTGGCAGGCCCTCAGCACACGGTAATTCCCCTTCCACTCCCAGCCTTGTTTACTGCTCCTGCATGGTTAATCCATCCCTAGGATGCTAAACACCGCTGTGGGCATACTTTCAACAGAATAATATGGTTATTGGACACACAGGTGTTATTCCTGGAGAACACAGATTTTCAGGTGGTATCGCTCAGGGTCGTACAACCTTGCCTGACCCCAGGGTCCCACACACCTGTACGTGACTTGCATGGATCCGAATTTTCTGTGCACAGGACTTGAATGGAGCTGGTCAGCGGAGACAGAGATGGCTGGAAAGCCTCACCAATCCATAGCACCCTGTCTGGATGAGGTGGAAGCAACCCTCAGGTGTTAGCAATGCCTATATTCTGCACCAGCTGAGCCAATGAACAGAGCCAGCTGTTCTCTAGAAGGGCAAAGAGAGAGTCTTGGAGTGTTTTTCTTGAGCAAACTTTTAAAGCTATTTTGTTGTTGTTGTTTGTTTTAAGGACTTAATCTATGGCGCTCCATCATGCTACCAAAGCAATCCAAGTTTAATCTCTAAGCATTCATCTCCCAAGTTCAGATTTTTCTTCCATCTTCTCAGCTGGTGCATTCCCCAACTTCTGAATTTCTAAAAATACCCAGTGTGGTTCCCTCTACAAAGCACCAGCACCCTGCCAGCTGTTAAATAAATAAACTCAAAACAAAAATGCTGTAGTTGTGAAAGAAGATATATTTAATTAAATAAAAAAGGAGAAGCAAGTGCTATTACAAGAGCATAAAACTGTAAGGCGTAAGATAAAAACTAAATTACTACAAGGCAGCTCGATCCAATCTAATCCTAAAAGATAAAGATGAAACCAGAAAATTGCATGTATTGAGAAATCAACATAAGCCCTGAGCAAATATTAACTAGAGATCTATAAACTGGTTGATAATAAACAGCCCTATGAACATTAGGATTAGGGAAGGAAATGGAAATGGAACCACATTGGGGTGTGGGGGACTTGAGTTCATCTCTCCATCCTGCTTGGAGCAGCCTTGGTGGAATGATCTCGTTAGAGTGACTTTTCCATTAGCTAATTTCAGTAAATCTGAGAGGAAAAATTGAATGGCATAGAGGTACCTGGGCAAATTTCTATCTATCATCTTGAAAGACACAGAGATGGATGTGATCTCATCTTACCAGGCTATAAAATGGAGCTTGCAGATAAAATGTTTGCCTTTTACTGTGGTTTCTAACTCAGCTATTGACATGATTTTAACAGTGTGTTTAAGCATGAAGAATGGTCCAATTAAATGTTAAGTAGCCTTTTTTTTATAGTTCTAATAAAGGTTCATTTAGCCGTTTATACTGACAACTCAGTTCTTTGGAAGGGTATTTTTCAAGCTGCCTGCTAAAAGAGGACATTTCCTGGTTGGGAAAAAAAAAAAACGAAGCCTGCTATTAGCTAGAAAATTTTGCTCCAGCTTTCAGAGACGTCATTTGTGTAGAGGCCGGGTCTTCTAATGGAGAAGTGAGCGGTGGCAGCTGGAAAAATCAAGCTAATTCACAGGTGAAGATTCCCTCTTTGTCACAGTTTCAGGCTCTGGGATAAAAACTCTCCTTTGAGAGCATTCATGCACTTCACGCCCCACACAGGGAGCTTCAGAATACAATCTGAATGGGAAACTGACTCCGAGAGCGAGAGGGACGGCTCTGACAGGCAGGGAACGTGGTTCTCCATCAGATCAAGGTCCAGGGACAGCCAGGTCCTCAGAGGGAGCTGGAAGGCCCTCTGGGGACAGAGTTAGTGTTCTTAGGCCCCTGGGGATATAAGTGACCTGGGGGCTTTTAGAAACAGGTTTTTTTTTTTTTTTTTTTTTTTTTTTTTTTTTGCCTGTAGTGAGACTCCAACTAATGTGTTCCTGACAGAAAAAGAGATACCTATGTGCTCTTAGGTCTGGAAAAAAATCTCCACAACTTCCTGGAGTCAGGGCCAACGTTGGAGTCTTGCCATTAACTCACTGTGAGTCTTCTTGGGGTCTCAAACTCTTGCTGCTAGCTCCTTGATAAAAAGGGGCTTGTATTCATGTGCAAGGGCTTGTATTCATGTGCAAGGGCTGCCATAACAAAGCACCACAGACTGGGGGATGTAAGCAATAGAAATTTATTTTCTCATAAAGAGGCGTCAAGGTCAAGGCGTCAGCAGGTGGGTTTCTTCTGACACCTCTCTCCTTGGCTTACCCATGGCCATCCTCTCCCTGTGGCTTCACATGGTCTTCCCTTTGTATGTGTCTGTGTCCAAATTCCCTCTTCTTATAAGTCCACCAGTCATATTGGATTAGGGCCCACCCTAATGACCTCATTTTAACTTAATTGCCTTTTAAAAGACCCTCTCTTCACATAGAGTCACATTCTGAGGTACTTGGGATAAAGACTTCAACGTATGAATTTGGTGGGGGGGACATAATTCAGCCCATCACAGGACTGCATCTTTATCCTCATGTGTATCTGGGAGTACAACTATACCTGCTTCTTACCCTGCCTCCAGAGGATTGCTCTGTTTTTTGTGGGGGGCAAAAAATCAATGTCATCTGTTAATGGAGAGCAGAGGTAAGCTGCCCTACTGAGGCCTTTTTGTCACAAGGTAAGGAAAACTTTATTTTCAGAGCAGCTGCAAGTGTGATTCTCACCTGTGCCTGGGCCTCCTGTCAAGAGCTTCTCATCTAATTGATCTGAGGTAAGGTCCAGGCATGGATAAATGTTTAAAGTTCCCCAAGTGATTCTACTAGGTAGCCGGGATTGATAAACCACTGTTTTCAGGGTTCTCTGGCTACATAAGTGTGACTCTCAAGGGCACATGCTTTTGTTCAGCCGGTTGTTTCTGATGTATTGGTGGCCCCTGGACCCCTGGGCGTGTTCTGGAAGTGGCAGAGAAGAGCTGCAGCTGTTCTGGTTAATAATATGCAAGGATTGTCATGGTGGCTGGGACAATAGTCTTTATGGATTATGTAGCCTTAGGAAAATATTTCTCCTTTTATTATGGATTCAAACTGTGCTGTCTCCTGTATCTGAGAATAATTCTATGTTCTTGGGGGAGGGGGATGGAGAGAGAAAGAGAGGGAGGGGGAGAGAGAGAGAGAGAGAGAGAGAGAGAGAGAGAGAGGAGAGAGAGAGAGGAAGATACTGAGAATATCTCAAGAGTAATAGGTGCTAAAGTTTCCCCTGGGTCCCAATGAGGTGAACATGTTGCTGCCACCACCCTGGAGTGACTTGCTGAAAGCGCCAGTGGGGTTATTCCAGATGGAATAGATTCAATCTTGAAAACAATAGTGTCTCAGTGATTGCCTTGATGAGCAGGAAGTTTGCATGAAAGGCTGAGACCAACCCCTAGTGGTAAAGTGTGTGGAGGGTCAAAAACTGAAGGGTTGAGGAGGGCTGTGTTTCAGAAGATGGGGTTGGCTGACCTGACACTGAGAAGCATGTTTACGAACTGGACTGTGCTTGTGAGAGCATCTCCTGGGAAGAGCTTATCATTACTCTTGAATTTTAGGAAAATCATATTGTATCTCATTTAAATTGTGCTACCTCTATATCCTCATTCCTTGTAGTTGCCCACACACCTTTGGGAGAGTCTGTTTCTATTCTCAGCCTTTGTAGAACAAAGGCAAGGACCATAAAAGGAAGTGTGGGGTTCCCCTAACCAGGGTAGAAGTGGAGGCATATAATGCAGTGTGTCTTAACCGGCTGCATGTTAGAAACAAGAGGGGCTTTCAAAACCACTTATGTCTGGGTCCCACCTAGACCAGTAACATTAGTGTCTGGGGGTGGGGCCCATGCAACCAGAGTGGAGGATCAGTGATATAGAGATGGACGCTGGTCCTGGAGTCCCAGGTAGTGAAGGGCCAAGCCCCAGGGCAACTCGGAGAGAAGCATGGTGAAGAGCAGGTGAGACAAGCATGGGGGTCCAGGTGTACCAGATGAAGGTGGGTCATGATGTGCTGGTGGGAGTGTCATCGGACTACTGTTGTACCCCCAGAATGTAGGAAAAGGCTTAGTAGGTTGGCAAACCTGGTTTCTACTGTACTCATCTGTATACTTGTGTTATGTACTTCTCAAGAATATTGGAATGTCTGCCAACACTCAGGACCAGTATGATGAAGCAGAAGGATACAAGTAGTAAAGTGTTAGACTTGTTCTTATGTTTCACCCACATGCTACCTATTTTAATTCCCCTACTCGCAAGAATCAATGGGGATTCCTTGGCCACAATCCTTCCATAAGCAAATATTTATTGAATATTAACTATGTGTAACATGGACTTCTAGGAAGCTTACAGTTGAGTTGTGAGGATAAAGTATGTCCATGTGAAAATATGAATTTCTACATGAATCTAAATGCTTTGCGAACAGCGTCTGGGCAGGCTTTTAGAGGAAGGATTGCTCCCTGTGGGCAGGAAAGAAGCTGGATCCCTGGAGAGCCAGAGACTTGAGCTACGTCTTACAGGATGGGGATGTTTATAGGGCTGGGGCCTTCTTGGTAGAGGTGATCCCATGTTGGGCAGACATGGTGTATATTATGGTGAGTGGGGAGAGAGCAGTGATACACAAGGCCTGACTGCAGGGTTTGCAACGGGGAAGGTGTCAGAGACACTACATGATAGAACAGGTCTCTTTGGAGGCACTGGGCAGAAATGTGGGGGAGTGGTGGGTGGGTAGACAGTTATTATCTGGTTACTGGGTCTTGCTCCCCTGACTCTTTCTCCTCCCACTCTACATTGCTATGAAAATTACAACAAGGAGCCACTGAGAAGCTACCAAAGACATATCTCTCAGAGCTGAAAAACACTAAGTAGACAAAGGTAGGGATGGGGGCTGTTGAATAGAGATCAAGGAAAAGGAGGCTGATGGGGAAGAAGCAATTGCTTTATTTTAATAATAAAAGAATGAAAAAGTAAGTTAGATGTGAGCAAGTTCATGCTGGACTCAAAGGCTCCTTAAAGAATTCCTGTCTCTTCAGGTGGCTCTTGTTCAAACTCCATGGCCACATTCCTAACCTACCTTAAGGAGTCCTACTTTCCAAGTCATAAATTGTTTTCTTGCATTCTTAGAGACTTTCAAGTTTCTCCTAATCCCTCCCAAATCCTGTGCATTTCAGAGGTAACCCGGGGAGGCTCAGAGTACCCTAGAGATGCTGATAAATCTCGAAATACTTCATCTGGTGGAGGAGCTTTTCCATCATCTGCCCCTGCATTTAATTCACTTAATTCCTGTGTATGTGCGTGTTGACACCCCATGTGCAGGGGGGCACGTGTGACTGAACACAAAGAGAATAAAACTCCAGTCCTCACCTTGTGGAAGAGGAACTAGCTATGCAGCAATTTCTATTAAGTATGCTATAAAATCAGATATGGATTAGTAGAAAAAAAATAACTCTGGTTTATGTAGACTGTCATCCTACCTAACTGACAAGCTTTTAAAAAATCACCCCTTTTAAGAAAAATAGCAGTGACACAAAATCATATCAATAAGACTATTTTATTTGCAGTAAGTCACAAAATTTAAAGAGAGGCAAATTCCACAATTGAACACCTGGGTCAAAATCATGATGAGTCAGGAACTTTTGTAGAAATCATTCAGCCTGATTGTTTCCTGAGTGATAAATTCATGTCAAAGGGAATTTCCCATTGTTTGAATTTGCCAGCCTCTACCCCTGTCTCTGCCCAGAGCCCAAAAGACCCTGCAGAGGGTATTACAGGGAGCTTGGACCAAGGGGAAGCAGCCCCTGGGGCGAGAGCCCACGGTGCCAGCGCACCAGAGTTAGTCTGATAAGCACTGATGAGCTCCAAGCTGTGCTGGTGCAAACTCTCCCCGTTCTGACTGCTTCTTCACCTAATGCATTGAGGGCCTCGTTGGAAGCTGTCAGGACATAAAGGGTATGTGTTGCTTGGTGAAGAGGAGGAACCAGCACAGAGAGAGACTCAGGCGCTCCCACGCATCCTCCAAGTTTGAGGGTAGAGACAAGGCAAAGTTGATTAAAAGTAACCATGACTTACTTCACTCTGTAGGACAGACTTGAGGTCCATCCACCTCACTACAAATAACTCAATTTTGTTCCTTTTTATGGCTGAGTAATATTCCATTGTAGATATGTGCCACATCTTCTTTACTCATTCATCTGTCGATGGACACTTAGGTTGCTTCCATGTCCTGGCTATTGTAAATAGAGCTTCAATGAACATTGTGGTACGACTCATTTTGAATTATGGTTTTCTCAGGGTATGTGCCCGGTAGGGGGATTGCTGGGTCATATGGTAGTTCTATTTTTAGTTTTTTAGGGAACCTCCATACCGTTTTCCATAGTGGTTGTATTGTGAAGCAATTATACTCCAATAAAGATCTATTAAAAAATTAAAAGTAAACCCAAGTAACCGTGAGTTTCTGTAAAACACTGGGATGAGAAGTAGTGAGTTTCCAGGAGTGGAGCAGGGAGTCAGGAAATGCTGGGCGGGGCCCTCTGAAGCACTGGGGGACCAGAGGTCAGTGCCTTGTGGGGTCATCTAGCATTGGGCACTGAAAACAGTGGCTCTGGGGGCACGGTCAGCCTTGGCAGCCAGGAGCAGTTTATCACCTTGATGAGGCAGGGAAGGGGAGTGAAGACTGTGAGCCAGGCTGGGAGGTTGGCTGGGCCTCTGCCCTGGAGGCTCCTGACCTCAGCCACAGAGGGAAGGTGCTGGCGGCAGGTGGAAGCTTCAAGGACCAAGGGAGGCTCCCTTGGTCTTTCCACCTTCTGCTCAACGTGCCAACCTTGGCCCAGGCCCTTTGATTCCATTCCGTGCCTGGGGAGGATGTTTGTGTGTGTGGTGGGGGAAGGTGGGCAGGACTTGGAATAAGAGGATATATGTGAGAGTCCCCGGAATCCCGCCCACCTCGTACTCATCCTCAGTATAAGGGAGGCAAGTGAGAGAGCTGAACACTCTGCAGCTATCATTTTCCTTCTGACTCTGCCCTGCGCTGGAGGCCTAGGGAAGCCCTGTTGCATCCACATCAGCGATGAGAACAAAAAGGTTGAAGTGAGTATAACGGGGTTGTATTCATTTACTAGAGCTGCCCTAACAAAGTGCCACAAACTGGGCATCTGAAGTGGCAGAAATTTATTGTGTCCTAGTTCTGGAGGCTAGAAGTCCAAGATCAAGGTGCTGCCAGGGTTGGTTCCTTTTGTAGGTTGTGAGGGAGAATCTGCCCCTTGAGTCTCCCCCAGCATCTCCTGGTGTGCTGGCATCTTTGTTGTTCTTTGACTTGCAGCTGTATTACCCCGATCTCTGACTCATCTTAACTTGCTGTTTTCCCAGTGTGCATGTCTGTCCCTGTGTCCACATTTCCCCTTTTCATAAGGACACAGTCATATTGGATTAGATCCACCCTAATGACCTCATCTTAACTTGATCATCTGCAAAGACTAGTTCCCAATAAGGTCACATTCACAGGTACTGGAGTTTAGAACTTCCACATCTTTTTGGGGGGACAGAAGTCAAACCGTAATAGGGGGCAAGGGTGCCACTGGGCTATAAGATATATGGAGAAGAATGTGAGTTTTAGGAACGGGCAGGTGGCAGCCCTGTGGCATGTGAGCTAGGCGGGTCATTCAGTACTTGTGTTCTTAGTTGTAAAATCAGGGTTTACAAAGTGCTACTTCACAGAGTTGGTGCAAGGATGATGATGGATCTAAAGACCCCTGGATTTTTGAAGATCAAGCACCTCTCAGTCGTTATGGCAATAACGTGCCACCCATGTGTTCCCCCCCTGAAGAGAATGGTCCTATTCTTAGTTCCCTTGTTTTCTCAGCTATGAAATGGGTTGGATAAATAGTGCGTTAATTGGGCGTGTAATCCCGCAGTGTGGCAGCTATAAAAAAAGGGTAACAATGTGTGTGTTGGCAGCAGGCCATGTCTGGAATGGGGGGCAGGGCGTTAAGATCAACAAGGAACGAAAGACTCGGGGGATTTGGTTAGGCCATGAGGAAAAGGGAGGTGGCACCGAACAGGGCTTCAAGCTGGGCAGAGAGCAGCAGGGCTTGTGTGGTGTAGCGGGAAGGCAGGAGATATTCAAAAGTTTGCCTTCGGCTGTGTTCCAAACGATGCTAAGATTCTGATTCCAACTAATTCTGGTGTGTGTGGGTTTTTTTCCACACACCAAGCAAATCTCTGACACCAGCCGGGTGTCCTACTATTCAACCCAATTCTGACACTATCTACCTGGAGACAGCATTAGGTCCCACAGGTCAAGGGCTTCGTCCTACAAGACTGACCCCCCACCACCAGTTCAGATGCCAACTGCAAGCTTAGGTTGTCACCTGTGCTTCTGACTGATGGGCTGTGAACTGGAGGTTCCCTTGCCCCCCTCCTTGGCTTTGATTAATTTGCTAGAGTGGCTCACAGAACCCAGAGAAACATATTACTTACTAGATTGCCAGTTTATTATAGAAGGATGTAACTCAGGAACAGCCAGATGGAAGAGATGCGTAGGGCAAGGTATCTGGGAAGGGGCAAAGGGCTTCCAGGTTTGGTACTCCCCAAATCTCCACATCTCCACCAACCCAGAAGCTCTTCAGACCCCATCCTTTTGGGATCTTTGTGTAGGCTTCATCATGTAGGCATGATTTATCATTAATTCCATTTTCATCGTTTCTCCCTTCCCAAGAGAATGGGGGTTGGGGATAAAAATCACAAACTTCTAATCATGGCTTGAGCTTTCTGGTGGCCAGTCCTCCTCCAAGAGCCCACCTAGAATTCCCTCATTAGAACAAAAGACACTCCTATTACCCAATTACAAAGGTTTCAGGAGCCCTGTGTCAGAAACTGGGCTCAAAGACCAAATATTAGAACAAAAGATGTTCCTAGTGTTCTTATCGCTTAGGAAATTCCAAGGGTTTCAGGAGCTCTGTGCCAGGACCTGGGGGCAGAGACCAATGTATATTTTCTATTATCTCAACAGGTGCTATTTCACAGCCATGGTGCATGTCATAATCCTGTCCTTGGGTCACATTGGCTGTGACCTCTGACATCCCTCCCAGGATGGGGGACTTGCGACTTGCTTCTGGAAAGTCCTAGGACTCCAGCTGCTCAACGTTTGAGGCTTTCCGTATTAGCTCTATTTACCAATTGTGGATTCCTTTCTTTGGTAGCTCTATTATTTATAAATAAATATCTTTAGTCTTCTAGCCTAAATAAAGGGAGCTATTCCTTAGAGGCTGCAGAGAATGACCAGCCCCTCCACTGTGACCTTCACGGTCATTGAAGGTGTTGGGTCAGTGCCTCTCTGGCCTCCTCACCCATCTGTGGGCTGGAGACCTTGCTGCTGGGCCAGGGTTTGCACTTGTGCACAGACACATTCATCATGGTGTTTTACCGCCGGGTCTGTCCCCTGCTCATCAGTGTTCCTGGACTGACTTCTCACTCCTTGAAGGCTGGAAGCCCACACCTTTCACCGTAGCCTGAAAGGGGGGGGGCAGCTGGTTCACAAAGAAAGCTACGGCTGGTGATTTTTCTTTTCTTCTTGCTCAGTTCTGAAGCTGAAAAAAATCACAGCATACTTCAAACTTGAACAGTGGCTGTGAACGTATTCACTCTTGAATTCATCTGTGAGGTTATTATACGCAGCTTTGATGTTACAGCAAGACTACCTGGGTCGTTTTGTTCCAATTACTCAGTGCAGAGGAGGAGGACTTCATGCCACATGAAGGTGCTGACTTTGATGTTGTGTCGAGGCTGCCCTTCCCGGGGCTGGTGCATCTGGAGCCACTCTGGGCAGCTGGGGCGCGTCCACACGGTGGGGCCCTAACCTGGAGCGGGAGGACTGGGTGCTCTGCACCCTGAGGAGCTGTTGTGAGGAGGCCATAAATGCAGGCCCGTGGAACACATTTCCCATGGCATCACAGAGGATTCAGAAATAACCTCATTTTCCTCAATTAGGAAGATGGAGATGGTAATGGCTGTACTTTGCTCTCTTCAGACGTCTTTCATCTCTGCATCACAAAGTGCTCTGAAAGCATGATTAAGGAAGCTTCCCAAATCCCCAGCTGGGCAGGCGCCCCACTGCCTGCTTCAGTCTAGGCTAAATGGTTGAGGCCAGCTCGCTAGGTGAGCTCAGGGTAATAGGAGATCCTGCTGACCCCAACACAGGGCAAGGACAGATGCTGGGACCCCCGCTGGATGGGGGCGAGGAGAGGGCGCGAGGCAGCCCCGTGCAGAGGTGCAGAGGTGGATTCCCGGGCAGGGAGGAAGGGGTCTCAGACCAGCCCTGGTTGTCCCACTGGCCTGTGGTCAGAGCATGGGCCAGTTACCACCACTGCCACCCGCCCCCATCCGGGTCTCAGAGTCAGTGCCTACAAAGCTGGGATGGAAATTTGATGCGTCAGGTCTCTCCTGCCTTTGCTGTTCTGTGTCGTGTCATGATGGATCTGACAGCCCTGGACTCCCCAGACCAACCTGGTGTCTCTCCTTGACGTTCCTGCTCAGAACCCGGGATGCCCTGCAGTCCTTATGGGACTGGATTACTCTCCTCTGTGTCCATTCAGGCCACACTCCTCCTCCAGGGCCCTCCAGCTCCTGCAAGCTCCTGCCAAGCCTCAGGCATCAATGACCCAGCTGACTGTGCTTTTAGAGCTTTTAGATTGTCTGTCTGTTCACCTCTTATGGCTACCAGTATTCCTACCTCCTGTCGTGGTCATTCCTGTCCCCTTCCCAATTAGCTGTCCTTGTGTGCTACGGGCTACAAACAAAACTCACCGAGCTACTAAAATGTACGTGCAACAAGGAGGCTGCGAGTCTCCCATGTGTATCTCTGCATGGATAGCGGAACCTCTCACCTGGGCGCCCAGTTGCCTTTTTAACACCTTTCTTTTCTCAACTGTGCTCCGAATGGCTGAGGTTGCGGGGTACTTGAGTTCTGGATGATGGGACATAATGTAACTGCAGAAACAGGTGGTGCACAAAGGGTGAGCCTCCAGACAGAAGAGGTCAGTGGAAAGTCCATCTCCTTCTACTTGAAGAGGAATTAGAAACACAAAGAAAGAAATTTGACCTGTTCTTTGTTATTGCTGATTAATATATGCTTCTAAATGCTGCATTTTGAAAAAGTGACGCCACACAAAAAATATTTTCCACCAGTGTTTTGGAAACCCCAAGGGTTTCCCAGGTGAGAAAGCTGACAAGGGTAAATCACGCCTTGGAGGATGGCTTCTTAATTGGAAGATTCTTATCCTTGCCCTAGACGTTGTGTCCTGCCATCTCACTGTCCCACGAGAGGACTGTGTTGGGGGAGGCACTCACCCTGGGCTCTCGGGAGCTGGGGCTTAGTGCTGTCAGGCTGGAAAGCTGCCTGAGTGCCCCAGTCATGGGTTTCTCTGACCAGTCGCAAGGACAATTCTGGGGAAAAGCTGTATTTTGTTGTAGAGGTTTTCAAGTGTAAAAAGCCCAGTAAAACTTAATTCTATCCCTTTTCTGGAACAAACAAAAAGAAAACGGCTGAAGTGGAAAATTCAGAATGGGAAATATACGGTAGTTATTAGGTTGGAGTTTCAAAAAGGAGAAAGAATTCCTGTGAGTTTTCCACACGTTGGCACTGTGTGGGGACCACCCATCTGCTGGGCAATGGACTTGGGCCTTAACAGGCCGTTCTGACGTGAGTGAGATGCTTCCCGTAGATCGCTTCTGTGAGCTTCTCTTTTGTTTGGCCTCATTGCCAGTCCTGACTTCATTTCAGCACCCCTGCCCCCATCCCACACTGCTCACAGGCAGGTTCACTGATGCAACTGACTGCAGCTTAGTCTGGGGGATCCTTTCCGAGTCTATAAGCAGCTGCAGGGCCCCTCCTGTGGCTTTCCAGGGCGCAGGGTCTCAGTCACCCTGCTGTGCTCTCGTGTGTCTCTGCTACTGGGCCTCCTTTGCTGCCATCAAATTTGGGACAAGGATTCCCAGCGGCAGCCCTTGTGGTACCATCTGTAGGACATGACTGCATCCTAACTCCTGAGTTTCGCCTTCACAACCTGCCTCCTTCTCCAGTTTCATCAGGCTCAGAGGTCACCCTGCCTGCCCCTTTGACCGGTGACCAGAATCCTTGCTTGTTTGAGGTGTAGCACCATCAGACCATCTGTGACAGCATGCAAGAAAGGCAGGGTGGCACGTGGGACATGGGAGGGGGGACTAAATCCCCTGCCCAGGAGGGGCTACAGGGTCCCACCTGGAGATAATTGTAAAGGGATCTTCTTCGGATGTTATGTTAACAGAAGGGGGAGACAGTGAATTTTCTTTGCCATCTCTTTAGGTTATTTGTTTTATTGCTTTAATTTGCATTGCATGGCAGCGTGCAGTGGTCCATCATTTCACAAATACCTTGGCCTCTCTCATCCATGCCCTGTTAGTATCATCAGTGGCAGAAGTGGCCAACCGATCATCAAGGGTGTGTGTTCTCCACGGGAGCACAGAGCTGTTGCTGGGAGGGGCTGCCCAGTGAGGGCTACACTCATCAGCACCCTTGAGTTTGGGTGGCTCCTGTGATGAGCTGTTGCCAACAGGAGTGTTAGTGGAGTTGAGGCGTGTCACGTCTGGACCAAGGGAGTTAAAAAGTCTCTCCAGTCAGCTGATTGGAGAAACCTTTGAAGGACTTAGAGTGCGCAGAGCCACAAGATAGAAGGACCCTGGGTCCCTGAGGTGCCTGACGAGAAGCACCCGAATTGGACTGTGACAGTCATTGTGTTAACCCCCTGAGAACTCCTGGGAATTAACTGAAATACAGTAGTTAGTGTTACTATAAGTAATGCACATTGGTCTAGTCAACTCAAAGTCTTTGGCTTAACCAAGCAGGGGCCACCCTATCCTGCTCTGCGTTCATCTCCCTGGTTTCTCTCTTCATTGAGGAGCTCAGGAGGTGCTACTGTTGAGTGGGACAGTTTTGAAGAAAGAATTATGTGAGGAGGGACTTCCCTGGTGGCTCAGTGGTTAAGAATCCACCTGACAATGCAGGGAAACGGGTTCGAGCCCTGGTCCGGGAAGATCCCACATGCCACGGAGCAACTAAGCCCGTGCACCACACCTACTGAGCCTGCTCTCTAGAGCCTGTGAGCCACAACTACTGAGCCCGCGTGCCACAACTACTGAAGCCCGTGCGCCTAGAGCCCGTGCTCTGCAACAAGAGAAGCCACTGCAGTGAGAAGCCTGCCCACCGCAACGAAGAGTAGCCCCTGCTCGCCGCAACTAGAGAAAAACCCGCGCACAGTAACGAAGACCCAACACAGCCAAAACTAAATAAATAAATAAAATTTTAAAAAAAACCAAAAAGAATTATGTGAGGAGACAAACAGGATAAGAGCTGGGTTAGGATAGTTATTGAAGGAATTTCTTCTCTGGGCCCTGTGAGAATATTTTTTTAGTGATTTCTGGGTCTCTGAAATTATGAAAGTAATGGAGTCATGAATATAATTACCTCTATTCTGTAATTACCCGGCAAATATCATATGAATACATAGGGGGTTTGAGTCAGCAGATCTGGCAGCTGCAGAGTTTGATTATGATGATTTAGCTGTTGGGAAATGCCAGGGATTAATTTCAGTCATCAGTGTAGGAACAACAAGGAGAAATGGCCCCAAATTAGGGAAGGACACAGGCAGTCTGCGTGGTGAGAGCACTTGGTGACTGGGGGGTCAATTAGTCGAAGGAGCCCACCTCGGAGAAGGCCCAGCCGTTCCTGCAGGACCAGGGGCAAACTGCACGTTTGTTTGCACTCCGCCATTTCCCCAGGTCGTTGCTCTTCGAGCATCTCACACGTGCGATCTGTGAAGGTAACAGGTGCGTTTGCTTGAGCTCTCTGGCTTCTGCATCAAGCGTTGCTCCTTTACAACGTGGCCCCAGTACCCTGGGAGGTGGGGCCGCACAGCTACCCCAATTTCACAGATGCCAGTCCGAGTCCTAAAGGAGCCAGCCTCTCAATGTGGCACAGTGAGTGGCATTTTCTAGGTTAGAGCCCAGGTCCCTGCGCCCTCCTTCTTATCTGGTACTGGCTTTGGGGAGGAATGTACCTCCAATTATAAAGTTTTCCCAATGGAAAAGGGTGATTTCTTTTCTGATTGCTTTTTCAAATGGTTCTCAGGAAAGCTTTCTGAAGAGTGTGGGTATTTGTTGTTCAAATCAGATCCTGGTGTCCCAGGAAGGAGTGGAGAAGAGCCTCTGCAAGCTTGAGGTCTCCTAAACCAGGCCGAGTTTCCCTGTGCTCTTTGCTGTGTTGTGTATCATAGACGTGTCGTGTGTCCTTTCCTAATTGGGGGCCATGTCTCCTTGTTGTTACTACCCTGATGACTGAAATGAATCCCTGGCGTTTCTCGGCAGCTAAATCATCAGAATCAAACTCTGCAGTTTGATTTCACTTATGAGGCTCCCGTGGTGGCCTCTCCTCTGGACAAGGCCCACCTACCACCACCAGAGCAGAGAGAGTTGCGGTATCTGGGTGAGGCCAGCACTGTTCTGGGAATTGTCCGTTAGTCTGACATGTTCCTCACTCCTCTTGTTTGGGGGCTCAGTGCTTGCCATTTACCGTCCCCCACATTCCCTCCAGGCTGAGGTACTCAGCTCCAAGTCCAGCGGCCTGGGAAAAGAGGCTTGAATGAGGGCCAATCAGAGCTGTTTGGGACTGAGGCTGTGGTGTGGGGATTCAGGTATCCCCTCACTTTCTCTGAGGGATACGGGCTGCTGCTTTGAGAGTAGGAAATGTGAGCAAGCCAGGGTAGGAGGGCTGGTTCTGCAGTGACTCTCAGGTGGGGAAAGGTCTGGAACCCTGGAATTCTCCATCAGGCTTACAGCAACACCAGGGACCCGGGGGCAAAACTGCTCTAGGCAGCAGTAGGGTCTACCCTACGCCTTCTAAATTTGTGGCGTTATCTACACCAGCTGCAATCCCAGACTGTCATCTGCACTTACCAACACACATAAACCTATCTCACCTCTCTACTCAAAACACATCCTTCCTCTGGTCTTTGTCAGTAACCTGAAGGACAACATCCTTAAAGACCTGAATTCAGACCTAAATACTACTTTTAGTAGGACCTCCAAGCTTATTTTCCTGAGGCAGTTTGGACTGTGACTCTCAACTCTTAACGTTGACCCCAAACCAGATCTCAACAGCTTCCAATACACCACCTAACGCTAAGGTCTAGGTGGAAGCCCAGCCCCGCCTGAACCAAGCTTCACTTGAAACAGGGTTCTCATCCTAACCTACAGTCTGATCCTAACCCTTACCTTGGTCCAGATGTTAACTATAAATAAATCTTATCACTGTAGATTCAAACTCTAATTTTAACCCAGCTTTAAACCTAACCCAACGAGGAAATATTTGTAAGGTCTGGCTCTTCTGAGCTGGAATTTGGTGCTTTCATCTGTCATCTGTAGGGGGGGAAAAGTTTCCTCTACCCTCTTCTATTCTCTGGCTAGGTCTGTGAAAAAACAAAAAGATAAAAACAAGAAAAGCTGGCAACAGGCAGATTAGCAGGAGAAAAGGCATGCAAATTTATTTGATGTTAAAAGTTTAATGTGGCACAGGAGGGCTTCATAGAAAGAAAACTCCCAGAGAAAAAGCTAGGCTTGGAGGCTTTTAAACCATCTGGGGAAAAGAGGATAAATTTACAGAGGAGTGACAAGACAAAGGAAGGGGATTTTGAGATTCTGCGGTCAGCAAATTGAAGGAAGGCAAGTATATGGGGAAACTGCTGGTAGTTGAGGACTAGTTAGTAAGGTTTGTGTAAACTCTTTTGGTGCCATCACATCTCTGGTGATAAGGTTGTTATTCCCCTCCTAGTATAGGAAGTGGATTAGGGAGGACACCTCCCCAGGCGGGAGTTAGGATCTGTTTTCAGGTAGACAGGGGGACTGTAGAGAACTCATCCTGTGTCCACTTTTTCTCAATTACTTTTAGCTCAAAATAATCCTTATGCCAGAGTGGTAATTTTGGGGTGGCATATTCTGTTCTACACATCCTCCCCTCACTTGCCCCTCCACTCCCATGGGTATTGCTCTGGGCATCGCTAATGTGATGACCCCTGTTCCCCAGGCAGGTTTTTTGAGCCTTGAACTTTGAACTTGTATCATTGCTTTTTGATTCCCAAGGTGAACGACTAGCTGACTTGATGATAGACTAGTCCTGGGTAGTGTATTAGTCGAGATGAATGGGTTAAGGTGCCACCCCTCCGAGAATCTGTTTGCATTAAGAATCTCTGTTATCAAATCTCAGGCTCTTGGGGATGATGGAGAAAAATCTAAAATAGGTACATATGGTGGTGGAGGGCGAACAGGGTGTAGTTGTTGGCTTGGGCTCATCATGTTTCTGTGTCTCCCTTTCCTAAACTGTGAAGTAGGGATACAGTAAAGACTAAATGAGCTAACATATGAAGAGTGCCTAGAGCACTCAGTAAATGTTTATTATTACTATTATCATCACAGTCTATTTCTTAGGAACTGAATAGATCGGAAATCGTTTAACTTTTCACAAAAATAACTTAAAATCATGAACCCATTTTTGGGCCATTTCTCAGCAAAAGCTACCATTGGAGCTATAAATATTTTTCGTAAAGATAACCTCTCTGAAGGCTGACATAGGTAACTTTTCTGTTGAGCAGAGAGATCAGTGGAAGATAATAAAAGAAGGTACGTGTGTGTAAAGCAGAAGCCAGCTCTTAACATGTTTTAGTGTGGCACAGGGAAGGAGCAAAACCTTAGGAGTTGTTACAGCCTTGATGCATTGCCTACCAGTTACGAGCAACTCATTCGTTCATTCCTCCCGTCATTGAACCCTCACTCACTCTTGGGGCCTTGAACTGCTTCTGCTTCCTGAAGAAAGGTGGATCCAGCCTTCTGCCTTCAGGGAGACCATTGGCTTTTTCTTTGCTCCTCAGGCCGTGTGATTGATGACTGAGAAAAGCTGGGTTTTAAAAAAATTCTTACAGAGGACTGCCCTCCCTAGACCCCTGTAGCTCTTCAGGGACACCTGACCTGTGGCCTTGACAGGAATTCTAGGAGAAGTCAGGTAATGGTGGGGAAGGGCCAGGTAGATCATGGCGGATGGGCTGCATGACAGAACTGTGAGTGCCACCAGGGGTGGAAGGTGGGTCACGTGATGCACAGTCACTCAGATCTCCTGACCACAAACCCTGGACTAATTTGGGGTTGCTCTCTGGCTTTCTGCATCACTTAGAGCTTGCCCCAGTGTTTCTGATATTAGCACATTGTTCTCCAGTAAGTCTTCTTTTTCACATGATTTATGTAAAGCCATCAGCAAATGTGCGGGAGTGCCCTTGATAATGCCTGCAGGATCTCTAAGGGCTGGGTCCAGTCTTTGGGAGGGATTATGTAAGGCGGGCCTGGGGAAGACCGTGCAGGAACTTGCAGATTTGCAAGAATGTCTGTTGTGTGGAATTAAAGTTTTTGCTTACTATTCGATCTCCTCCTAGCCTGTCTAATCCCAGTCATCATTCACGGCCCAGAATAAGTTCCGCAGCTTCTAGAAAGCCCTCCTTGATAATTTTTTTCAGTATTCCTTTATTTTATTTTGTATTGAGGCTAAGTTCATATAATGTAAAATTAATCATCATTGGCATTTAGTGCTGCATTCACAGTGTTGTGCAATCACCACCTCTATTTAGTTTCAAAACATTTTTATCGCCCCCAAATGAAGCCCTTTTTTCTGTTAAGCGGTTATTCTCCACTGCCTCTCCAGCCCCACCCCAGCCTGGCAACCACCAATCTGCTTTCTCTCTCTGTGGATTTACCTGTTTTGGCTATTTCAAATCAATAGAATCATACAATGTATGTGCCTGGCTTCTTTCAATTAGCATGATGTTTTCTAGATTCATGTATGTTGTAGCATGTATTGGTACTTTATTCCTTTTTAACGGTTGAATAATATTCCATTATACGTATATACTGCGGCTTATTTATCCATTCATCTGTTGATGGGCATTTGGGTTATTTCCACCTTTTGACTATTGTTAATAGTGCTGCTATGAACACATCTATTCAAATATTTGTTTCAGTACTTTTTTTTTAAACTTCTTTTGGGTATAAGTGTAGGAGTAGAACTGCTGGGTCATATGGTTCTATGTTTAGTTTTTCGAGGAACCAGTAAATTATTTTCCACAACAGCTGAACCATTTTGCATTCCTGCCAGCAAAACTTGATCATTTCATTTTATAGTAATTCTTCTACAAAGGAAATTATAGTAACTCTTCTACAAACTCTTGTACAAAAAAGGTATGTTTTACCTGCGTTTGATGCCTTCTGGGTTCTGTATTGTTGTTTCTACATCATCTTTTAACTTGATTCTAATCTCTACAACCTTAAGGATGAATCTTCGTTATCTGTTTATTTATTAATTCATGGATTCAATTAGTAGTTAGCATTATGGTTTAGTAGCTAAGAATCCTGGCTCTGGAATCAAACTACCTGGGTTCAAGTACTGGATCTGCCAGTTGCTAGATGTACCATTTAGGAAATGTTATTTTACCTCTCTGCATCTTTGTTTCTTCATTTGCAAAATGGGAATAATGATGGTTGTATTAGTTTCATATTGCTGCTGTAGCAATTACCGCATACTTTGTGGCTTAACATTGCACAGATGTGTCATCTTATAATTCTGGAGGTCAGAAGTCTGAAATGGGTCTCACTGAGCTAAAATCTAGCATGGCAGGGCTATACTTCTTCCGGAGGCTCTAGGGGAGAGTCTGTTTCCTTACTTTCTCTGCCTTCTAGAGAATACTTGCATTCCTTGGTTCATGGTCCCCTTCCGTCTTCAGTATCTTCCCTCTTCCATATCACTCTGGCTTCTATCATCACATCTACTCTGACCCTCCTGCCTCCCTCTTTTAAGGATCCTTGTAATGATGTTAGACCCGCCCAGATAATCCAGGAAAATCTCCCCATCCCAAGATCTTTACTTAATCACATCTGCAAAGCCCCTTTATTCATGAAAGGTAACATATTCACAGGTTCCAGGGTTTAGGTTGTGGACATTTTGGGGGGCCATTATTCAGCCTGTCACAACCATACTACCTCATAAGATTATTCCGAAGATAAAATGAGATATTTTGCAGAAAGCACCAGTACTCAATGATACTAGACATTACTGCTGCTCCTACCAATGATGCCTATGCCTATGGCTAGATTTAGTACCAAGAACACAGTGAGTGCCCTGTGGGTATCTGGAGACTGTATGCGTCTGACTCCTAAAGTCTCAGTGGTGTTGCCTCCTAAGAATGGACTGCCTTTTCTCAATAGGAACAGAGTCACTCATCAAACTCCTCATGACAGAGTCCTCTCTGGGGTTCCACTTAGTTCAGACCCATCTCTGTGGGAATCTGAATCCTAAAGCTCTGGTCTATCCCAGGGGTCTTAATTATCTCTGAATTAGAGAGTCAGAAGTTCTGGGTCACAAAAGACACACCTGATAAAAGACTGCCGTCTAAAATATACAGAGAACTCTTAAAATTCAACAATAAGACAACAAACGACCCAATTAAAAAATGGGCCAAAGGCTTTAACAGACACCTCACCAAACATATGAGAAGATGCTCCATGTCATAGGCCATCCGGGCAACACAAGTTAAAACAACAGTGAGATACCACTACGTACCTATTAGAGTGGCCAAGACCCAGGCCCCTGACAGTACCAAATACTGCAGAGAATGCAGAGCAACAGGAACTCTCATTCACTGCTGGTGGGAATGCAAAATGGAACAGCCACTTTGGAAGACACTGTAATGGTTTCTTAGAAAACTAAACACGCTCTTACCATAGAATCCAGCAGTTGCACTCCTTGGTATTCACTCAAAGAAGTTGAAAACTTATGTCCCACAAAAACATGCACATGGATGTTTATAGTAGATTTGTTCATAATTGAAAGCAACCACCATGTCCTTCAGTAGGTGAGTGGATAAATAAACTGGGACATCCAGACAATTGAATATCATTCAGCAGTAAAAATAAATGAGCTATCAAGCCATGAAAAGACATGGGAGAATCTAAAATACATATTACTAAGTAAAAGAAGCCAGTCTAAAAAGGCTACATACTATATGATTCTAATTATATGACATTCTGGAAAAGGCAAGACTATGAAGATAGTAAAAAGGTCAGTGGTTGCCAGGGGTTGGTGGAGGGATGAATAGGCAGAGCCCAGAGGATGTTTAAGATAGCAGGAAGACTCTGTATGATAGTGTAATAGTGGATACATGTCGTTACATGTTGGTTCAAATCCATAGAATGTACAACACCAAGAGTGAACCCCAGGGGCTTCCCTGGTGGCGCAGTGGTTGAGAGTCCGCCTGCCGATGCAGGGGACACGGTTTCGTGCCCCGGTCCGGGAAGATCCCACGTGCCGCGGAGCAGCTGGTCCCGTGAGCCATGGCTGCTGAGCCTGCGCGTCCGGAGCCTGTGTTCCGCAATTGGAGAGGCCACAACAGTGAGAGGCCTGCGTACCGCAAAAAAAAAAAAGGGGTGAACCCTAATGTAAACTGAAGCTTTTGGATGATGATGTGTCAGTGCAGGTTTTCGACTGTAACGAACGTGCCACTCTAGTGGGGGTGTTGTTAATGGGGAGGCTGTGCATGCGATGGGGCAGGGGAACATGGGTAGTCTCTGTACCTTCTTCTCAATTTTGCTATGAACCTAAAACTACTCTAAAAAAAAATAAAGTCTTAAAAAAAGTTCTGGGTCCTTGGGAAGACATAGTGAGACTTAAGAACCCAAGGTTGGAAGAAAGCTACGTATGAAGGGAAGCAGATCTGGAACTCGTGTTGAACTATGGAAGCTTCTGAATTGCTGTACATGATGGACTTTTAATCCCAAAGAAAATTCTATTTATAAGAGATATTCCACCAGGAAACAGTGGAGGGAGGATCCCTAGAACCCTCTGTTTGTCTTGCTCCAGGAGATGGGCTCAAGGACAAAGAGAGAATAGGGACAAGAACCTTCAGACAACATGACATCCGTGTGGAGTCACTTAGTCCCTTGGGGAGAGAGGGAGATTTTGCTATTGATGTTGTCAGGCAGACTTGCTAATAACTGCATACGCTGTAGCGGCCCCAGTTGGGAGATGTGAAGCTGCTCTCAGATCCTGTGACAGGGGCAGAGATTCCTTCTCTGTGTGTAACTTAGGGGCCTATGAATAGAGGCCAGGTCCCTGGATGAGGTGGCTGTAGGCGGCAGTGGGGGACAGAGGGCTTAGTCCTAGTGAAGAAACTTGAATTCCTTAATTTTCCTCTCTTGGCCTCGGCCACCCCATCTGAAAAAGGTGGGTGGATTGAAGATCTTGCGCAAGTCCTAGCAGCCTGTGATTCTATAATTATATAAAGAGTTATGCCACAGCATTTTAAAATAAATACTCCTCAGATGATTCCTGTGAAGATCATCTGAACAAAGTGTAAATCGTGAATTTTGACTCAGCCCATGGAAATGTCTGGGTCATGTCCTCCCACTTACGTTTACTCATCTTAACACTTAGAAAAAGCCTTGGGTCTCCTGAGTTCTGAGTTCCTGAGTTTTATCCATATTCTAGTTTTGCCATGACCAGCTGACCCCTCGGGGCTTTAAGAGACTCCAAAGCTCCTAGGGTGGAGGAGAGAGAAGTATTGATGGTCATGGGGTATTTCCCAAGAAACAGAGAAATAAAGGTGTTTTACTGGTCACGGTGGTTGTAGAAAAAGAGGACCCGTGGCTCAAAGCCCTGAGGCTGAAGCAGGATTTAGATAGCTTCCCTGCTGGGACCACAAAGGACCTGACACTGAAAACCAGAGGTGACCCCAGCGTGCATGACCTATAGGGAAGAGTCAACCCTATGGGTAGTTTCTGGGACCCTTGAACTTTGAGGGGAAGATGAAGAGTTCTAGGATGAAATGGGTCTTCCTAATAGTTGGGATAATATTATACTGCAAGAAGAAAAAATCAAGCCACGTGGGTAAGAGAGGAAGTGGCCCCTCAGGGCCCAGGGTGGGGAGAAGGGAGAACTCAGAAGGCTGGAGGAATGGCAGGAGGGGTTGCATGAGCAGAGGTCCAGGGTCAAGACCAGGCTCCGTGTGTTTGGGGAGCTACACCAGCTGAGTGTTTCTGGGTTGTGGGATGAAGGGGAGGGGGTGATGCGATGGGCTGAGGCTGGAGAGGTCAACAGGGGCAGGCCAGGGAGGCCCCTGTGGACCAGGTAAGGTGTTTGAACTCGATCCTGTGAGGGCGTGCGGGTGGGGAGCCTCGCAGGGTATCAGGCAGGGACTCGCCACGGTTCGTTGAAGGTTCATTGCCCTTGCTCTTCGTCAGCAGGTGCACGCTCTCTGTTTCCTTATTCCCACGGCAGCCGCAGGCTCTTCACTCAAGGAATTGTCACTTCAAGCCAAGAACAAGCAGAACAACAAATTCTCAAGAGAAATCTGTGCTTTTCCCAAAGTGTTGCTTGCAGAGTGGGAGGAAAGAAACTTGACACAAGATATTTGGGAGTTTGGGGAAAAATAATGTATTTTGCATGTTGCTGCCAGGCACCCGGGTGTCCACTTGATGCTTAATTACATCCTGCGTGTTTTCATGGAAAATGCCAAGGCCACAGTGGGTCCATGGCCTCACATCTCCCGCAACCTCTGAGGATGCCATTCCCCCTCCCTAAATAGTAACCCTCAGAAGCAGAGTAGACTCCATTGCAGTCTAAGCAAGGGCCGCAGGAAAAGCAAATAGGATAAAAGGGAAATAAAATAACTCCTCTGGCTCGGTCCATGCAGGGGGTGTGGATGCAACAGCATCTGTAGAGGTGGCCGGGACCCCACGTATCCGAATCAGTGACTGATCAGTGACTGTGATGGAATTAGCACCGTGTCGTCATCAGGCACCTTCTCTTTCAGTCCATTTGGCCACTGATGAGCTGGGTGACTTTGGGCAAGTCTCATTTGCTTTCTTGACCTCAGTGTTCCCACTGGAGGGCTGAGACATAGATATTCTCTTCTTGCTCCAAAATGCCCTGTATAATCACTGGAAGGGTTCTTCCTCCAAGTCTGAGTCCCTCCACCCATTTTAACTTAAACACTTTGTGATGGTGCTTTTTATAACCAGCTACTTCCAAAGAGGGTTTGCGTCAGCTTACAATATGAGAGGCGGTCACGATGGAATCATTAAAAGGCAATCAGTGATCAAATATCATTTGATAGGTGGCGGTGATGGGGTGAAAAATATACCAGAAACCTAGGATGAAAATAGCTTTTTCAAGGAAGTACGAAAGGAGAGCTTTGAACGCCTGGCTGCTGGAGAGAAGGAAATCCCCCGTCCCATGCTCTGAAGGAGCCCTTTGTGACTGGGGAACTGGGTGTTTGCTGGCATCTACGTAAGAGGTGCAGCAAGCACTTAAGAATCCAAGTCACCAGCAGCACTCCTCTAAAGATGCAAGATACTCAAGGTACTCTACATGTGGCTTTGTTTATTTTCCCTCTCTTAGAAATTCCCATTTCCTTTGGCAGAAATGAACAGATGTGTCTCACAAACTGATGAAGGTTGACAGATCTAAGGTTTGCATTGAGCGTTTTCTAGAAAGTGGGAGAAGTAAGCAGGGTCTGCTCTTTCGGGGGGCAGAGGTGAAGCTTGAGCCTCCTTTCCTGAGGTGCCGACCCCCTGCGCTCTGGGGCACCCACGTTTGCGTATGGGATTTGAGTCTCTCTTCTGGTCCAGCTCACCTAGCTGATGCCAAGCAGCCCCAAGGTGATCCTCTCCCCCCGTAAGCAGCCCCTCACCAGCCTCTCCGGGGAACCAGTGCCAGGATTCTGAACCACTCTTTTCTCCTACTGACCTAGAAAAACCTTTCGGTGGGTTTTGGAAGTCTGCCTTTCCTCTTCTGAAGCAAGCTGAGAAAATGTCACGTACTGAGTGGATCCTCTGCACAGCAACCTGTTGAAACCGACCAGAGAAAATGAAAACTTAGCTTGAAAACGAGCAAGTTTTATGTGCTGCGCTGCCGCATCAGGAAGCCCGTGTCTGGTGCCTGAACCCTGGCAGAGACAGAAAGCCGTCCTTCAAATGACTGTCATTCTGACTCCGCATAAATTCGGGAGCTGCTCTGGGAACTGAGGGCTCTGAGACCTACTCTCCCTCCACTGCGTGTGCATGTAGCTCACATGAAGGATAATATAAGCTACGTGGGCACTCAGACACCAGCAGAATTTAGCTCGTAGCATGGTGGAAGCATTATGTGTGTGTATGTGTTTAACTTAGGGCTGGAAAAAAACGCTAAATGAAGAGCTCAGAACATCAGCTCTATATCCATCCTTAATACTGTGTGACTTTTAAATCTGCAAGCGTTCACTTGAGTCTAATCAGGCTGCACACAGGATGGAGGCTGAACTGAGAGGCTCACGTGATCCCACACTCAGCATAGAGGTTGGGGGGGCTGGACCTTTGGGCATCGTCTAACCAGGAAAGCCCAAGAACTCGAATCCTGTTAACACCTTCCTTGCTATTCCTCCTAATTTCCTCCTGTCTACTGAAGTCTTCCTCTGCCAGCATTAAAACATTAACTCCCTTTCTGTCTATAGTAACTCTGATTCATATTCTCATCTTCCTTCCTCTTTGAAATTTCCCTTGAATCCTCAAACCAGCCGTAATTATAGGATTGTAAACTCAGGGCAGCTCAGGGCTGGTGGGGCCTTAGAAAACGCTTCACTTCCCCTCTCCTTCAAGGGAGGGGATTCCTTAGAAAGTATCTTTCACTGGTGGCCCTCCGCCTTCTGCTTGAACACTGCTGGTGATGGGAAGCTCCCTACCTTGTGTGCAGTATACTACTCAGAAATTTGTGCTCTGGAACCAAATGGAGTTGGGTTTGAAATCCACTCTGCCACTTACTCAGTGGTTGTTCTTTGGCAGTTTTTGCAACCTCTCCAAGGGACTTCATCCCGAAAATGGAGTTAATAATAGTATCTGCTTGTTAGGGTTGTTGGCCTAGCCTTGGGTTTTGACCAAATGTGTGCCTTTTAGAGGCTAGCATTTGTAAAAGATACTTTTAGGGAAATTGTATCTTTGGACTTTTAAAGAAGTCAAGGTTTAGAGATACCTGAACTGTGAAATAAAGCCTGCATATCTACACAGACATTTACACAGACACACAGTCCGCTCCAGACAGTGGATATAGGGTGTGATATTTGTTTGCTAAGGCTGCTGGGAGGCTTAAACGATGGAATTTATTGTCTTGGCAAGTTGCTTCTTCCCGAGGGCTGTGTAGGAAGGATCTATTCAAAATCTTCCCCCTTGCCTTGCAGAGGGTGCTTCTCCCTGTCTCCTCACATCGTCTTCCCTCTCTGCACATCTATTTCTGCATCTAGATTTCCCCTCTTTATAAGGACGGCAGTCATATTGGATTAGGGCCACCCTAATATCCTCAGGTTAACTCGCTTACCTCTGTAAGATCCCATCTCCAAATAAGGTCACACGCTGAGGTACTGGAGGTTAGGGTGCCAACATATCTTTTATACGTGTGGGGCACAATTCACTCTGTAACGCTGAGCAATGGACAAGGTACCAGGCTGGCCATTCAGGGCCCTTGACTTGGGTCTAAGTTCTATCGATGACCAATTGTATGATTCTGGCTGAGTCTCTGGACCTGCATTTTCCCCACTGAGACATGGGTGGATGGACCTGAATGGCCACTGAGGTCCCTTCTACCCTAGAGTTCTATGGTTTGAGTGGCCCGTTTGTTTTTAAAATGAACTGCCAGAGATTCTAAGCATGAGGTCAGATAGTGAGGGGACAGGGGTTTCTGAGCAGAGAGGCTTATGCTGTTCGGTCGCCTCAGATCACACCATCCGGGTTGCAAGAAAAGGACAACAGCTTTCCATGTTCTGAAAGAATGCTTTCTTCTCTAACATCCTGCTTGCAATCCTGTTGCTTGGGGAATGGCCCAATTTTAGCTACAGTGCTGTATTTTGAAGGCCCTAAAAGCTCCATAAAGCATTGATTTGGGATGAGGTAGCTGAGGAATTCAGTGAATTTAAGAGCATATTTGTAGTATTTCATAAAAATAAATCAACTTTTACTTTTTATGGGAACAAACTTTTTTTTTTTTTTTTTTTTTTTTTTTTTTTTGTGGTACGCGGGCCTCTCACTGCTGTGGCCTCTCCCGTTGCGGAGCACAGGCTCCGGACGCGCAGGCTCAGCGGCCATGGCTCACGGGCCTAGCCACTCCACGGCATGTGGGATCTTCCCGGACCGGGGCACGAACCCGCATCCCCTGCATCGACAGGCGGACTCTCAACCACTGCGCCACCAGGGAAGCCCGGGAACAAAGATTTTTTAACTGGGAGAGTTGTGGGTTTTTTCCCCTCTAATTCTTAGAACAGTCTTGTAAAAATGGTACCCTGTAGAGTCCTTTGCGCATTTCTGCCTCTTGTCATTACTGTTGAAGTCTTTGTAGGATGGTCTTATTTTTGTTAAGTGATAGTGTTTAAATGTTGATCCATGTCAACAGAACACCGAAGCCATCAACACATAATTGCATTAATATTAATTCTCGTTTCAATGAGAAAGCTGCCTTATAATCACTTGTTATTTAACCCTGACTGTAACCTTTCCAGGAAAGAAGAGGACAGGTTGACAGATCCAAGCCACTGTCGTATCCCTCCAGAGTGGCAAGCCTCTCTATCACACAACATGGTACTGGACACACATCAAGATGTTCATCAATGGAAAGGGAGATTGGTGTTGGATGTAAGAATCTAGACTTAAGCCTATGGAAGGAAAACCTTAGTTGATGTTTGTGGAATGTAACTTGGAGATCCTGACTCAAAACAGGTGTACCCTGGGGTGACTCTCATTTTGATGCACTCACTGATGCAGTGAAGTGTGTGCCAAAGTCTTCTCTTGGGGAAAGTAACTATGTCTTGGGGTTGGGAACAAGGTGTCTTCCAATGGGGGGGAGGCTTCCCTCGCAGATCCATACGGTGATGGAGGAGGGAATGAGGGCCAAGGTCTGAGGTCTCCCAGTCAGTGCTGCCTTGGCCAGAAAACTGCCGTTGTGTCACATCTTACAATAGGGACATGGCTAGCTGCCCCCTCCCTCCTGAAGTGGGGAAGCAAGTACTGTGGAAATCCAGGTACCACTGGGAGCTTATAGGAAAGAATGATTTTCATCATCCAGAATCTCAAAGCCTGGCCTGTCTGGGGAGACGGTGAGACGTTTAGGCTGTATCTGTATTTTACTTCATTCCTTTGTGATTAAGTTGCCAATGGTGTTGTCTTGACTCTGATCAAGGAGATCTCCCGGCTTGTTCTTCTGCCAGGAGGGGCCCCGGGAGCTCAGATTGACTCAAGAGCAGCAGAGACCGAAGCCTCTGCTGTTGGAGCACCTAGCGAGCCTGGGTCAGCATCCTTAATTACAGGCCAAGTTATGGCTAACTCAGCCTGCCTCTCATTGCAGCCTGAAGAGTAACTGATGCATCACGGAAACTTCTGGAAAATATTCTGATCATGGAAAGTTGATTTTATATTTACTAATGTGAAATCTTAGTGAGTGAAGCATCACAATCATGGTTGTGAGAACCTTTAAAAATGACAGAATTTCCTTTTTTATGTGTCTATAACCAGGGAAGTCCCAGGGATAGGGCTTAGTTGAAAATGCTTCTGCATGTTGAGGGAGCTGGGCTGGTCCATGACTGTATGAGAAGAGGCTCCTTTGGGAACAAGTGTGAACTGGGTTTCAAAACTCTTCCCTGAAGTGGGGTTGGCGTAACTCTGTCATTTCTACTGAGACCAGGAATTGATTATTCTTCCATTGCTCTACCTTCCATATCTTTTCTCTCTGAGGACAAGGCAGAAACCAGGTCTCTACCTCTCCCTCCTTCCCATCTTCCCATAAAGCTCCGCATTCATCAGAGTCTTTTGTGGTCCTTACTTGTTCACTAATAAATGCTTATTCCTCTCTGAAAACAACCAGCTGTCTTTAGCCATCCGTAGCTCCTCCCCTCACCCCGCCCACTCCCATCAATATCACTGTCTTTGCTCTTTGGATGCCAAGTCACCAGACAGGAGACATAAGAGGGTAGGTTGATGTTTGGGGCTTAGAGGTTCTATCCTTTCACGAGCAAAAGCTGGGTTAGCATCCAAAAACCTTTCTCTTTAGGGGCTGGTCTTCTGCTCCCAGCTGCCCTCTGGGAAGATGGGCAGTGATGCTATTGACAGCATCCTGTCAGGGGTCACTGGGAAAGAACAAGAAAGGCCACTCTGCATCATGTTGAATCCAGTTTGATCACATCCAGAGGCATTCCCTGAGGGGCCAACATGTGCCAGGCCTTGGGCTTCGTGGCCATGAACCTGCCGCACTTCCTGTTCTCAGGATCTCAACCTCTTGAACAAGACAAGTTACCCACCCACCGGGAAAACTGCCTTATCTAAGACCTGGGATTAGCGTCTGCCACAAATACTTCACAGCAAGGAATCCATACTTGTTTTGATGATAATTAAATGAAGGAAGTGCCAAATGGCTACTAGGAAGGAATTTCCAGGAGGAAAAGTGCTCTGAGATCTGGGGAAGTCAACAGAGGACGTTTGGCAATGGCTCAGGTAGCCCTGCAAGACCTGCAGGGGTTGAGCAGACAGAGAAGCACAGGAGAGGCTTCCGGGCAAGAGATTGGCCCCAAGGCTGGGAGGAACAGTGCAGAACAGAAATGGAGCTGAATATATATATATATATTCCTTTTAAAAACGTTTTTAAAATACTTTTTTTTTTTTTTTGCGGTACGCGGGCCTCTCACTGTTGTGGCCTCTCCCGTTGCGGAGCACAGGCTCCGGACGCGCAGGCTGAGCGGCCATGGCTCACGGGCCCAGCCGCTCTGCGGCATGTGGGATCCTCCCAGACCGGGGCACGAACCCGTGTCCCCTGCATCGGCAGGCGGACTCTCAACCACTGCGCCACCAGGGAAGCCCCTAAAATACTTTTTAAAAAATTTTCTTTTCCTCATTTTACTCTTTCATCCCATTTTTGCTACTGCCCCCCACCCTCCCCCCACTCTCTGATTTCCTCTTTGATGCTATGTTTTTTTAAAACAGGCTGGGGACATGCTGCGTTTTAAAGCCTCTCCTGCCTGCCCAGTTGTCCTCCCAAGTCCTCTAAGCTCCACATGCAGCCAGAGTGACTTGAGGATGAAGCTCATTAATAATGTGCATAGGAAATCACATCCTCTGTAGGAGGCTGGGAGATGGGGGCTCTGCCTCTGTCGTCGAGCTTTCAGAAATGGCAGCTCACCAATAGAACGCCCCGGCCCTACAGCCTGAAGGTGTCCTGGGGGGAGATTTCTTTGGTGAAATTTCTCCATCCAAGTGGGGCCTCAACTAGAGGAGCTTGGTCTCCCTGAGAATAGTTGCCTCCTTGCCCAGCATCTTTGTGGACATTTCCAGTTGGGGGAGGGGGATGTCCGACAGCATGTCACTTAGCATGAGTACACCCATTAGTTATAATTAAACAGGCTGCTGCAATGATGACAAATAAATTTAGCACCAAAAGGATTGTGTAGATATTCAGAGCCAGAAGAGCAGTCTTCAGACGGCAAATTAGCCAGGCTTTCCTGCTCTGGAGGGGCTCAGGGGAGGCTCTTCTCCCAGGTGGATGTCCTCGCATTCTCAAAGGGTGATGCTTCCTGAGAGCAGATTCATCTTGAGTCTATTTCAGGCAACATCCTCAAGCCCTGGGACCCTAGGAGCATCTCCTTACTTTTTCTAATATTTGCGAGCCATTTTCTTCCCCCTGCTTCATCCTGAATGCATTTGCATCGTCCGTCTCTGGCTTCCTTCTAGGAGGTCAAGAGGCCTGCTGTTCACAACAGGCTTTCCCTGTGATCAGCCACCGTCAACGCCCGTGCTCCTGCAGGATCCCAAGGAAGAGCACACGTCGAGACCTCAGCCCTTCAGCTGGAAACCTTTGGGTGGTCTCCCCATCATCAGGTGAAGCCTAATCCCGCCTTGTGCGCTCGTGGTTAAGATATCATGGACACCAGCCGGGCTATTTTCTTTTATGTTTCAAAAGGCTGTGCTGTTGCGTCTTTGATATCCCCTAGGCCCCAAGTAGGCAGCGTTTCACTAGACTTCTTGAAATATGGACACAAAATTTTCAGGGGAAGGAGGGGTATCAAAACCTTAACATAGAAATAAATTGGGAGAGGAATGATGGATGACGGGAAGGTTCACTGAGCAGACTACAGGGAATCAAGAGGAAAGACTATTACTTTTAATAATAAGAGTCAATACAGAATGAGCGTGGCTACGTGTCAGTTATTGTGTTGGTCCTTTTCATGAGGGCAGCATGGGGTGATTGTTAAGAGCATGACCATCATTCAGTGCCTGGCTTTGAATCTTAGCTTTGCTGCTAGCTAGTGGGGTGACCATAAGCAAGTAGCTTACCTTTCCTGTGCCTTAGATGCCCCACCTGTAAAATGGGGGCTAATAATATTACCTACCTCCTAGGATCG
Organism: Stenella coeruleoalba; assembly: GCF_951394435.1. Taxonomy (NCBI): domain Eukaryota; kingdom Metazoa; phylum Chordata; class Mammalia; order Artiodactyla; family Delphinidae; genus Stenella; species Stenella coeruleoalba. The sequence continues at coordinate 72,612,077 of NC_137159.1, forward strand.
TTGTGACAGCTAAGTGAGACGATTTACGTAAAGTGTACAGAATAGGATCTGTATCTTGTGAAGGTTAGTGAATTCTATCACCTGAGCATTTTCCCATCTTTAGGGATTATTATCTTCACAGTGTTGCTATAATCACACACCCATGGATTTACTTAATATTTAAAGACTTTGTAAACTTAAAAAGGTATGAATATAACATACTGAAAAGTGCACAAATCATAGATGCGTAAATCAATAAATTATCATGAAATGTCAAGAAACAGACCAGGGTAAGGGCCTTGGACACCCTTCTCATGCTCCCCTACAGCTTCTCCAGAGGTACCCCTATTCTGACTCTCACACTGTCATTTAGTTTGCGCATTATACATATGGGATCAGTGTGTATGTTTTTATGTATGTCTGATTTATATAATTCAGTTTCATGTTTGAAAGCATAGCTCTGTGGTTATATATAGCTGGGGTTCATTTATTTTCCTTGCTGTGTAGTATCCCATTGCACGAATACAGCACCATTATGTATTCTGCTGTTAATATTTATTTATTTATTCTGTGGTTTATGGACCTTTGTGTTGTTTCCAGTTTCTGGCTATTATAAATAATGGCAGTATTAATATTTTTATACATACTTATTAAAGCACATGTATGCTGACCGTATATTTAGGAGCGTAATTGCTGGGTTATGAGATGTGACATCCAGCTGTAGGAGGCAGTGTCAAATAGGCTTTCCAGTGGTTGTACTATTTCATTATTTTGTGATCTTTTTATTGATTTGTAGAAATTCTTTATATATTCTGGATACAAACCCTTTGTTGGTAACATGTATTACAAATACCTTTCACACTCTGTGTAAACTTAGTTTAAATTTTAGATTTATCTTAAGTAGTAATATTTGTGAAATTGAGTTTGATATTACTTTTTACTGAAAGATATATGTATATTAGATAAAAGTTTGCCCCTGCTCCAACTAAAATTTCCTCTACTCCTGATGGCATGCCTTATCATCCTTTAGGAAAACTCCATTATCTCATTATTAAATGAGATAAAAGAACCTCTTTGGTAGGTACCGTTATTATCCCTGTTTTCTAGGTTTGGCATTAGAGGCACTGAGAGGTTTCATAATTTACCCAAAGACACAGCTGACATGAGGACCAGGTGTAGTTGCTTCCAGAACTCATATTTCTTCTGTCATGTCACTGGTCAGCAGGCTATTTTATCATCTGTTGTACACTCTGGATCCTTGAGAGACCCTCTGCATCCCTACAGAGACTTGAATGTAGTGGGGTCCTCAGTAAACATTTGGGGGTGGATGGATGGATGGATGTGCTGGTAGATGGATGGATGAATGGATGGATGGATGGGTGGAAGGATGGATGACGTGGACAGTCAGTGTTTTCACAAAAGCTCGCTGCCCATGGAGGAGCCCATCCTCAGGCCAGGGCCAGGGTGTCTACAGCCTGGACCGTGATCCCACAGCAACCCTGCCATGGCCTTTCTCTCCTCAGTGGCCTGAAGGTAGAGAGATAAGAACAGAACTGGAGCTGAGGTGAGGAAATGGCAGTCCCAACCTTGCCCTTGCCGGGGAGAAGTGTGATCTCATCTTCAGCAGTGCAGGGGCTGTTTTAGGAACTCTTGCTTGCAGAGGAAGCAGACACTAGTGGTCTGCCTGCTCTGATGAATTGTTAAACCAGCTCTGTCTACATGTGAGGACCAGGCTTGGGATGTGGGCTCTCCTTTGGGATGCCTTACATACCATGGATGGGGGACCATTCTCTGCTCTCTCTCCGGGAAGACAATGGGCAGATTCAAAGATCAATTCCCATGTTGTTGAGACCCACTGTGTTTGATCTTGCCTCACTCATGCTTTCCTTTTGCACAGTGAAACTTGCCCTTGTTCACTTGAACATTTTCTAGCTCTGTCCCAGGAGCTGATCTGGGTGTTGCTGTAGAAAGGATGGTAAATTGGATTCTGTCTAAAGAGCACAGATGAGGACCTCACAGGGAGAGCTCTGCTAGAGATTGTGATGAGGTGATTTTGAGCGTCACTGTGCCTGGCTTTAACTGTCTCTTGAGGCATTTGTTGAAACTTTGTTCATACTCCGTAGCTACCAGAACCTTTTCCCATTCTGAGTGCCGGCGACATGCTGCTCTGGACTCTTCCTGAGCACTTGCCTGGGAAGGTGCTTGTTGCATTTAATAAATTGCATTGATTTATTGCCTTTATTGATCTGCTGAAGCTCTCTGTATTATCAGAGGTTATGGCCTTCTTAGGAAAACATGGAAGGCCTCTTCATTAGCATTCATTTTTCTATGAGGCTTTGGAGGGTGAAATACCAAGATGCACAGTGTTCATTCTGGTGATATATTGAGCACCGTCCGGGTGAACAATGGCTTCGGTATAAATCAGGTGGAAGGAAGGAACTGAGGCCATTTGCCATAGGCTTGCAGGAGTTTTTGTGATGAAATGAGGAGGCTACTTTCCTTTCCTTCGGTGATGACAAGCGCCTCTCTTAATTTTCCACAAGGAAGTAGCAGCAGGCTGAAGGGGCTCTTTGGGGAGAAGCATACCTCCACAGGCAGACCAGTCTATGATGTTTTAGTGTATCCCACTTAAGGCTTGTGCTGTGACAGCAGGTATATCACTTGGCAGTTCTGTGCCTGTGCTTCTTGTCTGTGTTCATTTGTGCCCTGACCTTCACAGCGACAAGCTTTCTATCTATCCCTCTGCTTCCTGCCCCAGATCCAGCCCCAGTCTGAAACTGACTCTGAAGCTTCCTGCATGCAGCAGGCCCTGAGTTTCAGGGAGAAGCCCAGATGAACCCAAGAGAGATGCCAAGAACCTAAGGGGGCGTTGATCCTTGACCCTTCCACCACCTTCCTAGGACCTGCCTTAGGCTCCTTTCTTCTTCCAGGAGAAGCCTCGTAGAGTCCGGTACCTGCCTTCACCTCCTTACAGAGGATGTTGTGGGCTTAGGAACCCAATCCCTGGAAGCTTTAGATCCTGGCAACTGTGGATCCTTCTGCCTGCCTCGTGGATGTGTCTGTCGAGCACTCAAATCTCTGATCTTTTCCACATCTGGCCAGAACCACTTCCCTCTTTTTGTACACTTACAGGGGAGAACATGCTTCCACTCCAGGGGACCTCAGGCCAGCATCTGTGGGGACCAGAGACAGTTCTGAGTTTGAATATTGTCCCAAGCTGTGTGACCTTGGGCAGATTACTTAATTTCTCTGAGCTTCAGGTCCCTTATTTGCATGAGGGGGTTAATAATGCCAAACTCAAAAGATTATCGCAAGGACTCAATGAGTCAGTGTTTGCCAAGTGCTTACCGTGTCTGACACATAATGCCAGTGCAAACAATGTCAGCTACCATTATTAGCGGAAGTTTCTCTAAATGTGCATTAGTTTCTCTAAACACGCACTCAAAGCTGTGGCCAGCTATGTGCCCTGTTAACTGTAGGCTCTGAGGGTAAAATTGTGAGTGAAACTGACACGCCCCTACCTGCAAGGAGCTTACTGTTCAGTAGATGAGACTGGCAATGAAACGGACAATGAAAATGAGAAGTAATATGGGTGGTGGAGGGGTGGTTATCACTGATCATAATATGAGCTTATAGGAGGGGCCTCTAATACAGTCTAAGATCTGGTACCAGCCCTCCCCAGGCTGAGCGGAGCCGCTAGAAGCTGATCAGGACAGGAAAGGCTAAGGAGTAAAGGCAGTGTTGGAAGCCTTCTGTTTATAGATAAGCAATCATATGTAAAATCTCCAACCGTGGGCTTCCCTGGTGGCGCAGTGGTTAAGAATCCGCCTGCCAATGCAGGGGACATGGGTTCGAACCCTGGTCCGGGAAGATCCCACATGCCGCAGAGCAACTAAGCCCATGTGCCACAACTACTGAGCCTGTGCTCTAGAGCCCACGAGCCACAACTACTGAGCCCGTGTGCCACAACTACTGAAGTCCGCACGCCCAGATCCCGTGTTCCACAACAAGAGAAGCCACCACAATGAGAAGCCTGCACACTACCAGGAAGACCCCCACTCGCCGCAACTAGAGAGAAAGCCCACACGCAGCAACAAAGACCCAATGCAGCCAAAAATAAAATAAATTTATTAAAAAAAAAAATCTCCAACCCCCTTCAACTCTGGCCAACCCCGGCATGGAAGATCCTTCTACTCCCACGATGTCACTTTGTCCTTTAAAAATGGTACATGATCAGCCTGATTTCTCTTGGCGATTGTTTATAATATCAATACTTGCCCGATGTCTTTCTTCCCTGGTGGAATGGGTGCCCCCTACAGGCAGGGCTCAGGGCTGTCAGTTACATCCATAGCACTCAGCACAGGGTGTGATACTTTTTCATGCTCAGTGATATTAATAAATTAAGTGAGATGGAGCAGACACTGAGATTTGCTGCACCCTGCCTTTCAGAAATGCCCGAGGGCTCTGTATAGCTCACTCCTTTTCCCTCCTTCCCACAGCTGGTGGCTGGCTCACAGTGGGGAGGCTCTGGGCCCTTCCCACCACCAGGGTTGGAGCTTGAGCCGGGAGTTGTATTCGTCACAGAGCAGTAGCAGCCAGCACCCCACTCCCAAAGCTGGTTTCGGCCCCTTTGCTCTGGCACTGGGCTCCTAGCTGCTCAAGGCTGCCTGTGCTTCGTATCTGATAGTCGATGCTGCCATTATCTTTGGAGGAAATGCTGCCCAGTGATACCACCACTGAATCGATTAAAAGCAGAACTTTGAGCTCATCGGTTTGGAGAGGTCTCCACAGAGTGGAGACCTTTAATGCGGTCCCAGTGCCTGCCAGAAACCCCCTCTGCAGCGCAGAAGCAGCTCCGTTGCAGGGCCAGAATATCCCAGATTTTTACAGATTGGCCGGGGCAGGAGCCATACGATGTATTTATCTATAGTGAGGTCACCTTCTTCAACCTACCCCCACCTCAACTTTTGTTTTTAGCTCACTTCAAACAGAAAGACCTCCAGATTTTCTCTGCTTTTTCTGTTTTGACTTTGTTTTTTAATCCAGTGCTTACCATCGTTGTTCTTTCTTTGTAGAGAAAACCCCCAGCAGATGGACATCTGTATCCATTCCAATCTTCCCAGCCCTCCCCTAGGTGGGAGGTGGAGGTATGTGAGCTGGTCTCTTAACTCAGAAATGAGACTAGGAAAGGGAGGCGTTCAGGAGGTGTGTGATCAAAGGCTGGGTTTATGCTGTGGACACCTGGGGGTTCAGGAGTCCTAAGGGAGACACGTGTGGCCTAGAAAGGCCAGGGAAGACTCCATCAAGGAAGTAAGACTGAAGTTGGGTCTGGAGGAGGAAGGAAGGATTTGAAGAGGGCTGGGATGGGGGTGCCTTTCAATGGGAAGGGGAGAGGCAGCTTGATAAAGCACAGAGCTGATGATGAGCATGTAAGCTCAAGGAGGACGAACAGGCACTGTCAGAGGTGTAGGCGGGGAGACTGGCTAAGCGCGATGGTCAGAGAGCAGAGTACGTATGCCGAGTAGGATGGTAAATTTAGGTGTCATCCTGGCTAAGCTACGGTGTCCAGTTGTTTGGTCAAATACCAGTGTACATGTTGCTGTGAAGGTGTTTTTAGATGTGATAAGCGTTTAAATCAGTAGGCTCTGAGTAAAGCACATGACTGTCCATAATGTGGGTGGGCCTCACCTAATCAGTTAAGGTCTTAAGCTCAAAGACCAAGGTTTTCAGAAGGGATTCTCCTCAAAACTGTCCCATTGACAGCCTGCGTGCGTTCCCAGCCTGCTGCCCTGCAGAATTCAAGACTGAAGCATCCACTCTTAATCATCAGCCTACTAGCCTGCCTTATGGACTTCAGACCGGCCAACCCTCACAATCTCATGAACCAATTCCTAACATAAATCTTTCTCTTCATATACCTACGTAGATCCTTTTATTTCTCTGGAGCACCCTGGCTACCACCCTGAGCAGAGCTGGGGCTTTGCTGAATGATCATGGTCCGAGGGCAGCTGTTGAGAGCTAGGCTCCCTTTGCAGGGTATTAGAGGACTAGACATTGAGTCAAATTCTTCAGTCAAGTCCCATGCCCATGAGACTGCCCAGAGGGGCTCATGCAAAGGGAATCCCAGGGACTCTTTATTTTATTTATTTATAGACTTTATTTATTTATTTTTGGCTGTGTTGGTCTTCGTTGCTGCGCACAGGCTTTCTCTAATTGTGGCAAATGGGGGCTACTCTGTTGCTGTGCGCGGGCTTCTCATTGTGGTGGCTTCTCTTGTTGCGGAGCATGGGCTCTAGGCACGCGGGCTTCAGTTGTTGCAGCACACGGGCTCAGTAGTTGTGGCTTGCGGGCTCTAGAGCACAGACTCAGTAGTTGTGGCACACGTGATCTTTCCGGACCAGGGTTCGAACCCATGTCCCCAGCATTGGCAGGCAGATTCTCAACCACTGCACCACCAGGGAAGCCCCCCAGGGACTCTTTAAATTGGACCGTCCATGCAGAAACGTGACAAGGGTGTTGGGTGGAGCCTGGCTCACTCCCAATTTTTTCACTTCTTGCGTGGAGTTGGCTTTAATTGACAAGAAGTCCCTCTAACCAGTGGACATTTTCCTGTTAAACCCAATGCTCTTGCATTCTCTTATGTAGCAAAAAGATTGCTTTTTTTGGCAAGGAAGCCTTGGATTTTTCCGAGCTAGTTGTGTGAGAAACATCCCTCCTGCAGGCCACTGTGCAAGTGAGTCCCCGCAGAAACGTGCCCGAGCCGTCAGGTGTGGGGAGAAATATCTTTAGTAAGAGTAGGTCATGGAATGAGACTTCCCCACTGCAGCATGTGAGGGCAGAGGGGGTTTCCACAGGACCGTCCTTAAGAATCACTGTACAAATGCATGACTCCATCTGTCTCCTCTCTCTTCTTTGGCTTCAGATGACCTGAGCCTGTTAAAGATTCCCCAGCAAGGGACCCTAGGCACCAGGAGAAGTGATGAACAGATTTTCAGTTTGGCCCCAATTTGCATGGATTTTTTTTGGCAGTTGAAATCATGGTCTAAACTAGAGGCTGGAGGTGGGTAGTGGGTCTTCCCCATAAGAGGCAGATTCTTGATTGGTCTGGAGAGACTGCTGGTGCTCTGGGCGTGGGGCTCTAACCTCAGCTTCTGGAGAGAAGGCACAGGTGGCAAAGGGAGAGGTGGAGAGGAAATGGATGATCCGAGCAGTCGGGGGGCATCTTCTCTTCCGTGGGGTGGACTGATTTCTTCTGATGAAGGACTGCCTTGTGATTTCTCACGATTACAGGATATTGGGGACCTCGGACAGAGCCTGGGGACTCTGCTGCCCTGGGAACTGGAATGTGGCCCTTCAGGGTGAGCTGCACAATTTCTGTTGAGGAGGAGTTCAGAGGAGGCCAGAGGATGTGTGTTGAGGCTCCACGTGTTGATAATTTGGGATGTCTTGAGTGGTGGTGCTGGTGGTGATGTGGGCAATGGTGCTTTGGAGGAATCATCATAATGATAATAATAAAAATAAAAATAATAATAACAGACATTCATTGAGTGTCTATTCTGTCCCAGGCACTGACCTAAGACTTTATTCGTAATTAGACATTTAATTGCCATAGCAACCCTATGAAGTGCTCTCGTTAGTCCCACTTTCAGATGGGGAGAGGTGTTAAGAGACTGCGCAGCTACTAGCCAGTGGGTGGTGGTACCGCCAGCTTGGGACCCAGGCGGTCTGGTTTAGAGCATCCCTGCTCATGCTAACATTCTCCCTAAGCTGCCTCTTGGCCTTGACACTGTGTCCTTTTCTCCAGCCTAAAGTGCAGGCCAGGGCCCCCTAGCAGTCCTTTATATGCCAGCATGGACCTTCCAGGAGGCTGCTGCAGCCCTGTGTCAAGGATTTTCCAACTCAGAAAGGTGTTTCTCTGGAGCCTTGTTCAAACCTTTCATCCTGCCCAAACCCCCTCCAGCCTCCCTCCTCTTGCCAAGTCAGATCCTGCCTCCTGCCCTTGGAGGCCTCAGCTCTGTCGCCCCCAAACCCGCCCAGAGACGGCGTGGGGAGAGCCACCTCCTCCTAGGACAGCGCTCTTTGAGAAAAATTTCAGTTTGATCTGGCGAGGACAGTGGCTTCACTGTAGAAATAACAATATAACCCTCAAGTCTAGATGAAAACATATTCTAGTCCCATAGGTTGGCGGGATGTCCACGTGCCCTGGGCGGACCTGGATGGAAAGGCCAGTTCAGAGTGCCCATCTTGACTCTTCCCTGAAGCCTTGAGAGGGCAAACCCACCCCTGGGGCCGGGGCCTTCCTTGAAGTCCCTACGATGGGGCAGAGAAAGAAAGGGCCAACAACGCTGGTCTGGGCGAGAAGAAAGAGCGGTGCGGAGGGGAGGGTGAGAGTGGTGCGGGTCAGGGCCAGGGCAGGAAACTAGCCGGGGGGCTCTGCTGTGTCCCTGGGGAAGCAGGTCTTCCACATGGAGCTGTGGCCTTGCTCAGTGAGTGTAGGATCCACCGCACAGAGGCCCGTCATTAAAGTGGTGTTGACCAGAGAGAATTAAAGTATAAAAATGATAAGACCAGCTCCTAATTAGAGCCCGCTGGGCTCCAGGCAGGGCCTGCAGGCAGTTTTCGGGAAAGGTCTGCAGGATCTCAGCACATGGGCTGCAGGCACCCCTCAGCCCTGTCATCTTACACGTGGGAAAACTGAGGTTGTGGACAAGAAAGTTGCTCCTGCTGGGTCTCAGGGGAACTGAGCCCCAAGCCAGGGGTCCTTCTACCTCAGCTCAGGCTTCTCTAAGGGCTTCACACGGAAAGAATCTACCTACACAGGGATGCTGTGTGGCTGGGGCTTATGATAGCATTCAGTCATTCACTCGGTCATTCATTTGTTCAACAAATATTTATAGAGTGCCTTCCATGGGCTAGAGACTGTTTTGGACACAGGACAGAGCTGAGAACAAAACCAGAAAAACAATCCTCCCCTCATAGAGTTATTTCGTAGAATTTTTTTGGGGGGGAGACATAAACACACATTAAATAAATATCGTGTCAGAATGTGGTAAGAACAGTGGAGAAAAATGTGGACAGGAGGGTGCAGGGTGCCCTCCGTGGGCTGCCTCTGGTCAGAGAGTGGCAGGAACCCTTGGACAGTAGTAAGGGCCGTAGCAAGAGTCCCGCCTCAGCAAGACCCCTCACGACAGCATCCCCACCGCCTCCCTGTGAAGTGGGAGGAGGATGGAGCTGGGGACCATAATTCACAAGACCACTGAGAGGTGCCCAAGAGGCAGGGTCCCAGGGGCCAGGACTGTGCTGTGGCGTGAGCCGGCGAGGTGGGGGTGAGCGTCTGCACAGACGGAAGGCTGGGCTGAGCGTTGAGGACCTGGCCTTGGGGGAAATTAGGAAGGGCAGAAGGAAGGCCGAAGTAGACTGTCCTGGCTGGCTTGGGGAGAAGCACGTGGGAGAGGAGGAAGAAAGGGATGAGACTGGAGGTGAAGTTGAGAAGCAGCCTTGGGAGGCAATGAGGAACAGATTAAGCAGGCTTCACCTCTCGGGCATGGAGATCTCCTTGTGGGTTACAGCTGGGGGATGACATCGGGAAGAAACCACTTTATAAAGGTCCGTCTGGCAGGTGCAGGACAGTTGTGTTGGAACAAGAAGTCATCGGCGATCTAGGGCAGTGATTGTGGGATGCAGGGAGGGGAGGGACGCAGAGAGGCAGGAAGCACCACAGGACTTGATGCCTAAACTCCAACTTCCTCAATCCAACGCTGTTTTGGCGGAACCCGCAGGCTCTTTTTTCACTGCTCTGCGCATGTGGCGACTTTCCAGGATGGGGAGAGGAGACCTGAGTGCCCGGAGAATTTCTCCAGATGTTGAATCTCATGCTCTGACTGCCGTACCCCTCCCAGTCTCTGCTTCTATCTCTGCCTCCCTGAGTCTGGCTTGGATTTGGCCAGCCCAGATCGGGAAGACCTTGGGGGACAGTCGGCAGGAAAATCTGGGGTCAGTCCAGGGCTAGAGGAGATGCATACGATCTATTCCTGGAAAAAACAGCAAGGAAAGGGGTTTGGGGGCCCTTCGTGTGCTGAGTCTAGTTATAGTGCAACAAAGAAGCCGCAGGGCAGGTCCGGGTCCTTGCCAATCAGCGGGCACAGCCTGGGGAGTTTGGGGCACCGGGGACCACTCTGAGGATCTGACTGGTCTGGGTCCCTTGGCTTGTTGCAGCCTGGCAGGGGCCCTTAAAACTTGGGGGTGGACAAGACCTGACCCAGTGCTTAGTGTCCCTGTCACAAGAGTCACTGCCTCCAGCTTGGGCCCGGCACTGGGTCTGGGAGGGGAATCTCGCTGTGGTTCCAAACTTACTAAATGCCCCTGGTGGAATCCAGACATGTGTTCCCAAAGCCACCTCTGAGCAGACCTGGGTTGGCTGTGATGGGGGCTCTGGGGACAGCCAGGGTCCTAAAGGAACGTCCCATGCCTGCCAGAGCCGTGGCTGCTGTTTGAGGGCCTCTAGCTGCTGAGGCCTCTGGCCTAAGCGAAGAGGGAACCCAGGCTCATGTGACGGGGAGACTAACCTGGTGGGGACACCAGATGAGAAACTGGAGACTCAGGACGAGAAGGACCCCCATGTAGTGCAGCACAGGGGCTAGAATCCTGCCCACACTCCCCTAGCCCACGGCCTCCTCCTTGACTCCCTGGGGTCTTGAGTGGACTGCAAGCTCGCAGAGGCCAGCACGGGGCTGCCGAGTCTGAGGGCCAGCGATCTGAGGCTGGGACTCGGCACTGATTCCACCAGACAGCTTTGCTGGGCCATGGTTGGCTTCCCCGCCCTCTCTGTGCAGACTGAGGTGGGTGTGTACTTTGTACTTAATTATAGTGCTCATAACCAGAGAGGAGCTGCTGGGAAGCACATGTCATTTTGTTTGGGGATAATACACACGAAGGCTGGAAAATATCTATTAGATCATCCCGTACTGCCTCTGCCACAGCTGGCATGATTGGTATCAGATCACTCATGCTTTCTCCTGCCTGTGACTCAGGCGGGGGCTGGGGGCTGGGCTGGGCCTCCTGAAGGCTGGCAGCCCCACAGCTTTCTCTTGAGCTCTGCTCTCATTTTCCTTGTCTGCCTGCTCGGTTTTTCATCCCCGGATCTGTTTCTGCCAGCCTTGCTCTCTCGTGTCCTCCCAGGGAGCATTGATTCCTCTAGCCCCTGTTTATGGAGACCCCACTCTGTGGCAGGCCCACCCCTGCTCAGTTCTGGGCGTTCAGACAATGATATCCATCCACTATTCACAGTTGAGAGCAACGTGAGACCTGCCCACGGATAATTCTTTTTTATTAAATTTTTATTGGAGTAGAGTTGATTGACAACGTTGTGTTAGTTTCAGGTGTACAGCAATGTGAATCGGTTATACATATACATCTATCCACTCTTTTTTTAGATTCTATTCCCATATAGGCCATTAAAGAGTATTGAGTAGAGTTCCCTGTGCTATACAGTAGGTTCTTATTAGTTATCTATTTTATATATAGCAGTGTGTGTATGTCAATCCCAATCTTCCAATTTATTCCTCCCCACCCCCTCATCCTCTAGTAACCATACGTTTGTTTTCTACATCTGTGACTCTACTTCTGTTTTTCGTTTTTTGCTTTAAGATTCTTTTCCCAGATAGGTCATTACAGAGTATTGAGTAGAGTTCCCTGTGCTATACGGCAGGTTCTAATTTATGGCTAAATGTGGGAGTACCATGCAAGAAGGACTCCTGTAGGTTAGGGAAGGGAGAGGTCACTCTGGGCTCTGCTCGTTGGGAGGCTTCATGGAGGAGACGGCCTTTGAGCTTGGAGAGAGCTCACCAGGTGGAGAAAAAGAAGGCACCACACTGGAAACCTGTAGCCCCCTTCTCATTCTATTGCTTAATATCCTTTGTCTTCCCCGTATCTTCTTGGTCATAGATTGACTGCCTCTAAATCTGGCCTCTGCCACCTCAATCCCTTATGTCTCTCTCTTCTCCTCCCACCTCTGGCCCATTTTAGACACAGTGGGCAGGCCAGTCAAGGCTGAGGCAGAGGTGGGAATCCGGTGACCAGAGAGCGAAGGCTGCAGCTGCCACCAGTCTTCAGCTTCCTTATCTGCAAAATGGGGGATGAGGGCTAATCTCTATGAACCATTCAGGTCTGACGTTCTAGGAATTTCTAAAGCAGGGAGCCACTTGGCAGAACCAGGGTCCAGAGGAGGCGGCTTCATGTCTGTTTCTTCGTCTTCCTGACTTCAGCCACCACCGTTAGCCTGGCAGCTCCCAGATCTGCATTTTCAGCACAGATTCCCCGCCTGAGTGACGGAAACACATCTCCCGCTGCTCCCTGCCTGTGTCTCCGGAGGTGCCTTAAAATCAGCATGTCCAAAGGGCAAATCGCTGTATTTTACACACCTCTGATTCACCCTGCTGCCAGGATACATGTGCACAACACATTCACACACTCACACCCTTCTGGTCACGTTCCTTTCTTAAAACCACTCCACCAGGATAAAATCCCTGGAGAGCTAGGTGCAGTGGGGCAAAGGTCTTCTGTGACCTTACTGCAGGCGCATCCGTCAAGACTCCACGCCTCCCCAGACCCTGGACCCCAGCCAACCCTGACTGCTGAGCACACCTCCAGATTTCACATTTCTGCCTCTTTGCATGTGTTCTTTCTCTAGTATAGAACATTGCTCTCATGCCATGTTTTCTTCCTATTCATTTGTCAAAACCCAACTTGCCTATCACCTCTGCAAGGAAGCCTTCCCAGACATCACTTGTCCCAGTTAATGAATCATTGCCACTCCCTCTTTTCTATCCTTGACCTTGTGAATACAGCTTTTATAGCACTTATCACTGAGTTATTATCAGTTTACTGTGGTAAACAGTGGGCACCCCAACTCCCATTCATCTTTGGACTCCGGATTTTTCTAGCATGATGCCCAGCACTTATTAAGCACTAAGGATTTTGTTCTTTAAACAGAATTGAGTCCTAATGACTGCCCTGTGGTACTCATAGCTCCTTGACAGCAAAGCTCTGCTCAAAGTCAGGAGTACATTTCCAGAGGGCTCTGCAGTGGGGAGCAGCAGTAAGAGTCTGTGTTTTTCGCTCAGTGCCTGCCCTGAGTTAGATGTTAGGTGTTTTCTCTTTCTCAGCCTAGAGTGAGCCCTTGAGCTGACCCAGAAGTTCTGAGCATTTATCACCTAGTATTGATGACCACATATTCTGCCTTCCCTCCTTATGCCTAGAGATGAAGGAAGAAGTACAAGCTTATGTTACAAAGAGTATTTCCCTGGTTTATCAGCTCTCCCTCTCTCAGCTGGCGCTCAGAATGATTTCTTAGTTCTCAGCTTTTCTTCCTCTGATCAAAGTGCCCGAGGCAGTGAGCACCAGGAGGGGAACGTGAGCATTTCTGGCTCAGTCTCACGCTCCCCTCTTCTGCGCTGTTTGAAGAACCTGTAGCCCAGAGTTCACCAATCAGGTGGGTGTGGCCTGGCTGCAGAAGGGTCTCCAAGGGCTTGGCGGGGAGCCCGGATGCCCTGGGATATCTGGGGGATGCAGGGGGCAGCTGCCCTACCTCCCCCTGGAGGAGATCAAAGCTGCTTGTGCCCTTCCTTGTCCTCCCTTTCCCATTCTGTTCACTCAATCGTTCTTTTCTCTCCGATGAATTCAATGCAGAAAATCCATGAGCAGGATTTCTCTCTTCAAAGGATCAAATAACCTTTTTTTTTTTTTTTTGGCCCCCTTTTTACTTTTTTTCCCAAACTGCAAAAGGAAAACATGCCGACAGACTTAGAGTTAAAGGTGAGAGAAAGAAAGAAAAGTTGCAGCGAAGTAATTTCAACTTGAGAAGTAGAGTGGTTGAAACCCAGAAAAAATGTGCGCTCAGCAATATGGTCCGCGCCTACAAATTAACCCTGAGCGCTTGTGTAATTAGTGCGAGGGGCAGGGAACTGAGCAGCTCACAATATCTCTCACCCAGTTCGGAATTACGTTCACAAAAGAATTTCCTCTTCCTTTCTTGTGAGAGTTGAGAGAGTTGCCCTGTCGGTCTGGTATCAGCATTTTGGGCTGGGTTTTGCTCCTGAGGAGGTGGTCTTGCGGCTGTACCCTCCTGACTTTCACCTCTGCGCGTGGCATAACTGGGCCTTCACAGAGTGGGGGTGGAGGCCACTCAGCTCCTCTTCCGGAGAAACGGACCCTGAGGAGCCCCAGATACCAGCTCTCCTGGCCTCTCAGTGCTTCCCACTACCCCCTTTCTGCCCCTGTGCTGCATCTAAACTCTGAGTTTCCTGCTTTTTTAAAAAAAAATGTTGGGGTATAGTTGAAATACAATGTTGTGTGAGTTTCAGGTGTACAGCAAAGTGAATCTGTTACACATATACGTATATCTACTCTTTTTCAGATTCTCATACTGAGTGAAGTAAGTGAGACAGAGGAAGACAAATATCATATGATATCACTTATATGTGGAATCTAAAAAAAGGCTACAAATGAACTTATCCACAAAACAGAAATAGAGTCACAGATGTAGAAAATAAACTTATAGTTACCAGGGGGTAAGGCGGGGAGGGATAAATTGGATGATTAGGATTGACATATACACACAATGAACTCTACTCAGTACTCTGTAATGGCCTATATGGGAAAAGAATCTAAAAAATGAGTTTCCTGCTTTTGACATGAATGTGGATATTTATCACCTCTTGAGGAATTAAGAGAATTCAGGTCTGTAAAGTGCTTGGAGAGCTATTGTTGAAGACTCTGTGGCTGGTGTTGTCACAGGGATCTTTGTGGTGGGGGCATGCTTCATGGGGGTCATGGGAGGGTGGCTAACAATCTTTTCCCTTTTTTCCATAAACTCTTCTGGCATCTAGTGAGGCCAATGGACTTGCTATGGACTGAATGTTTGTGTCTCCCAAATTCATATGCTGAAGCCCTAACCCTCAATGTAATGGTATTTGCAGGTAGGCTTTGGGGAGGTAATTAGGTCATGAGGGTGGAGCCCTCACGAATGGGATTAGTGCCCTAAAAAGAAGAGATGTGAGACAGATGATCTCTCTCTGCCATGTGAGGGTACAACAGGAAGGTAGCTATCTGCATGAATTTCTTCACCAGACACTGACTTGATCTTGAACTTCCAGAACTGTGAGAAATCAGTGTTTGTTGTTTAAGCCATTTGGTCTGTGGTATTTTGTTATAGCAGCCCAGACTAAGACAGGACTCATTCTCAGAATGTTTTTAAATGCACAAAATAAAATATATAGGATTACAAAGGAAACTAATTATACTGACATACAGTTATCAAAATATAAATAAAACATGTGTGGCACAGTCATATATGTGCTTCTTTATTAACTCATCAAAAAGCAAGATCTACTTATGGGTTGAATAACTGACATATGTCTGAAATAAATAATATTTTGAGAAATCTGCAACAATTGTAACATACTAAAATATCTGATTTCTACTGTTGACAAATCATAGCATTGCTAAAACTACTGTGGTTTATTGCTCACATTCGTAATTGAGGGAAATGCTATAGTTCAGTTAGAGGTTAGTGAAAATAAAGATAGACATTTTCCCCGTCTAACTTCATTGACCCCCTGACTTCTGTCCATGGGCCTTTGGATGAGTTTCTGCTGATGAATAAATGGGTTTATTTGGAAGATAACTGAACCATTAGTGGCTTCTACTGAATCCTCTGCTTGTGGGGGTTCTGTGTCCCTCTCTGGAGACTGAAGGATTGATTTCTTGGAGTCAGGTGTCATTGAGGGTCATTTTTAAGAAATTGGGGGACCAAGAGGACAGAAATGACAAGAGAATTAACAGTATAATATGTGCGTGGTGAGGAGCACTGGGTTGTTGGCCTGTGCTGTGAGCAAAGAGGTGAGGATGTGTGCACGGCTGAGGAAGGATGTAGGAGCACATGCTTCTCAGAGGGGAAGCCTGGATGCTTAAGGGGTAAATGGACAAAAGGGAGGTGATGTGGGGCCAGGCAGGGTGCAAGGCATGGGAGTTGGGGCATCTTGGCAGTTCAAGGTGGTGCCTCTCTGGGCTGCAGGGCAACTGGGAGCTCTCCCTAGCTCAGGATAAGGGACACAGATCTGTGTTGCAGGCATATTGATTTTCAGATGCACCTGATCATTTGGTTTGAGGTCCTGTTCTTCCACGTGTTCTCCG
This sequence comes from Stenella coeruleoalba, assembly GCF_951394435.1. Classification (NCBI taxonomy): domain Eukaryota; kingdom Metazoa; phylum Chordata; class Mammalia; order Artiodactyla; family Delphinidae; genus Stenella; species Stenella coeruleoalba. The sequence goes on from NC_137159.1 coordinate 72,628,247, forward strand.
TGGGCCAGCCTTCAGCATTATCATGTGCACTTAAAACATTTTCCCCCACTGGTCATTGACTTCCTCAGCAGTTCCTCCCAGATTCTCTCAAACAACAGATTCAGGCTTCATGAACAAACATTTGTAAACCGGTTGCTCATTTGCCATCTATTTAGTGCTGTGATAACTGAAATCATCTCTGAACAGGAAAATATTTTTATCTTTCTTAGTTGCTATTCAGAGGACCCAGGGTGGGCAATTGAACTTCTGTACTTGAGAAAGATAAGATGCTCCAGGTAATATTTAATTTTACTAAAGAAAAAAATCCCAAAATGACTTCCCCTTAAGTTAATAGTTTTTGTCCTTGAAAACAAAGCCCACATGATACAGATGAATAATACCTCAAAGTCTTTGTTCTCTGGGCTGAGTCTCAGAGCTGAGTGCATTAGACAGGGGGTTAAAACTTGTAGGCAGAGGTATAGAATCCCCAGTCTCTCTCTTTTAACATGAATCCCAGGCAAGTGCCCCTCCGGAACTTAGTGGTGAGAGGTTAGATGAGAATTCCTGTTCTATATTAAAAATTATTAATGTGATAATTTATTTTTTTCTTTTGTACTAGGTCTTCAAAATTTTATAGTTACAGCACATCTCAGTTCAAACTTGCCTCATTTCAAGTGTTTGTGGCCACATGTAGCGAGTAGCTACCATACTGAATAGTGCTTCTCTTCCTTTCTTTCTCTCTCTCTCTGTAATAAAATATAGTTGACATACAATATTATGTTAGTTTCAGGTGTGCTACATAATGATTTGACTTTTGCATACATTATGTAATGATTACTACAATAAGTCTAGTAACCAACTGTCTGCATACAAAATTATTGCAATATTATTGATCACATTCCGTATGTTATTACATCCCTGTGACTTATTATATAACTGGAGGTTTGTACCTCTAAGTCCCCTTTGCCTATTTTCTCCCACCCCATCGCCCACCTCCCTTCTGGCATCTACCTGTGTACTCTCTGGATCTATGAGTTTGCTTTCATTTTGTTTTGTTTGCCTATTTGTTCTGTGGGGAGTTCTTCTCTGAGACTTGCTTTTCACCGTGAGCTGTGCTGCCCCTTGGCTAATTCTGCCATGGAACTCAGAGGTGTTAGTGGTTGGTGTGTTAGAGCAATTGCTGGGTACAAAGGCGCACTGGGATGCAAAGATACGGGGAAGAAGCCCAGTGGGAGGGAGAGGCATCCATGACACCAGTCATTCTATACAAAAGACAGCGAGCTGCGATTACCATCTCCCGGAGTGTGTGGGAGCTCTGAGACCTGGGAAGGTGCCTTCCTGAAGGCTGCCACACACAGAGCTACACAGAGCACAGGCAAGAGATTTGCTCATTAGGAGACACCATGAGCCAAGCAGCCACGCCCATAATGCCAAGACCTTGGCAAGAAGAGAAGGGAAAAAGCCACTGTCTCCAACTTTCTCTAGTAGCTCCTGGATCACTGCTACTCTTGTATTTGTTTGATAATCCTGTGGTTAATCTATTTGCTTGTATTCCATTGTGTTCCTCAGGTGAACTAGATGCAGTTTACAAAAACAGTTGGATTATGGCAAGACGACATAAAAATGACAAAAAATGAGGCACAGGAGATGGAAGAATAGGAGAGATGAATGGAGCCAGGTGTGAGGTTGGTTCAAAATACACATCCCTTAATGTCTCACCGATTTTGCTAGAGATGGGCTGTATTGATCTGAGTCTAAGCTTTTCAACAGCCAAGGCCAAGGAAAGCACAGTAAGTGGCATGAGTCACAGCCCAAGAAATAAAAGCGAACAGGAGTGGAGTTGGCACACATCACACTGTGAGGCCAGGATGCGAGGACACGGGACGAAGCACAGCGGAAGCATACCAGTGACACCGAAATCGTGTCACATTCTCGGAGTGATGTTCTTCCTGGATTCTTCCTTGAAAAGAAGCTTCATCAGGCCCCAGCTGCTGACCTCAGCGGCACCTGGCACACATCAGTATGAAATCCCCCTCCATCTCCCCGCCCGCCGAGTGTTTCTCTTTTATCTCTGTTTAGACCAGGGGCACAACTCCTTGCTGTTCTAGAGAAGCTGTTCTGCAGAGCCCACTTGCTGCTCTCCAGATACTCAGCTCTCAGATGGACAGGCTTAATCTGGGTCAATTTAAGGGATTTAGAGCAATGCATTTCCATGGCAGGGACTACTTTGAGTTCACCAGAGCCTGTTTCCTTCCCTCCTGGGCACATGAGTACTTTCCCCAGACTCCTCTGCAGCTGAGCATGGCTTTGACACTGAGCCTGAGCAGAAGTGATGTGTGTCACTTCTGGGCTGAAATGGTTGGGAAGTAAATACATTCTCTCCATAATCCCTTTCCCCATCTGCTGGCTGAGAGGAGAAGGCTATAAGGACCCAGAGGAAGGTGGAGACACGGGGAGGAAGAAGCCCAGGCTACTGAGGGTCTGGTGGAAGACACCAGCCAGAAAACCTTCACTAGACCGTGATATGCACAAGGAACCAACCTCTATGGTGTCAAGCCACTGAGAATTCCGGATTTGTCTGTTAGAGTAGCTAGCATTATTTTAACAAATACAGTTCCCCTCGGGAAATGCTCTCTAAATAAAACTCCTCTCAGCTAAGAGGAACTGAGAGATTTGAGTGACACCAAGTTCAAGGTTACATTCTCTGACAACTGCTAAGAGTGCAAATATTGTCTGTTGCAGGGAAGTGGGTAGGTGCAAAACCTTATGTTTTAATAGTCACCCAAGGTGGGAATAAGATTAACACACTCTTGTCAAAATTGTGTCACCTTACAAGAACTCCTGCCTGAATAGAAAGCTCTCATGTTTCCTTTTGGAGATAACCCAGGCTGTACCTGTGGGTTAGACCAAGATTCTCCTCAGAAAGTCATTTTGTGTCTGCTTTAACACATGGGAAAAATGGTAACCAAATCCACACGGTTTCATAGAATGTAATCTTCTATAGTAATTTTAACCTGAAAAAAATTTTAAACAGCTATAACCCTCTGACTGCTGCAGCCCTTAAAAACAAAACAAGACTTGGACAGTGAATTTGGTCAAGTCCCCTTCTCACCCTAGGCTTTAGTTTCCAGGCATGACCAATGGCAACTGGATGTGATGGGCCAAAACTGCAATTTATAATCTATGTGTATGATGCCAAATGAAAACTCTCTATAGCACACGCCAATAGCATATTGATAGTAAATACAATTCTGTTCCCATTATCCTTACAGGATGTAAGCATCAGCTATATAACCACCAGCTATGGTGGCAGAACAAACATTTCCAACTGCCACACCCGTCATACAAGGTGAGATACTCGTAATATTTATGGACCAGGTCCTGAGGGCCAAAACCGGGAGGGAAAGGTAGCCCCTGCTTCTCCCGGAGAAGCGCTGAAGGCCTGCAGTTGTGCTTACTGATCACAGGGGCTGGGTGGTTATGTCACCATCACGTTGGATGTTGAGGGAGGATCCAGGTTGGTGAGCCTTGCTGGTGTGCAGGGCGACTTTGCTCCTGATGGGAGCTCGCTGTTGAGTTATCTGTAGGGCTTGGTGATTTGCCCAGGAATGAGCTCATAAGTTCTCCAGATTCAGCGACCAGACTAGAGCAACAGCGTTGAAAGAGCCAAATGATGTGACAGAACTGGGCTTCACGATGGGCCACTGCTCCTGCAGATGTCCACCCAAGGGACACAACTACCCTTAATTTCCAACTTTACCCAGGCTGCCTGGGACCTGACTCCTTTGTCCCTAGAGCAGGTAAAGCCAAACTCTGGCTAAAGGGTAAAAAATTCGCAATGAAGAACCCCAGATCTGATTTTTTTTTTTTTTTTTTACCTCTCATTTGATGTCTTAAATCATCCTGGAATTGAGCTCTACCGTTTTTCCTCTTCCAAGATGGTGAGGGGAAAGTGTGAGCAGATGCTCCCCTACTGTAGAGGTTGGGTGGCTGGGAAAACTGGAGTCCTGGGGGCTGTGGGATCTATAGTCCAAAGTGCCTTTTATCCACACCCAGGCCGTGACCTGGGAGTGCTGTGAGAGGAGGGGCTTTGTCACTTCATGATTCACCGATTGTCCATCCTTCTCTGCTGGAGGACCTTGAAGGACACACATGTGTCCAGTTAGGAGGATGCTCCAGGAAGCCCCCAGGCAGTGCCTGTAAAACTTTCCATGTGCCTGTGAAACACCTGGGCATCATGATTCTGCATTTCTAACCAACCTCCAGGTGAGGCTGACGGTGCCCCGAGGACCCCACTCTGGGTAGGAGGGTCCAGGGAATTGTGCCACGTGTAGAATGATGTTTGGACAAGCAGTGCTTCTGTGCAGCTCCCCAGAGCCTGCCAAGGAGGCTGGAAGGATCTGTGATGAGAAGGGTCTGAGTGTGGTCTGAGTGAGAAGAGAGGATCCAGGGGAATGGCTGTCCAGGGTCTGTGAAGAACAACCCCTCCTGGGCTTCCTTCCACTTACCCTGACTTTGTGCTTTGCGTCTTTGCTCTTACAGATTTGGAGGGCCTCATTATGCCTTACACTGGAGCTAGGTGTTTAGACCAATCTGAGGATATAAGCAAGCTGACAGAAGGCATCTGATTGAAAGCCTGGCTTGGAGAGGTGGGGGGATGGGGAGGACTGGAATACATATTCAGCTCTTTCCTCCCTACCACGCATCTCAGGTCAAAGCCCAGCTCAGCCTTGTTCCCCCCGTTCTCCTGGGATGCTGTGGAGGAGGATGCCTCCCCTCTTGAAGAGGCTTTGGCTTCTTGCATCCTGACATGTGCATGTTTTCTGTTTTATAGGAAGAAATGTGTCTTGGCTGGAGGCCCATGTTTCGTTCCAGCACATCCTTTTTACCAAAAGAGCCGTCCCTGGAGCTGCCAACAGTGTTTAGGAGAAAGCCATCCAACAATACTTTGGATCTGGAAGCGTGGCCTGACCACGGACGTGGCCTTCCCCGCCCCAAGAACCATCCATCGGAAAGCCTGGCACACGGTAGAGTGTCTTTATTTTTACTCCAAAATGTAAAAAATGTAAAGCTGGTTCCTTTCTTTCTTTCTTTTAACAGCTGGGAAAACTCCTGTCAGTGGATGCAGTGTCCTTTCCAGATTCAATATTGTGCAAACTGCATATCGGCAAATGGAGTAAACAAATATGTCCATGGAGCTTCCTGATGCACAGAGAGATGGGGCCGCCCCGATACAGAGACGCAGACCTGCCGATCGGCACGGGAGCTGCTGAAACTGCTACTCCACCAGCTCTGCTCCCGTCTCTCTCCTTCAGAACAGAGTCTGAGAGCCTGGGGTGATGGGCCACTCGGATGCCCAGCAGCAGGGGACCCCTGGAGTCACGCAGACCTAGGGCGGCTGCAGGTTGGATGGGAGCTCTCATTGGCTGCGGTGGGGACTCACCACCTGACCAGTCCTGCGCCTGCGCTAAAAGCCCCACCCTCTTCAGTCCCACTTGAACCGCAAGGCTCTCACCCCCAGGCAAGGCGGAGGAGTTTGTTTCTTTTTCTCTTCTTTGTTTTTTGAAGTTTACTTTTCAGCTCTGTCTCCCCACTCCGGCAGGCCTGGGCAGGAGGCAGTACCACATGTGGCATCTTTTTGGCATAGAGAACTTGGCCAAGTCCCTTTCCCAGCACGGGTTTTAGTTTCCAGGCGTGCAGTGTTAACATGGGTGTGACGGACCCCGGGCTGGCTTCAGCTCTGCAGTCCTTCGGAGTGTAGGATGCCTCTGTGCAATGCTGGGTCTCAACATGCTCCCGTGGCAATAACTTAGTGAGATTAAGTACCTTTTAAATGTTCCCTTCTAAGACGATGAGGAAACAGATTTAAGGGGATTAGACTGTTCTATTGAAAGGTGGGCAGAGAATACGTGGAGAAAGCTAGCATTTAGACCCGGGGCTGTCTTTTCAGAAATCCTGTACTTTCTTTTTTGCAAAACAGCATCATGCTTCCCCAAACACCCCTGCAAGAAAATAAACAAACAAAACAATGGGACAAGGAGCATCCAAAGGGTACACCTTCAAAGCCTGAAATGAAATTTTTATCCATCTCTCCTCCATGTATCACCTCCCCTGGCCTGGCTGGTTGAATGTTTTCTCCTGTCTGTGATGGGGTCGGAAAGGGAGGGGCGGGGTGGAGAAGCTGCCCATCTGCCCTTTTGGGAGAGCTGTTATTTCCTGACATGCTTGTTTCTTTGGACAAGCAGAAATGGGCACGTCCTCTTGCTGGTTTGTGATGAAGCAAGAGTCGCTTCTCACCATTAACAACCTCATGGAGTTTGGTGTTGCAGAAACAGTTGCTCAGGCAGGCTAGGTTCGGTTGCTACCAAATATCCTTGAAGTCTCAGAATTACTGAGAACAAAGATTTGCCTCCATGCTCGCTGGGTCCCTGATAAATCGGGCATGTCTGTCCTTGTTTCAGGAGGGAGATGAGTTCTGAGGTGTCAAGAGGAAATGGCCCTGTACCCAGTTTCACGTCCCGAACGGGGTCCCTGGTGCCTGGGATGCCATGTTGCTGAGCAGATGGCAGTGTCATGGGTGTGCTTCTGGTGGAGAAAAGATGGAGATGAAACTGCACACCCCCTCATGTTGGCAGCTTTGGAGAGTCTTGGCCAGCTCTTCCAGGGCAGGTGCTGAGGTGAGAGGCTAGTTAGGGCACAGGAGCAACAACCCAGGCCAGAGCTTCCTGTGTTGAGCAGTTAGACACAGGTTGTTGATGAACTGCTTAGCACCTGGCATATATCTATTATTTCATGTAGGTTTTGATTACTGAGTTATAGAAGTTTTCAAATATTTCCTCTTTCTAGAGTTGCATCAACTCCGTTCTTCCTAGTGGGAAGATGGAGAAATAAATCAACCAAGATATTCTTTGACCGATCACCATGCCCATTCAATGTTCAGATGCCTATGCCGATCAAATCTCTCCAGAATATCCCAGGTAATACATTTTGAGGGTTATCGTCAGCCTAACTTGTTTGCTTCCCCCCTCTCTCGCTCTCAACCTTCTGAAGTATAGCATAGGTACCCTCGTAACAGAATATGTCAATGAATGTATTTAATCAGTGGTTGATATGTGCAGCTGCCTACATTTGTGGTCTTTTGCACCTTTTATGTGGCCTATGGCAGAATATGTGGTGAATGTTCTTGTGCCTCCCACTGCTATATGTTTGCTCCTTGGAGATGGCTTTTCAGCTCTGTTTCAATGCCTCTCCCATCCATGCAGCATGTGGCAGACAGATTCTGAGGTAGTTGACCCTCCATGGTCTTGATCTCCTGTTTGTGTCCTGTATAATACCTTCCTCTTGAGTGTGTATAGGGGGACCTGACTTGCTTCTAACCAACCGAATATGGCAAAAGTGACGGATGTCACTCCTATGATTACATTGCATTATATGAGGCTTTGTCTTACTAGCAAATTCATTCACTGTTTTGATGAAGTAAGTGGCCATTTTGGGGAAGTCCACGTGGGCCTCTCTGAATGGTGGGTGACATCTAGGAGCTGAGGGAAGCCTCCAACCATTAGCAAGCAAAAGCTGGGGCCCTTGGAAATAAATTCTTCCAGTAACCTGAGTGAGCTTGGAGTCAGGTTCTTCCCCATTCAAGCTTCTGGATGAGAACACAGCCTGGCTAAAACCTCAACTGCAGCCTTATGAGACCCTGAACAGAGGACCCAGCTAAGCCACACGCAGACTCTGACCCACAGCAATAGTCAGATAATAAATGTGTATTGTTCACGTTGCTAAATCTGTGATAATTTGTTATGCAGTAGTTGAAAATGGACACATAACACTCAGAAGTTCCTGGCCACCTGCATCGTAAGAGAGGTTCAGTGCTGTTCCTCTAAAATCTCCTCTGTGTCATCCAAGGCATGTCCTCTGTGTGCTCCTGAAAATGAAAAACTCGATGATTTCCTGGAGAGAAATATCAAATACCACTGGACTTACGTTTTTAGTTGTTAACATCTGCGTCTGTAGGCTAATGTCTTTCCTGAATTCCAGATCCTAATGCCTACTAATATATCTTCGCTTGGTAGTTCTACGTCAACATAAAAATGTCCCAAACTCGGGCTTCCCTGGTGGCTCAGTGGTTAAGAATCCACCTGCCAATGCAGGGGACACAGGTTCGAGCCCTGGTCCCAGAAGATCCCACATGCCGCGGAGCAACTAAGCTTGTGCGCCACAACTACTGAGCCCGTGTGCTGCAACTACTGAAGCCCGTGTACCCTAGAGCCCGTACTCTGCAACAAGAGAAGCTACCTCAAAGAGAAGGCCATGCACTGCAATGAAGAGTAGCCCCTGCTTGCCACAACCAGAGAAAGCCCATGTGCAGCAATGAAGACCCAATGCAGCCAAAAATAAGTAAAAAAAAATGTCCCAAACTCAACTCCTTATCCTCCATATTTGCTTCTTCTCTACTGCTTTTTGCCTTAAGAAATGGCACACTTCCCCTGTCAGCCTAGATCCTCATGTCTTCCCAGTAGTTCCCTGGGATGGCCCTTGGATCAGAAGCCCTATTTCATGTCTGGAGTGGAGAGACACTGCAAGGCTCTGTAAGCCCTGGGCCTTTGTAAATTGTCCCTTGGGCTTCTGGGGGGCTATTGTCCTTGTCCCCAGGGCCAAAAGGAGTCTTTTACCTGGGAGGTAAGAGGTCCCAAGCTCCAGGCCAGGATAATAAACCAGACAGATTGCAAAGGTACTGGGTCCTGGAGGCTCTCAGGGTTTTTCTCAGGTTTTCTCCAAACAGTCCTATATCCTCTGCCAAGGATATGTGACTCCCTGCCCTGCCTTTCCAGTCTATTAAACCTAGGCTATTAAGGATTCAGAGAAATCATATACAAATTTCCTCCTATATTAAATGACATTAAAGTTAACATCCAAAGTTACAGAAAAAGATTTACTTAGTAAGGAATGTTCTCACATCCTTACTAAGCCTCAGTGTAGATGTGACTACCCTTGACAAGTCAAAGGTTAAAATGTCCCTCTGTCTCTGCAATATTTGTCAAGATTGAGTCCTAAGAGTTGCATTTTCAAATGCCTCTAATGAAAAGGGGGTATCTGTTCAGATGAAAAGGCAGAGGTGCAGAAACAGAGACTATGGTTGTCCCTGAAGAAGTGATGCAAGATGACTAAGAAATATCATTTGAGAGAAGGGGAAGGACCAGCCAGCCCTACATTAAAAAGTTAAAGGAATAGGAGAAAAAACAAACCATGAAGTCAGTGTATAATTATAGCTGATGCATGTATCATGTTTTATAATGCAGTGCTTGGATGATTAAGCAAAGAAACATCAGGATAGGAAACCTAAGATGGAGCCAGAAACAAGGTCATTGCTGAACTTGTATGCTGTGAGTTCTACAATATTTGATGGACACGGATATTTGGTCCTCAGCAGCCACTACAGACTGGCAGTCAGGTGAGTACAGCTGTTTGCTCAGTTGGGGGCCTCAGTTCAGACTAGTGTTCTCTGAGAACATCTTTACTTCTTCCCTAAACAGTTGCAAAGGAGAAACTAAAGCCATTTTAAACTATTTATTTATAAAAATGTCTTACATTTTACGTATAATTTATTCTTGAGTATATTATATATTTTGTGGACATTTGAGATTCATTTTTCCATTATATTCTCTAACTGTCTAATGCTGGCATAGAAAGTAGTCATTAATTTCTAAATAATTATTTTTTAAAAGTGTAATAACTTCTCATCTACCCAGTCATCTAATCCTCAAACAGTAATAATTGCACCTTCTTATTTCTTGTGGCTAAAGATTTTTTCTTTTCTTTTACCTTATTACACTGTCTAGAAGAGCACTGAAATATGGAAGTATAATGCCATTCATATATGTAGTTTAAAATGTTCTAGTAGCTACGGTAAAAGAAAGTAAAAGGAAACATGAAATTCATTCAATAATATATTATTATTTAACCCCATATACCCAGAATAAAATTTCAACCTAAATCAATACAAAAATTAAAAATTAGGTATTTTACACTCTTTTTAAAAAAAATACTAAGTGTTCAAAATCTGGTACAGCACACCTCAATTCAGATGAGCCCTATTTCAAGTGCTCAGTAACCACATGTGGCTAGTGGCTGTCATTTTGGACAGTACAGGTCTAGAACTTCTAGAATACTATAAACAATGACCATGATTGCAAGTAGCCTTGTCTTATTATTTTGTTAAGTGGAAACATCACTTACTTTTAACTAGCTATTACTGCCATTTGGCTTGGGACAATTTTGATTTTTTATCATATCAAGGAGCAATCTTCCATTCCTAGTTTATAAAATGTTTTTGTTGTGGTGGTTAGTGTTATAAATTAGAAATGCTATTGAAGTCACCTCCTCATCTTTTAAGAAGATTTTTTTTCCCCTTTGACTTAGTGATATGTCGTTTAAAAATTTCCCCTAATATTTATCTGTCTCTGCATTCCTGAAATAATTTTACTTAGTTATGGAACACACCTCCTTTTACTTGGCAGGATTTGGTTTGCTTTTATTTCATTTCACCAGGTCACGTTTCATTTCACAAGGTGAGATTTCCCCTTGAAAATAGTATGACTAATAATACTAGGCAGGCATAGGCACGCTCTGGACTGAGTGAGGGAAGGGCTGCTTTTTCTCCTGAGGGCCAGGAAGTTGAGTGTGTGGGGCAGGATGCAGGTCAGGGTGTGTGGCTGAGTCTGGAGCCTCCTGGACTCAGTCACCTGGGCCCAGTGCACGTGCCTTAGGGAAAATGGCTGAGTGCATGAGGAAAGTGCTGTGTAAAGGAATGGCAGCATTGGGAGCTGAGACATTGAATGATGTCGAACCACCGTATGCAGGCATAATACAGGGAGGGAGCCGTGTCCTCCTCCTTCTCTGTATCCTGAGAAGTCCTATGGGACTAGCCTGGGTGGTGTATGCCTCAAGCACCCCAATGCTGGTGACAATGGCCCGGGAGCGTGGGCCACCTGGTGCTGGTGTCTGGACCATTGATAAGCTCTGATCCATGGACAAGGATGACCCCTGTTTCTGAGTCACGTGCTTTCAACAAATACCGTGTGTGTGGTCCAAGAATCATAGTAGCAGCACACTTGGCCCTCTGGTGGACTGGTCAGATTTTCTAGCATTTTTTTCTGTAAAACTGGTCACCAGGACTGACTATTTGCACAGAGTAGGTGTCCTTATGATTCTTGGAATTTTCATGAAAGTAGTGCCCAGAGAGAAGGAAAAGAGATGTTTTTGTAATGGTGCAATGAATACTTAGTAATTATTCAAACTTGAATATTAAATGTGCCTGTATTAGTTTGCTAGGGCTGCGACAACAAGTTACACAGTCTCGGTGGATTAAGCAACAGAAATTTATTTTATCATATTTCTGGAGATTTAGAAGTCCCAGGTCAAGGTGATGGCAGAGTTCGTTTCTTCTGAGACCTCTCTCCTTGGCTAGTAGATAGCGACTTCCTCACTGTGTCCTCACATGGTCTTTCCTCTGTGTGTTTGTGTCCAAATTTCCTCATCTTATACTTATCAGGACACCAGTCATATTGGATCAGGGCCCACACCTGCAACCGTATTGTAACTTAATTACCTCTTTAAAGACCCTATCTCCGAGGAGAGGGGGAAGATGGCGGAAGAGTAAGACGCGGAGATCACCTTCCTCCCCACAGACACATCAGAAATACATCTACATGTGGAACAACTCCTATAGAACACGTACTGAATGCTGGCAGAAGACCTCAGACCTCCCAAAAGGCAAGAAACTCCCCACGTACCTGGGTAGGGCAAAAGAAAAAAGAATAAACAGAGACAAAAGAATAGGGACGGGACCTGCACCAGTGGGAGAGAGCTGTGAAGGAGGAAAAGTTTCCACACACTAGGAAGGCCCTTCGCGGGCAGAGATTGTGGGTGGTGGAGGGGGGGAGCTTCGGAGCCGCGGAGAAGAGCGCAGCAACAGGGGTGCGGAAGGCAAAGCGGAGAGATTCCCGCACAGAGGATCGGTGCCGACCAGCACTCACCAGCATGAGAGGCTTGTCTGCTCACCCACCGGGGCGGGCGGGGGCTGGGAGCTGAGGCTTGGGCTTCGGAGCTTAGATTGCAGGGAGATGACTGGAGTTGGCGGCGTGAACACAGCCTGAAGGGGGCTAGTGCGCCACAGCTAGCTGGGAGGGAGTCCGGCAAAAAGTCTGGAGCAGCCGAAGAGACAAGAGACTTTTTCTTGCCTCTTTGTTTCCTGGTGCGCGAGGAGAGGGGATTAAGAGCGCCGCTTAAAGGACCTCCAGCCGCGAGCTGCAGCTAAAGGTGCGGACCCCAGAGATGGGCATGAGACCTTAAGGCTGCTGCTGCCGCCACCAAGAAGCCTGTGTGCGAGCACAGATCACTATCCACACCTCCCCTCCTGGGACCCTGTGCAGCCCGCCACTGCCAGGGTCCCGGAATCCAAGGACAACTTCCCCGGGAGAATGCATAGCACGCCTCAGGCTGGTGCAACGTCACACCGGCCTCTGCCGTCGCAGGCTCTCCCCGCATCCATACCCCTCCCTCCTCCATGCCTGAGTGAGCCAGAGCCCCCGAATCAGCTGCTCCTTTAACCCCGTCCTGTCTGAGCGAAGAACAGACGCCCTCCGGTGACCTACACACAGAGGCGGGGCCAAATCCAAAGCTGAACCCTGGGAGCTGTGAGAACAAAGAAGAGAAAGGGAAATTTCTCCCAGCAGACTCAGGAGCAGCGAATTAAATCTCCACAATCAACTTGATGTACCTGCATCTGTGGAATACCTCAATAGACAACGAATCATCCCAAATTGAGGAGGTGGACTTTGCGAGCAAGATATATTATGTTTTCCCCTTTTCTTCTTTTTGTGAGTGTGTATGTGTATGCTTCTGTGTGAGATTTTGTCTGTATAGCTTTGCTTTCACCGTTTGTCCTAGGGTTCTGTAGATCTGTGTTTTTTGTTTGTTTGTTTGTTTGATTTAAAAAATATTTTTCTTAATAATTATTTTTTATTTTAATAACTATTTTATTTTACTTTTTTATTTTATTCTGTTTCTTTCTACCTTTTCTCCCTTTTATTCTGAGCTGTGTGGATGAAAGGCTCTTGGTGCTGCAGCCAGGAGTCAGTGCTGTGCCTCTGACATGGAGGAGCCAACTTCAGGAAACTGGTCCACAAGAGACCTCCCAGCTCCACATAATATCAAATGGTGAAAATCTCCCAGAGATCTCCATCTCAACACCAACACCCAGCTTCACTCAATGACCATCAAGCTACAGTGCTGGACACCCTATGCCAAACAACTAGCAAGACAGGAACACAACCCCACCCATTAGCAGAGAGGCTGCCTAAAATCATAATAAGGCCACAGACACCCCAAAACACACCACCAGACGTGGACCTGCCCACCAGAAAGACAAGATCCAGCCTCATCCACCAGAACACAGTCACTAGTCCCCTCCACCAGGAAGCCTACACAACCCACTGAACCAACTTTAGCCACTGGGGACAGACACCAAAAACAACGGGAACTACGAACCTGCAGCCTGAAAAAAGGAGACCCCAAACACAGTAAGATAAGCAAAATGAGAAGACAGAAAAACACACAGCAGATGAAGGAGCAAGATAAAAAACCCACCAGACCTAACAAATGAAGAGGAAATAGGCAGTCTACCTGAAAAAGAATTCAGAATAATGATAGTAAAGACGATCCAAAATCTTGGAAATAGAATAGAGAAAATGCAAGAAACATTTAACAAGGACCTAGAAGAACTAAAGAGGAAACAAGCAATGATGAACAACACAATAAATGAAATTAAAAATACTCTAGAAGGGATCAATAGCAGAATAACTGAGGCAGAAAAACGGATAAGTGACCTGGAAGATAAAATAGTGCAAATAACTACTACAGAGCAGAATAAAGACAAAAGAATGAAAAGAACTCAAGACAGTCTCAGAGACCTCTGGGACAACATTAAATGCACCAAAATTCGAATTATAGGGGTTCCAGAAGAAGAAGAGAAAAAGAAAGGGACTGAGAAAATATTTGAAGAGATTATAGTTGAAAACTTCCCTAATATGGGAAAGGAAATAGTTAATCAAGTCCAGGAAGCACAGAGAGTCCCATACAGGATAAATCCAAGGAGAAACACACCAAGACACATATTAATCAAACTATCAAAAATTAAATGCAAAGAAAACATATTAAAAGGAGCAAGGGAAAAGCAACAAATAACACACAAGGGAATCCCCATAAGGTTAACAGCTGATCTTTCAGCAGAAACTCTACAAGCCAGAAGGGAGTGGCAGGACATATTTAAAGTGATGAAGGAGAAGAACCTACAACCAAGATTACTCTACCCAGCAAGGATCTCATTCAGATTTGATGGAGAAATTAAAACCTCTACAGACAAGGAAAAGCTGAGAGAGTTCAGCACCACCAAACCAGCTTTACAACAACTGCTGAAGGAACTTCTCTACGCAAGAAACACAAGAGAAGGAAAAGACCTCCAATAACAAACCCAAAACAATTAAGAAAATAGGAACATACATATCGATAATTACCTTAAATGTAAATGGATTAAATGCTCCCATCAAAAGACACAGACTGGCTGAATGGATACAAAAACAAGACCCATATATATGCTGTCTACAAGAGACCCATTTCAGACCTAGGGACACATACAGACTGAAAGTGAGGGGATGGAAAAAGATATTCCATGCAAATGGAAATCAAAAGAAAGCTGGAGTAGTAATTCTCATATATCAGACAAAATAGACTTTAAAACAAAGACTATTACAAGAGACAAAGAAGGACACTACATAATGATCAAGGGATCGATCCAAGAAGACATAACAATTGTAAATATTTATGCACCCAACATAGGAGCACCTCAATATATAAGGCAAATACTAACAGCCATAAAAAGGGGAAATTGCCAGTAACACATTCATAGTAGGGGACTTTAACACCCCACTTTCACCAATGGACAGATCATCCAAAATGAAAATAAATAAGGAAAATAAATAAGGACACATTAAACAAGATGGACTTAATTGATATTTATAGGACATTCCATCCAAAAACAACAGAATACACATTTTCCTCAAGTGCTCATGGAACATTCTCCAGGATAGATCATATCTTGGGTCACAAATCAAGCCTTGGTAAATTTAAGAAAATTGAAATCATATGAGCTATCTTTTCCAACCACAACGCTATGAGACTAGATATCAATTACAGGAAAAGATCTGTAAAAAATACAAACACATGGAGGCTAAACAATACACTTCTTAATAACGAAGTGATCACTGAAGAAATCAAAGAGGAAATCAAAAAATACCTAGAAACAAACGACAATGGAGACATGACGACCCAAAACCTATGGGATGCAGCAAAAGCAATTCTAAGAGGGAAGTTTATAGCAATACAATCCTATCTTAAGAAACAGGAAACATGTCGAATAAACAACCTAACCTTGCACCTAAAGCAATTAGAGAAAGAACAAAAAAAACCCTGAAGTTAGCAGAAGGAAGGAAATCATAAAGATCAGATCAGAAATAAATGAAAAAGAAATGAAGGAAACAATAGCAGAGATCAATAAAACTAAAAGCTGGTTCTTTGAGAAGATAAACAAAATTGATAAAACATTAGCCAGACTCATCAAGAAAAAAAGGGAGAAGCCTCAAATCAATAGAATTAGAAATGAAAAAGGAGAAGTAACAACTGACACTGCAGAAATACAAAAGATCATTAGAGATTACTACAAGCAACTCTATGCCAATAAAGTGGACAACCTGGAAGAAATGGACAAATTCTTAGAAATGCACAACCTGCCAAGACTGAATCAGGAAGAAATAGAAAATATGAACAGACCAATCACAAGCACCAAAATTGAAACTGTGATTAAAAATCTTCCAAAAAACAAAAACCCCATAAGATGTTACGGAAAAGCTGAACGAACTTTTTGGCCAAACCAATATTACATATTTCACCTAGTGGGATGTGGGGCAGCAGAGCATAATAAACATGTTACTATTTCATACCATGACATGAAAATAATAATAATATATATATATATGAATTCAGATCAAATTTAATGTTAAATGAGTTTCAGTCAGGTTTTGTCTTCAAACGCTTTATAAAATAAACTACAAAGCATTTGGAAGTTTAGAACTATAAATAAGGGATTGTGGGTCTGGGTACCATTAAGACTATCTTTCCCCTGAGAACATGAAAGTTTCATCTGAGTACAGCTTGCTTTATATGTATGTGTGTAGTACATATATAGTCTATATGTATATAGTCTGTTGAACTCTTTAAGGTTTGCCTATAATTATTGAACTACTTGGGCTGTTTGTTTAATGAATCAATTTTGGTGTTTATAGATTTTCTAGAAACTCTTTTCCTAGTGATTTTCAAATATACTAGCAGGGCTGACATAGTACTCATTTACCTTTTAAAAAAGTAAACTTCATACTTACGGTTAAATGCCATGTTTATTCCTAACCTTTTTCCCCTTAATTGCACCCACTATATATTTTTCTGTTTCTTTAAAGTCAACAGTTGGAATTACTTTTCCATTTCTGTAGATTTCTTTCTAAAAACCATACTTTGTAATATTATCTCTATTACATTCTTATAAAAACTTTTCTCATATTATTATGTTCTCTTTCTGACATCTTGAGGCAGATGCTTAGTTTCTCTATTTCATTCCTTTTTGAAGCAATAAAATTGAGGCTCACAATTTTTCTCTGAATGCTGCTTCAGTCTCATTCCATAGTTTGATATGTGGCTGAGGAACTGCAGGCTTGATTAACTCCGAGGCCAGTGGCTCCACCCTTTCCTGACCCCGTCTCTGCCTCAAAACTGCCATCTTCAAAACTTGCCATATTGATTTCCCTTTTCTTTCCTGTTTGTTCGTCCTTTTACTTTGTAACTCTTTTCATTGGCTTTTTCTTTCTTTTTTTTAAACAAAATCTCATTTTCTCCTACTACAAACCTAAAGAAGCCAAAGCCCTCCCTTGAACCTGCCCTCTCTCCTTTTGCAGTTGAAATGTCAGGAGATGTGAGTACAATGATTGGTTTAGTTGTTCCTGAAGGGGGGACACTTTAGGGAATGACAGGGTCTAATGAGTGACAGTGGCCACAGTGGTTGAAGTGGAGGCAAGTCCGTGAGATGCAGAAATGAAACAACCAAGGGGCCCGGAGGGAACGGGTATAATGTACCACATGATCGTCGGAAGCAGTGGGTGTTTTCCTTTTGGTTTGGCTTTTAGGAAAGCATGGTTTGTCTTCATTCTGCTATCTTATTTTCCTATCTTCTCTTGTTTATGCCTCCTTTTCGGAAGGGTGGTGGTGATTTTTTTGCCGTTTTCTTGCTTCCTCCATGCGGTCTGTTTTCTGATTTCTTTTTTGGTAGTCTCTGTGGGATATAAAGCCTTTTACATTCTATTAATGGTTACATTAAATAAACAATATTTTATCTTATATGTCACTTATTATCCGTGCCGAGTATCTCTATTAACTCTCTGTTGTCTAAAAGGAAGAGAGATGCTTATTTTTACCTCTACCCTCCACTCTTCTGTTTCCCCTGCACCCGACCCTCTGTCCCCACTCTGGGCTTGAGTTGATAAATGGGTACTCTGTTAAATTGTTAGATTGATTGTTAAATTGATTTTTTTTTACATTATGTATATTTTACCGGAAGGATTATCTATGACATTTGCATTCTGGTTTGTAACAATTATATAGAATTACTTTTTAGTGTAAATGCTTTTAGTGCTTCCATTTGAAAGGTAGGAAGGAGAGGGCTGGGGAGACAAGCATTAGATGATACTCTGGGTGAGAGACCCGGCTCCCGCCTGGGGTTAAGCTTGTTGGGTGCCTCACTGGGGACTCCGGAAAGGAGATTTCTTTTTCTTTTCTCTCATCTCCCATCGTTGGCCAAATATTCTCTCTGCAATGATAGTGGACCAGCCTGTAGGACCGGAGACCAAAAGTAACACCAATATCAGACAGCTTTCCTGGATTTTAGCCACGACATATCTTCCCTGAGAGGTGGCGCCCCATGGAAGTTCTCTGGCTTTCTTGCCCCGGGCTTTCTTCCTGCCCATTTTTGTTGTTGTTCTGTAAAAGCCATAATACCCTTCCAAGGTAGCTTTGATCTTAGATATTCAGCCCATTGGTATAGCGTGTCAAGGGTCAAGCATTCTCCTAGGAGCATTTGGGTATTTTTCTGGTTTTTCAATATATATGTGTTTTTTTTCTGCTTTCCTTTGGGTTGATATATGTTTTGAGAAATTTCCCAGAAACAATCTGCTGATGTCCTGGGAGGTTGGCAGTGCTCTGGGTGGGGATTTTAGGGGTATGGACCTCTGATCACACCACGGAAGCAAAATGGTGAGCACTCCTGCATCTTCTCCATCCCAGTGGTACCCCTGCTGGTTGCAGTCCTCGTAGGGTACATAGCAAATGTCTGGATGTACCAGATACTAAAGACATTCAGATGCTTCCCTGGGATGCCACTTGGGCCTCCATCTGAGTGTGACTGTGTTAATGAACGCCCTTCATTCAGGCTTATAGGCTTCTTGGGGGTAAGGCAGCACTTTATTCTCTCCAAAGAAAGGACTTGAGCCACAGGACATAAACTTGAGTTCAGATTTGGCTTGCTACATGTTAGAGTTGTTTTCAAGAGTTTAAGGAAACCTATAGGCTTGGACCCACTGGGATTGATTTACTAGCTTGGGGTCTTTTGTTTTTTACTCTTTTTTAAACAGAGAGAGAGAGAGAGTGTGTGTGTGTGTGTGTGTATGTATGTTTCTTTTTCATGAACTCACGCATGCTATTTAACTTTAGAGTTGGTGGTCGTATCTTAGAGCGATGCACCTTTAGGTGTGGTCCATAGATGAACACCATCAACACACCACTGGGGAGCTTGTTTGACACACATATTCTCAAGCGCCATGATTCAGAAACTGAGAGTGGGACCCAGCAACCTGTATCTTAACAAGCCCTCCAGGGGATTCTGGTGCACATTAAAGAATGAGAACCACTGTCTTAGAGATAATCCACTCTACCCTTCTCAGCCTGCACTTGAGGTACTAAGACTCCTCCACAGGGAAAGTGATTTACCCAAGATGACATGTAGGGTCAGTGGCAGCCCAGGGATTAGAACCCAGGTGTTACACATGAAAAGAGCTGACATCACACCTGGAATATAGGAGGTATTCAGTAAATTAACTTTCCTTCCTCTTGCTTCTGCCCCTGTCTGAGAGCAGCAGGACATAATCAGCTAGGGATGCACTGCTATCTCTCAGTGCTCATCTCTCTTTCTCCCCTCAATTCAAATAACCCAGAGGAAGGTCCCAGCACGTGCTGTTAACTCACTGTGCATCCGAGAGCTCGCTGCCTTGCCCCTGTTCCCATTGTGATGATGAAGAAGTGAAGGGTTGGCCTGCCTCGCTCAGATCCTTTCCAGTTCTGACTTTCTAAGGCTTCACAGCAGGCTCTGACACACACGTTTCCCTGGTTGGCTATCAGCGGCCATCTGGCAATTAGCAGTCTATGAGGCAGCTAATCCTACTCTGAGCTGGATTAAAGCTGAAGTTTAAAACATGGAGATAGGTGGGTGATTTATGTTTGAGTCTTTGGGTCCTGCTGTCCCTGGCAGCCTGGTGATGGAGGACAGAGAAGCTGATTTCCTCCCTTATCTATCTCAGGATCAGCTTCCAGAGGGACATCCTGAGCTGGGAGCTGAGCGGGGCTGCAGGAGGTGCTGGGTGAGCTCCAGGAGCCCAGCACCAGCCAACAGGGCACGGCCATGCTGGCCAGAGGAGACTGGAGAGAGTCAAGTTCTGTGTCCAGCGCTGCATCACTAAAGCAGGTGCGATGGGGGACCTGGGGGAAAAAGGCCAGATCGTTTTGAACCACGGCTCCTGGGTGCCATCCGGCGCCCCGCGGTGGCAGCCAACAAGCCCTCTGGCTCCTCTGGAGGGCCCTCTCATGAGGCACCGTGGTCAGAAAGCAAACCCGTGTGTGCGTTCACAGCCTAAGGAGATAATTAACTTACTTCTACAGAGGGAGTTGATTACATTCCTAGCATGACCAGAATGCGAAGTCTGAACTTGGAAACGCTGGTGGTGGTGGGACGTATTTGTAATGGTTGGCTGAGGAGCCGTTTGCTCAGAAATTGGCCGAGTAATCAGACAAGTGCCTCTTTTCCTAATTGTTGATAAAAATCAGCTATTACGGCAGAGCCAGGGACTCACTCCTGAGACAGCCCATTACTTAAGGTGAGCATGCCTCCGAATAAGTTAGGACCATCTCAAAACGTTTCACATAACTTGAGTTTAAAAGCAAGTTGTGCCTGTTGTGAATTCTGTATAGAGCCGGGCACAGGGGAGCGGGATTTACTGCCTGCATTTCATGGCTGGCTTGCTACTACTGTCAGGAACCGCCTTTCACAAATATTTACTCAGGGTAGATATCTTATTGAGCACCTACTATGTGCAGCTCTGTGCTAGGTGCTGAGGGGCTGGAGCAGACAGGTTCTCTATCCTTGAGGAGTTTACTGCTTATCCTATGAGAAAAGTTTTATCAAATGTGCTTGAACCCTGACTTGTGCGGTTTATTCTTTAAGGGTCATTGTTGTTCCTTTGATGGAGTGGACTGGAAAGTAATAAGCTTCTTAAGAGCTCACCTGTACCAAGCACTGTACTAAGCATCAGCGCACTTAATTCTCACACCGTTTTGTAAAGAAACTGCTATTATCATTCCTGTTTTATATACAGTAAAGCTGTGGCACGGGGAGCTTAAGTACCTCCACCATGATGGTGAGAGGCAGACCCAGGAGGTGCACCCAGGTTTGTGGACTGCAGAGCCCATGCTCTTAATGCTGAGGCTGCAGAGAGATCGGTTTGCAAAGGCTGCACCTCCATCCTCAATTTCGCCTCTGCCACACCTACCCTGTGTAAGCACCCCCTACACACACTGGCTTCTTGCAGTTACTGGAGCCCACGGAGTGGCTTCCTACCTTCGAGGTTTTATCCCCGCTTCATGTGCTCTTGTCATCTCTGCATAGCTTTCTGCTTCTCCTTATTCAGGTCTCTGATTAAATATCCATTCCTTACAGAGGTCTCCTTTGGCCCTCTGGTCTCAAATCACCCTCCCCGCCTTCCTTCTTGAATCTTTTCATCTATTTTGTTTTCATAGCATTTACTATTATCTGAAATTAAGTTATTTGTATATTTGTTTACTTGTTTATGGTCTGATGCTCTTACCAGATGATAAGGAATTCTTGGATCCTGTAGTTCTTGAAGCACTTTCCTATTGAGTTTTCCAATAGTTTGGTGAGCTAGGCAGTTTAGGTGCTTTCATTCCCAGTTATTCCCCAAGGATGCTGAAGTTCAGATATTGGAATTGGTTTATTCAAGGTCCTACCACATCTGTGGCAGAAGTAGAATTATACCACGGATGGGCCGTCTGATGACTGGTTCAGTGCTCTTCTCCCTGCACCAAGAAGGATCCATTCCAAGTGACAAGCAATAACCAATCTCATTATTTTAGGGCCCTGGAAAGCATAAAGTCACTGAATTAACCAATGACACTGAATTAAAGTTTCTCATGTGTTCTTTCACACCCCCCCCTCCTCCAACATGTCATGTCAAGTGGAACAAAATAAGATAGCCCCAGGTGATAAGAAATTTGATCTGGAGATTTGAGAGAGAGCAACTGATGAAAAAAGAAATTATAGACTATTTTATTAATTAGTTTGTATGCCTATCTTAGTCCACAAAGTTTCCATTTGGCTCCAAAAATACCTAATAAAATAGATGCATAAATAAGAAATTAGAGCAAAAGGAGAAAGCAAAACTAGTTGGAAACATTAAATGATCAAAAAAGGAGACCCTAACATGCAGAGTTAAAAGACTTATCACCATGAACTACACACTGTTTAAGTTCTGAGTTTTCTAGCAGGTATTGTCAAAAGGAAAAACTTGGTTGGTTACATAATTCAGAATGTTTTTGCATAAAATAAAACAAAATTACTTAGGAGAAAAACAGCCATTCCATTTTCTAAACTGGAGGTTAATTTCTCTTGAAAGAAAAGCATCTAGTACAGTATTTCTCAACTTTTCTAAACCTGTGACCTTTTTGATAGTGATTAAAAAACCTCTCCCTTGGGCTTCCCTGGTGGTGCAGTGGTTGGGAGTCCGCCTGCCGATGCAGGGGACACGGGTTCGTGCCCCGGTCCGGGAAGATCCCACCTGCCGCGGAGCGGCTGGACCCGTGAGCCATGGCTGCTGAGCCTGCGCGTCCAGAGCCTGTGCTCCGCAACGGGAGAGGCCACAGCAGTGAGAGGCCCGCGTACCGCAAAAACAAAAACAAAAACAAAAACAATAAAAACCAAAAAACCTCTCCCTTCTGCTGAGAATTACTGATGCACAGAAAATGGATGCTATGTTCTCCATAGTGCCATCAACTAGGACAATTTTGTTGATCTTAACTTTCTATAGATTGTAGTAGAAATAGATACTGCTTTCTTTTCCAAGTCAAAAATTAAGCCATCTGATCCCCCGAGATCTGAGTCACCCCATCTATAGAGCACGGCATCACTTCTCATTTGGAACCATCACAATAATAATTGATTTAGGCAAGAGTCATCAACAGATGCTGAAACTGTTGGGTGAAAATTTGATGAGGAACAGGGTATTTACTTAATCTCAAAGTATCTCCGCTTATGAATTACAAAGAGAAAAATAGTAATTTTACAAAGGACCCCCCTTTAGTGAAGTGATCAGAGTTATCACCATTTCTGGGACAAATGAACATATGCCTCCTGATACCAAGACATATCACCTCTGTGGCATTTCTGTCAAAATGGTGTAATCTGAATATAATCATGAGGAAATACCAGACAAAACCAAGTTACTTTACAAATAACTGGCTTGTTCTCTTCAACAAGTGAAGGTCAGAAAAAACAAAGAGACAGAGGTACTGTTCCAGATTAAGGGAGACCAAAGAGACGGGACAGCTGAATGCAATGTGTGATCCTGGACTGCATCCTGGACTAAAATTTTCTTTCAATTTCTCTTCCTTTTTTAGTTATCTCATTTTTAAAAACTGTAAGGTTGTTGTTGGGACAATTGGCCAAATTTGAATAAGATCTACAGATTAGATCATACTAAATCTTATTTTCCTGATTTTGATTATGTTCTCCTAGTTATGTAAAAGAGTACCCCCAAATAATACACGCTGAAGTTTCAGGGATGAATGGGTATCATAAATCAGCAATTTACTCTCAGTTGGTCAAATACATGTGTATATTTAATTATATGTGTAATTTGAATGTATGTAATTTATATATTATAATAATTCATATATATATGAGAAAGTGATAAAAATTTAACAGTTGTAGGAAATCTGGAAGAAAGGTATCTGGAGTTCTTTTTATTATTCTTACAAGTTTTCTGTACATCTGAAATGATTTCAAAATAAATACTGACAACCTCCCAAAGACTGACGGATCCGATTAGCTGGTTTTAAGGGCTCCTTGGCTCACAGGCTGCAAGTCCACCTGTAGGTGGGAGGAGCACCTGTTGACTCGAGAGTAAACTTCAATCACATGTTGGGCTGCATTTTCACAGACAATATTTGCCGTTTCCAGGACACTTTCTTTTTTAAAAAATTAATTAATTAATTAATTTTTGGCTGCGTTGGGTCTTCATTGCTGCGTGCAGTCTTTCTCTAGTTGCGGCGAGCGGGGGCTGCTTTTCATTGTGGTGCGTAAGCTTCCCATTGCCATGGCTTCTCTTTTTTTGGAGCACAGGCTCTAGGCGCGCGGCCTTCAGTAGTTGTGGCACACGGGCTCAGTAGTTGTGGCTCACATGCTCTAGAGTGCAGGCTCAGTAGTTGTGGCGCTCTGGCGTAGCTGCTCTGCGCGTGTGGGATCTTCCTGGACCAGGGCTAGAACCTATATCACCTGCATTGGCAGGCAGATTCTTAACCACTGCACCACCAGGAAAGTCCTCCAGGACACTTTTTTTTTTTTTGCTCTACATGGGCCTCTCACTGTTGTGGCCTCTCCCGTTGCAGAGCACAGGCTCCGGACGCACAGGCTCAGTGGTCATGGCTCACAGGCCCAACCACTCCGCGACATGTGGGATCCTCCCAGACCGGGGCACGAACCCGTGTCCCCTGCATTAGCAGGTGGACTCTCAACCGCTGTGCCACCAGGGAAGCCCAGGACACTTTCTTTTTAATTGACTTATTTTGTAGACTCATTCTGTGTCACTAGTAAGGTCCTGTCTCCAGATTTTATTGTGAGAGTATTCCTTGTTAGCATAGAGAAACGAATGGCATTTGAAGAAGGATTTAAGGATTCACCTTAAAAGATCCTACTTAATTATTAGCATCTTCCACTGCCTCCATATTACTGTTATTTATGTCTCACTGGGAGGGTTTCCACAAGCATCCTTCTGTTGCCTTTCATCACCTCTTTTTGATATATTTTCTTTTCCTCTGCTTTTTCCTTCCAGTTTTTGTATTTTATGCTGACAGTTTTATGAGGAATGGTTTTAATAGGTACATGTTGTAAAATGGAAATATTTTACTGGGATATTACATAAAATACACAGGAGAAACTAGGGTATAAATTATATTTTTTATCATAAGATTTTACTGCAAATAAGTTCGCATATACAATCTTTTATTTATGATAAGAGCAGATTCTTTTTACTTATAGCTGCTTTTGAATTTAGTGCTTCAGTAAGGAAGCTTCTGTGTAGTTACATAAAAGAAGGTTCTATTTTGATAAGAAATGAATCTCTTATTTGGGGAATGTTATTTTTCCTGTTGACTTATAGAGGGAGGGAAAAGTGGAGGTGGTGATTACTTTGGGATGGGGTTAAATGTCAGTCTCTGATGGGAAGAAAAGACTATGCTGTTCCCTTAAACTTATTGCAAAGGGGTGTGTGTTGTTAGCCTTCAATGTGGCCTCAATGCCAGGGTAGCCCCACCTGCCCTCAGCCTACCTCCACCCAACCTACCCTCATCATTAGTCATTTGTAGACAAAGGGCAAGAGCAGTGAGATCTATTCTTGCTGTTTCTGGGCCCTGCATTTTATCGGGAATACAAGACTAAGGAAACTGTGTAGCCTGTCTCTGTTTCTTGCTGACTTGCAATTTCTACCTTATTGAAATAGAAAATTAACTGAAATGTAGTCTTGCCCCCTGGGAGGAGGTGTTCCTATTTTGGCAGGCCATGAAAGATGTCCTATTGGAAACTGAAACTCAACAAACAAGACACTTGCATTTAATGGCTTACGCACACACGTTTATCAAGTCCTCTTTACAGGCTTGTATTTTCTCAAAGCATCCCCTCCTTTGGATTTCCCATTTCAATTAATGGCACCATCATTTTTCCTATTCCTTGGGTGAAATTAAACAACGGCACATTTTGAAATGCGAAAATTCAGGGAAGGATTTTTGAGAGAACCAACAGGTAGATGTATTTGAGTTTTAATTGCCTCTTTTTCTTTCTTCTTTGTCAAATCACATTTTGTTTCTTCCACTCTCATTTTCCTTCTCTTTCTCCTTTCTCTTGCCTCTCTCCCCTACTCTTTCAATACATTCTTTGCATATAGTGGAGAGTTGACTTAAAGACCCATCTCTGGAATTCACTTCTATGAAATGGTGCTGGCAAGTTCTGGCTTTGTTTACTTTTCAGACAGAATTAAGGTCTTGTGCAAGTCTTCCTTATGTATGGCAGCTCAGCACAAAAGGCAACTGGCATTTCTTCTCCTTTGTACATATCCATTTTTCTGACCTGCTGATATGCATACAGTTTTCACCAGGAATGTTCAGTAGCTAACCAGTTAAGACCTCTGGTTTCTGCATTCAGTTGATACCTTTATGTTTTTGGGAGCTCTCATGGTAGAACAGCACTGAGCTAGGCTTTCATGAACAAAATTCTTGATAAGCAATTTAAGAATACTATGAAAGGGGGAAGTCAATTTTAAAATTTCCAGAATTCTATTTCTCTAATAAATTGATCTTTGCCATTGTCAGTTTCACAAGTCTTTGTCAGAGATGCACACATAGTTTTGCTTGAGTTGTAAACAGTATGTAGATCCATTTTATATATTCTGCCTTTATTCTAACTGTTGTAAACACTTATCCAGCTTGCCATGTAATTTTATTTTTATAACAATTATTGAGCACCTTTTATGTGTCAGCTACTATATATTTTTTCCACATCTTTATTGGAGTATAAATGCATTACAATGTTGTGTTAGTTTCTGCTTTATTGGAGTATAAATGCATTACAATGTTGTGTTAGTTTCTGCTGTATAAAGTGAATCAGCTATATATGTACGTACATCCCCATAAATCCTCCCTATTAAGCCTCCCTCCCACAAGCCCTATCCCACCCCTCTAGGTCGTCACAAAGCATCGAGTTGATCTCCTTGTGCAATGCTGCTGCTTCCCACTAGCCATCCATTTTACATTTCATAGTGTATATATGTCAATGCTACTCTCTCACTTCATCCCAGTTTCCCCTTCCCCTGCCATGTCCTCACATCCGTTCTCTAGGTCTGTGTCTTTATTCTTGCCCTGCTACTAGGTTCACCAGCACTGCTTTTTAAAATTCGATATATATGCATTAGCATACGGTATTTGTTTTTATCTTTCTGACTTACTTCACTCTGACAGATTCTAGGTCCATCCACCTCACTACAAATAACTCAATTTTGTTCCTTTTTATGGCTGAGTAATATTCCATTGTATATATGTGCCACATCTTCTTTATCCATTCATCTGTTGTTGGACATTTAGGTTGCTTTCATGTACTGGCTATTGTAAATAGTGCTGCAATGAACGTTGTGGTACATATATATATTTTTGAATTATGGCTTTCTCTGGGTATATGCCCAGTAGTGGTATTGCTGGGTCATATGGTAGTTCTATTTTTAGTTTTATAAGGAACCTCCATACTGTTCTCCATAGTGGCTGTATCAATTTACATTCCCACCAACAGTGCAAGAGGGTTCCCTTTTCTCCACACCCTCTCCAGCATTTATTGTTTCTAATTTTTTGGTGATGACCATTCTGACCGGTGTGAGGTGATACTTCATTGTGGTTTTGATTTGCATTTCTCTAATAATTAGTGATGTTGAGCATCTTTTCATGTATTTGTTGGCCATTTGTATGTCTTCTCTGGAGAAACGCCTATTTAGGTCTCCTGCCCATTTTTGTATTGGGTTGTTTGTCTTTGTGATATTGAGTTGCATGAGCTGCTTGTATATTTTGGAGATTAATCCTTTGTCAGTTGCTTTGTTTGCAAATATTTTCTCCCATTCTGAGGGCTGTCTTTTTGTCTTGTTTATGGTTTCCTTTACTGTGCAAAAGCTTTTAAGTTTCATTAGGTCCCATTTGTTTATTTTTGTTCTTATTTCCATTTCTCTAGGAGGTGGATCAAAAAGGATCTTGCTGTGATTTATGTCATAGAGTGTTCGCCTATGTCTTCCTCTAAGAGTTTTATAGTGTCTGGCTTTACATTTAGGTCTTTAATCCATTTTGAGTTTACTTTTGTGTATGGTGTTAGAGTGTGTTCTAATTTCATTCTTTTACTAGTATTTGTCCATTTTTCCCAGCACCACTTATTGAAGAGGTTGTCTTTTCTCCATTGTATATTCTTGCCTCCTTTGTCAAAGATAAGGTGACTTATGTGTGTGGGTTTATCTCTGGGCTTTCTCTCCTGTTCCATTGATCTATATTTCTGTTTTTGTGCCAGTACCATACTGTCTTGATTACTGTAGCTTTGTAGTATAGTCTGAAGTCAGGGAGCCTGATTCCTCCAGCTCTGTTTTTCTTTCTTAAGATTGCTTTGGCCATTCAGGGTCTTTTGTGTTTCTATACAGAATGTGAAATTTATTGTTCTATTTCTGTGAAAAATGCCATTGATAATTTGACAGGGATTGCATTGAACCTGTAGATTACTTTGGGTAGTATAGTCATCTTCACAATATTGATTCTTCCAATCCAGGATCAGGGTATAACTCTCCATCTGTCTATGTTATCTTTGATTTCTTTCATCAGTGTTTTATAGTTTTCTGAGTACAGGTCTTTTGCCTCCTTAGGTAGGTTTATTCCTAGGTATTTTATTCTTTTTGTTGTGATGGTAAATGCGATTGTTTCCTTAATTTCTCTTTTTGATCTTTCATTGTTAGTGTACAGGAATGTAAGAGATTTCTGTGCATTAATTTTGTATCCTGCAACCTTACCAAATTCATTGATTAGTTCTAGTAGTTTTCTGGTGGAATCTTTAGGATTTTCTATGTATAGTATCATGTCATCGGCAAACAGTGACAGTTTTACTACTTATTTTCCATCTTGTATTCCTTTTATTTCTTTTTCTTCTCTGACTGCTGTGGCTAGGACTTCCAATACTATGTTGAATAATAGTGGCGAGAGTGGACATCCTTGTCTTGTTCCTGATCTTAGAGGAAATGCTTTCAGTTTTTTGCCATTGAGAATGATGTTTGCTGTGGGTTTGTCTTTTTATTACGTTGAGGTAGGTTCCCTGTATGCCCACTTTCTGGAGAGTTTTTATCATAAATGGGTGTTAAATTTTCTCAAAAGCTTTTTCTGCATCTATTGAGATGATATATGCTTTTTATTCTTTAATTTGTTAATATGGTATATCACATTGATTGT
Organism: Stenella coeruleoalba; assembly: GCF_951394435.1. Taxonomy (NCBI): domain Eukaryota; kingdom Metazoa; phylum Chordata; class Mammalia; order Artiodactyla; family Delphinidae; genus Stenella; species Stenella coeruleoalba. The sequence continues at coordinate 72,656,954 of NC_137159.1, forward strand.
TTTACATATATTGAAGAACCCGTGTCTCCCTGGGATAAATCCCATTTGATCATGGTGTATGATCTTTTTAATGTGTTGTTGGTTCTGTTTGCTAGTATTTTGTTGAGAATTTTTGTGTCTATGTTCATCAGTGATATTGGTCTATAATTTTCTTTTTTTGTGATATCTTTGTCTTGTCTTAGCATCAGGGTGATGGTGGCCTCATAGAACGAATTTGGTAATGTTCCTCCCTTTACAATTTTTTGGAAGAGTTTCAAAAGGATAGGTGTTAACTCTTCTCTAAGTGTTTGATAGAATTCACCAGTGAAGGAATCTGGTCCTGGACTTTTGTTTGTTGGAAGACTTTTAATTACAGTTTCAATTTCGTTACCTGTGATTGGTCTGTTTATATTTTCTAATTCTTCCTGGTTCAATCTGGGAAAGTTGTACCTTTCCAAGAACTTGTCCATTTCTTCTAGGTTGTCCATTTTATTGGCATATAGTTGCTTGTAGTAGTCTCTTATGATCTTTTGTATTTCTGTGGTGTCAGCTGTAATCTCTCCTTTTTCATTTCTAATTTTATTGATTTGAGTCCTCTACCTTTTTTTCTTGATGCGTCTGGCTAAAGGTTTATCAATTTTGTTTATCTTCTCAAAGAACCAACTTTTAGTTTTATTGATCCTTGCTATTGTTTTCTTCATTTCTATTTCATTTATTTCTGCTCTGATCTTTATGATTTCTTTCCTTCTACTAACTTTTAGTTTCCTTCTCCTAAGTTGTAGTGGGTTTTCTTTTTCTTCTTTTTCTAGTTGCTTTACGTGTAAGGTTAGGTTGTTTATTTGAGATTTTTCTTGTTTCTTGAGGTGAGCTTGAATTGCTATGAACTTCCCTCTTAGAACTGCTTTTTCTGTGTCCCATAGGTTTTGGATCATTCTGTTTTCATTGTCATTTGTTTCTAGGTATTTTTAAATTTCTTCTTTGATTTCTTCAGTGATGTCTTGGTTATTTAGCAACACACTGTTTAGCCTCCATGTGTTTGTGTTTGTTACAGTTTTTTTTCTTGTAATTGATTTCTAATATCATAGCATTGTGGTTAGAAAAGATGCTTGATACAATTTCAATTTTCTTAAATTTTCCAAGGCTTGATTTGTGACCCAAGATGTGATCTATTCTGGAGAATGTTCCATGTGCACTTGAAAAGAAAGTGTGTTCTCCCGCTTTTGGGTGGAATGTCCTAAAAATATCAATTAAGTCTATGTGGTCTATTGTGTCATTTAAAGCTTATATTTCGTTATTTACTTTGTGTCTGGATGATCTGTCTATTGTTGTAAGTGGGGTGTTAAAGTCCCCCACTATTATTGTGTTACTGTCGATTTCTCCTTTTATGGCTGTTAGCATTAGCCTTTTGTATTGAGGTGCTCCTATGTTGGGTGCATAAATATTTATAATTGTTATGTTTTCTTCTTGGATTGATCCCTTGATCATTATGTAGTGTCCTTCTTTATCTCTTGTAACAGTCTTTATTTTAAAGTCTATTTTATCTGATATGAGTATTGCTACTCCAGCTTTCTTTTGATTTCCATTTGCATGGAATATATTTTTCCATCCCCTCACTTTCAACCTGTATGTGTCCCTAGGTCTGAGGTGGGTTTCTTGTAGACAGCATATATATGGGTCTTGTTTTTGTATCCATTCAGCCAGTCTGTATCTTTTGTTTGGAGCATTTAATCCATTTACACTCAAGGTGATTATCGATATGTATGTTCCTATTACCATTTTCTTAATTGATTTGGGTTTGTTTTTGTAGATCTTTTTCTTCTCTTGTTTCCTGCTTCGAGAAGTTCCTTTAGCATTTGTTTTAAAGCCCATTTGGTGATGCTGAATTCTCGTAGCTTTGGCTTGTCTGTAAAAGCTTTTGATTTCTCTGACAAATCCAAATGAGATCTTCGCTGGGTAGAGTAATCTTGGTTGTAGGTTTTTCCCTTTCATCACTTTAAATTGTCCTGCCACTCCCTTCTGGCTTGCAGAGTTTCTGCTGAAAGATCCACCATTAACCTTACGGGGATTCCCTTGTATGTTATTTGTTGCTTTTCCCTTGCTGCTTTTAATATTTTTTCTTTGTATTTAATTTTTGATATCTTGAGTAATATGTGTCTTGGTGTCTTTCTCTTTGGGTTTATCCTGTATGGGACTCTCTGCACTTCCTGGACTTGATTAACTATTTCCTTTCCCATATTAGGGAAGTTTTCAACTATAATCTCTTCAAATATTTTCTCAGCCCCTTTCTTTTCCTCTTCTTCTGGGACCATTATATTTCGAATATTGGTGTGTTTAGTGTTGTCTCAGGGGACTCTGAGACTGTCCTCAACTCTTTTTTCTTTATTCTGCTCCCCGACAGTTATTTCCACCATTTTATCTTCCAGCTCACTTATCCGTTTTTCTGCCTCAGTTATTCTGCTATTGATTCCTTCTAGCGTATTTTTAATTTCAGTTATTGTGTTGTTCATCACTGTTTGTTTGCTCTTTAGTCCTTCTAGGTCCTTGTTAAATGTTTCTTATATTTTCTCCGTTCTGTTTCCGAGATTTTGGATCATCTTTACTATCATTACTCTGAATTCTTTTTCAGGTAGGTTGCCTATTTTGTCTTCATTTATTTGGTCTTATAAGTTTTTACCTTGTTCCTTCATCTGTAACATAGTTTTTTGTCTTTTCTTTTCTTTTCTTTTTTTTTTTTTTTTTTTTGATGGGTGGGGCTGTATTCCTGTCTTACTGGTTGTTTGGCCTGAGGTGTCCAGCACTGGAGTTTGCAGGCAGTTGGGTAGAGGCAGGTCTTGGTTCCAAGGTGATGACCTCTGGTAAGCCTCACTCCAATTAATATTCCCTGGGGCTGAGGTTCTCTGTTAGTCCTGAAGTTTGGACTCTGCACTCCTACCACAGGAGCTCGGGCCCGACCTCCAGCCTTGGAACCAAGATCCTGCAAGCTGAGGTCTCCACAGCACAGGGCCAGCTTCAGGCACCATTGGATCCTGGGCTCCAGTGATGTCATCAGAACTCAGCTTGTTCTTTCTTCCATGTCAAGGCCTTATCTTCGTTCGGCCTGTCTTCATTAAGAAGCCCCAATGTCTGCCTTTGGGAACCTTCAGGCTCCTCCATGATGACAAGATGCTCAGCTACTATATTAAAAAAGAGAATGAGACTGTATGGTGGGTAGATGGCCAGAATCAATTAAACCGGGGTTCAAGTCTTGGCTATGTCATTTGCTCACTTTGTGCCTTGGGCAAGTTACTCAACTTCTTTGAGCCTCAGTTTCCACATATTTTAAACTGAGACTAATTAACAGCATACTTTATCAGAGTTGTAAAATTTTAATGAGATATGGAGATAAAATGCAAAATGCATGGCACAGTTCTTGGCATAGGGTAAGCATTAAGTAAATGATAGTGAATAAGATGCTGATATGATTGGCTATGGTGATGTGCCCATGATCTCAAGGAGTTTAATAGAGAGAGACATATACAAAAATACATGCAATGGAATAACAGATACCATGATAAACATCCGTATAACCATGATAGACCATTCATTGGAGGTCCCAAGGAAAGCATGGTTGATTTCACCTGGGAATGAAGGTGTAGAAAATTAAGAAATTATTTACAAAGAGGCAGTAAGTAAGCTCAGTTTTGAAGGCAAACTGGCATCTGTTGCACAGATACAGCCCCGCTAATTCTAAAGATGCATGAGTAAAGCCCAGCTAACCTTCTCAGCTGGGTTGTGAAAGATGTGAAGGATTTTACCAAATGGAAATGAAGGAAGGATATTCCAGGCAGAGGCTACAACATAAGCAAGGACATTGGGTTATAGATGTTTATTCAGGAAATGAATGTGTTTATATTGTATTGAATACACTGGGAACACAGGCCTGCAGGTGGGGCAGGTGCAAGGAATGAAGTTGGACAGGCAGGTGGAACAAAGCTCGCAGAAGCCCTGGGGGCCTGTCTCAGAACTTGGAACTCCACCAGGCTGGCGATGGGAGTGCCATACTCATTAGACCCATCTGGTGGCAGAGTAGAGCCTGGATTGGAGGACAACGCTGGCGGCAAGAAACAAGTCTATTGCAATGGTCCAGACCAGAGGGGATAGACTGAGCTAACGCTGTAATATTCCACCATATAACACAAACATCCTCTTGTTTGTGGGCACTTAATTTTAAACTGTTGCTGTTCTGAATATTGCTGTGGTTCGCATCTTTATCTATATAAATACATTTCTTTCTCTCATATGTTCTTTAAGATAAAGGACATAAACATCTTCATGACTCTGGACAGTTATAGGTAAACTTGTTTCAAATAGGTGTTCTAAATTATATTTTCACCAGGGTCCATTTGCGTATGGCCTTCACAGCACATTGATAACACTGAGTGCTGCCGTTCTTTGTTGTTTTAGAAGGCATAAAGCTGTTGTTTCAATTTGCTTTTCCTCGATATCTACAGAAATTAAATGTTTTCCCCATTTGTCTTCTAATTATGTGTCCTCGCTTGTGAATTGCAGGTCCTGTCCTTTGCCCATTTGATAAGCAATTGTGTTAAATCCTTTCTTGGCTGGCCTCTCTTCTGGCAACTCTCCACATACACATTTCCCCACAGGCTCTCTTTCTAATTTCTTTTCTCTTTGATCTATTGAAACCAAATCCTTTTTCTAACTACATATTACAATAGACATAACAATTCTAATTGCTCTATTGATTCATGGCCACTACAGTGGTAGGCACATTAGGAAGAACAAGATTTTGCTGTGAGAGACCAGGGTTTGTAAGCCTGGCTTCATGCTTTCTAGCTGTGTAGTTTGGTGCAAGAATCTTAATCTCTCTGAACTGGTTTGCTTACCTGTGAAATGGGAGCGGTAGTATATGTTGGGATGGATTAGAAACTATGATATATTTGGCTATTGATAGCAGAGACATAGCTTGAAAAAGTAGTAGTCTATTCTTTTATGTTAAATTATCTTGGAGGTGAGGAGCCCAGGGCTGATATATTCCTATTGAAATAGGAAAGCCTATTCCATGAGGCTTCCCCCTGCCTTTAGTGTAGTCATGGGGTTAGGTTGTGAGATTAGGTTGTGGGATTGGACAGCCTTATTCCTTAAAGACTAGGGAAGCAATTGGATAGTGTTGGATAGTGGCAAATCTGAACCTATTCACTTACTCATTGAACAAATATTTGTTAAGTACCTGCTGTATGCAGAGCTCAAAGATTTTTTTTCTGGTGGAAAATATACATGCTAAGACAAGTAAGAGGATCTTGGTTATTTCACTGATGTCTAAATCGTGGAGAATGATTATCTCTTTCTTTAGGAAAATCCAGACCTGGAATCTCTGGGTTCCAAGGTGACGCTGTGGCCTCCTACATACTTGTCCCCAGTATCCTTACAATAATCTCCCATCCCAGAAAAAGCATTCCTGTAGATTCACCAAATACAGGCTCAAAAATAGGCTCGCAGGGTTATTCAAAAGGCCAGGCCATATCCTCAACACTTGATGAAGTCGGTAATGGACGTTTGCTATCTGGACCTATGCACTCTGGTCTATTGGTTAGAAGAATCAGCCTCATGATTTTATAGTCACACTATTTATACAGGTGCTTCTGGGCATGGGCATCATAAGACTATGTCACAGACAGAGGGGTCTCACAGATCCCCTGCCGCTCAGAGAATCCTCTGGTTCCTGTGATATGTCTTATTATTATTATTATTACCAGTAGAATCATCATAATTCTACTTCTGTCAAAATGTATTCATTACAAATGAAATTTCTGTTCAGATCTCATAGTTCATGCCTGAAAGCAGAGATATTAGAATTAATGAGCATTTTTGCTGATGAGAAGAAAAGTCACTGAAGGGTGATTGGACTTTAGCCTTTTAATGGGTCTGATATTCTTCTTTCATTAGGGTTGACAGGGGCGTATCTGGCTCCCTTATGCTGTGTGCCATGGTTTAAAAATATACCTTATGTGACATGAAGCTAGCTTTTCTTTCACAATAAAATAGCCCAGTATCACGAGTACATGTAAACAGAGCTCCGTTGAATCTGGGCAGAGGGAGGGTGACAGTCTTACCCTGATTAGCAGGTGGTTGATGGGCTTTGACTGGTTTATTAAAATGTTAGTGTATTTTGATTCCAGTATTTTTCATAGAGTGGGCAACAAGGATTTACAAAGAGCAAGTCTACTCAGAGAACCTGGTAACAACTCTGAAAGAACTGAAGATGAGCCCTGCAGACAACCAGGGCAATGTTGAGAAGCACAACCTCTAATACATTTTACCTGTGGTTCAAATGGATGTGGATGTGCACTGGGTCATACTGTAACAGAGGGGTCCAGTGTTGACTCAAGGGAAACATAATTTAAAGCCTTCAGGGCCTTGGAAGCTTGGGCTTTCTTATTAATGTGGTTGGGGGGAGTTTTCAACTGAGGACAAGCATTCAATTTTTTATATCCAAGGCCATGACATTACAGAAACCAGGGAGAAGAACTGAGGTATCAATTTGAATAGGTTTTGTCTGTCACCATTTTGTGGCCATACTATTCAGCTGGATGGGATGCAGGGCTGATGAAGGCCTAGTTTGAGGAATGGTACCTCTAGCATATTTCTATTAGATGGATGCAGACTTCCATATGAAACCTAATTGTCCTCTCTGAACTGCTTTTACTCACATTCCACCAGATGGGTGTTTTTTGTTTTTTTCCCCCACACCAACCAATTCTTCAACTCTGTGGACATCAACTGGGTAGCCTACAATTCAATTTAATCTGACACTAACTACCCAGATTAAGAGCTCAGTCCTAGAAGGCTGCCTCCATGCCAGTTGTAAGCTCAGGTTGACACCTGTACTTCTGACCAACTGGCTGTAAATCTGGGGTTCCCACAACTCCCTCTTCAGGTTTGATAATTTGCCAGAAGAGTTCACAAACCTTAGGAAAATACTTTATTATGTTTCCAGGTTGATTTGAAAGGACATTATAAAAGATACAAATGAACAGCCGAATGAAGAGGTACATAGGGTGACATCCAGAAAGGTCCCAAGTGCAGGAGCTTCTGTCCTGTGGAATTGGGGTGCAGCACTTTCCCAGCACATGGATGCGTTCATCAACCCAGAAGCCCTTTAATAAACCCTGTTGTTCAGGGGTTTTCATGGGGGTTGCTTTATGCAGGCATGATTGGTTAGGCCATTGATCATTGGTGATTAGACTCAATCTCAGCCTTTCTCCTCTCCCAGGAAGTTCGGGGAAAGGACTGAAAGTCCCAAGTTTCTAATTAAAGCTTGATCTTTCTAATGAACCACCGCCATCCTGAAGCTGTCCAGGGTCCCCTAGAACCAGTCGTCTCAGTAGCATGCATAAGACACTCATCACTCTGAAGTTTTCAAGGTTTTTAGGAACTGTGTGCCAGGAATCTGGGAAAAAGACCAAATCTTCATTTTTATTATATCACAGCCTCATTGGCCAAGGAACCAGGGAAAGTGGGGCTGAAGTGGGGAGTCACTTGGGGAAAACACCATCTGCAGCCGAACACAAGGTCACAGGCTGGGCTGTGGTACTAGAATAGGACTGTCACCCTCATGTCCTCACCCTCTTTCACATCTGCCATGTGCCAAGCACTTCCTGGGGGTGATGTGATGGATACATAGGTCAACTAGACATTGTTCACATCATGCTCACAATATTGGAGGAAATGGCATGTAAGCAACTGTACATAATACATTGTGGAAAGCCATATTCAGAGGCTTGTACAAGTGCAGAGGAACGCAGAGGAGACACCAATTAATTACGCCAGGAAGTTCGAGTTAAGTTGTCACGGGGGACATAATATTTTCAGCTGGGTTGTGAAAGATGAGGAGGATATTATCAACTGGAGACAAAGGAAGTATATTCCAGGTAGAGGACACAACATGAGCAAAGACATTGAGTTGTAGATGTTTATTCAGGGAACAGTGAACTGATCAGCATGGTTATAGCATAAGGTGTCTAACTGGGAGCAGTCATGATAGTCAACGTTAATCAAACATTTATTATACGCTAGGGACTTTTTTATGCATATGAATTTATTTAATCCTAAGAACGATCCCAAGTAGTTACTAACATTATCTCCATTTTCCAGAGGAAGGCACAGAGGCTTAGAGAGGTTAAGGAAATTTCCTAAGGTCGTAACGTATGGTCTGGAGCCAGGATTAGAGAGAACGCAGGCTGGCTATGATTGACCAGAAAAACTGAGGATAAGACTTTGCATCTCAGGTCGTGGGCTTATTCTTAATCTTTATCCCTCCCAGAATCCTCTGATGCAGAGTGAACAACACGGTCCATTTGGATGCAGGAAGAATAGTCTTGAACTTTCTATTTGTTTTGATCTCATCTTTTTATGATGATTTTTAGTGTGTTTCATGATGTACCCACTATGTTAGTGCATTAGAACATGCGTTGAATACATAATGTATAAATAAATAGGCCTACATATTTAGGAGGGTGGTACTGAAACATTTTTTCTTGGAAGAACTACGAAGCAAACAGTTTTACTGGTTTGGGCCAGTAATTCTCAAGGGTAGTTCCCTGAGCAGCAGCATCAGCCTCACCTGGGAATGGGTTAGAAATGCGAATTTCCAGGCCCCACTACAGACTTATTGGATCAGATACCTTGGGGGTGGGGCCCAGCAACCTGTGCTTTAACAGATCACCCAGGTGAGGCTCACTGATCTAGGCAATACAGCTTTTCAGGTGGAAAGTGAGATGGCTTCATTTGAGTTCTAGAAGGATAACTCTGGTTGGACTGAAGACAGTGAGATACTAGAAACCAGGAGATTCTTTAAAGGATTCTTAAAATGGTCATGGCTAGAATTGAGCAGGGTCTGGGCCGAGTAAGAGAAATGGATTTCAGAAATATTTAAAGGGACAAATTAAATATTACAATTTGAGGATGAGGGAGAGGGAGTTAAATCCAGATATGGCACCAAAGGGCCTAATGCACAGAACTGTTGTCACCATCTGTGCCTCGGGGTGAGTGAGTCAGAGCTTGTGGTGGCAGGAATGGGTAATGAATGGTCCTGTTTAATCTGAAGTGTGTGGAGGATATTCAGGATGAGTAGGCGGTTAGAATTCAAAAGAGACATGAGATTTGGAAATTTATATATTTGAGAGAGAACAGCATATAGGTAGCAATAGAATCAATGGACATGGATAAAATGAGCAAGTTCCAATTTCTCTGTAATGAGGTATGAGGCCGAATAATCTGTGAAGAATGAGGAGGCCAGAAGCGAGACCAGGGCCTAAGTCAGGGGCTGATATTAAGAGCAACTAACGTAGGAAACAGGGAGCGGAAGCAAAGCATGAGAGAAAACTAACGTATTGGTGTGTCGATCTCCAGGACCACTCTGGGCCCATGGCAGGGGCTTGATGTGTGCTGGCTGGCTGGAGAGGCCAGTGAGAGGTTTTTAACCTTTTGGTGCCATCGGCGCCTTCTCTAGACTTAGAGAAGCCCATGGATCCTTTTTCAGAATAATTTTTTAAAAATACATAAATTTTAAAACATAGCATTAAAAAGGAAACCAATTATGATAAAATATTAAAATATCAAAAGTGAATTTATGATATAGTAGGATTCATACATTAATTATATATATCTTTATTAATGCATTCAATAGTGACTATCGGTGGGATTAATAACCCTACAAAGTTGTGATGAGCGCAAATGATAATTAGAGATATCTGCAACAACTGTTATGTGATATGAAAATATTGGTGACTGCTACTGGTAACAAAAATCACAGATACTGCTAATACTTTTCTGGTTTGCTACCTGCATGCATAATTGAAGTTAATGCTAAATTCAGTTAAAGGTTAGGGAAAATAAATACGTAATTTTTTCCATTGAAAATATGTGAACCACCTGAACTCTATCCTTGGACTCCTTGAGGGTACGTAGACTCTGAGTTAAGACCTCCCATGCTAAATGGGTAGGCAGAAGTATATGCGTTTACCCATACATATATACATAGTCAGTGATGTGTTTGCAGATAGGAATTAATTTTCTGGATCAATTTTCACATGCCTTGTTCAAGGTAAATTTTGTTTGAAAGACTTTGCTGTTTTAGATATTAAGTAATTTGAGTGCATTTAGCCAGCCCCTATGGAGAATCATTGAGGAGAAATCAGTTTGTCTCTATAAAAACGTTAACCTTGTTAACCTATCTTCAGCCAGAATGGTGGTTAGTGTGTATTGACAATAATTCCCCAGTGTTTTAACTCTTCTTCTGACATTTTAGTCAGAGGTGGCATAATTTGTCATGCTTACTATTTATAGATGTTTGATAAGTAAAATTATGGCAGTATAATAAAAATAGTTATGTGTTATTTTGCTATTTTTGTAAAATTTGAAGAAACTTAGAGGTCTGATTCAAATCTCACATTTTGTTGGTGAGGAAACTGAGACCCAGAAGGAGAAAGAGATTTTGTTCTGGTTATCTACTGCTGCAAAACAATTCATCCCCCCGAAACACAACAGCTTTAAATAAAAGTATATTTTATTTTTTCTCACAGTTTTGTGATTCAGACATTCAGGCAGGGCTTAGTTGGGCAACTCTTTTACTCCACACAGCATTGACTGAGGTCACTCCGTAATATACAGCTGGTGGTTGGGCTGGTCCACGGGTCCACGAGAGCTCCATGCTGTGTCTGAGCTGGAGGACTGTGCTAAGTGGAGACGTCATCTTGATGCCTACATGTGTCCTCTCCAGCATGGTGGTTCCTGGTTCCCAGAAAGTGTCCCAAGAGGCCACATAGATGAAAAATTCAAGACTTTATATGATTTAGTCTCAAAATTCCCAGAATGTCAATTCTGCTGCATTCTATCAAACAAGTCAAGGAGGCCAGCTCAGATTAGAAGGGAAGAATACGAGACTCCAGCCTTCCAGGGTAGGAGTATCAAAGAAATTGTGACCACCTTTCACCTATCACAGTCCACCTTTTGGCCACAGACCACTAATATTTCTTCCACATGCAAATACATTTACATCTCCCAAGACCTTCAAAATTCTCACCCAATTCTAGCTTCAGGCTCAAGCTGAGGTTCAGAATATTGTTATGTAAGTAAGTCTAGAAGTTGAATATGTTGAATAAAGAGACGAGTTATCTGCCTCTTCACAGCCAACAGACAGTGGTGATACAGGAAGAGGATAAATATAACAGACATTCTCATCCAAACAGGTGGGAATAGGAGGCACATAGCAGTCACTGGTCTAGACCAATTCAGAAATCCAACTACGTAGAAAATAGAACTGTGTACTTGTGGCCACTTCCTTGATTAGACCCAGTCTTCCTCCCTGGGTATGATTCTCCCTGGTTCCTTTCTCTCTTCTTTGGGCTCTTGGTTTTACCCTCCGAGTCATCTTTTCTTTTATATAACAAATGACCTGTGCTTGGCTAGGTAGTTTTCTCAGTCTGCTTCCTTTGTGGGTACAAAGGTCTCTTTTCATTCTGGACTGTGTCCATTCAGCTAACTACTTCTGTAGTACAATTCTCTTAAAACTCTCTTTGTGTGTTTGCAGGACTCTTTTTGGGGTTAGTTTCCATTAGGTCAAAATCATACTCACAATTATCTTCCAGGTAAGCTCTGCTCTGGCTTGTTGTGACACAGGGTGCTATGGGACAAAGCCTTCAAGATTCTTGACACCTTTTTATCTAGATAAAAAATTTTACAACATTCAACCCTTAGATTCTTAAAGGCTCCTTTCCTACCAAAGAGAATCCACTAGGCATTTCCTTAAGATTTTTATCAGTCCTACTATGCACACCCTTAAATCTTTCTGAGTCTCAACAAAGGTCTTATAGCAACAACCTTAAGATCTTTACCCTGAGACCGTTTCTTACTTTGAGATTATTTTACCATCCAGAGATGCTGGGAATGGAAAACATTTTTGTTTTGGAAACAGGAAGTCTTGGCTTCCTTGTATTTCCTCTAAAATCTGCTTGAAAATTGTACATTTTCTTATTTAATCTAAATACTCTCTATGGCAGTTTGTCACATAAAGTAAAAATAAACCAGTTGCTACTTTTGTTGTTGTCTGGAAATCTCTTTAGCCTGATCTAACGGTTCATTAGTTTTTCTATTTTCTACATTACTATAGGCAACAGTTTCGCTGAACTTTCTACCACTACATCTTTTCTCCAGGCTCCAAAAACATTTTTCCTTTTGTCATTTGACAATTTGCCAACAGTCTCATCCAAGCTCTTCTACCTTTCACCCACGTCTCCACTCCAAAGCCAATGCCACATGCTTCAGGATTGTGTTCTAACAGCCCCTGCTTCCAGTACAAAATTCAGTTTCAGTTACCTATTACTGTGTAACAGGTTACTCCAAAATTTAGTAGCTTCAAACAGCAACTATTTTTATATATAATTATAATAATTATATATAATTGTATAATTTTGAGGTGGTGTTGTGCTTCAAACATTTGAGAAGGGCTCAGCTGGGTGATTCTTCTGTCCCACCTGATGTCAGCTGGGTGAGTCCCACTCATGGTGTTTAGCTGACAGAAGGGTTGGTACAAAGGGTCTACGAGAAACTTACTCAAGCTGGTTAGTGAAAAGGTTGGGATTGGAAACAGATCTTCCGGTTCCTACCACAGAGGTCTTTTCTTCTATCCCAGGTGGCCAAATCTATCTTTTAATTTTTTGTTGTAGGAAGATTTCTTATGCTTTTATCCAAACCTTTAGGAAGGAGAGAAGGAGGTGTTTTTCATAGACAGGAAATCATCCTTGATGTCCCTGAATCTATATTTGCAGATTCATTTATGGGATGTCCATGGGATGTTCTGGATTTTCATGCTTCTCAGATGCTCTTTGCATGCTGGTAGCACAATTGGGAATAATATGTACATACAGTGCTTTTTATTCTTATTTTGTCCTTACCGTCTGAGCAAGAAGACATTCAATTATAACGTATCTGTAATTCACTCAGCTCTGCTCTGTCTAACCTGCCTTTCTGATGATGAAGCAAATTTCCTATATTCAGATTTCCCTAACTGTTAGAACTGGGGCTGCCCAATAAGGAACTATAATCCTTGCCCCTAGAAGTAGGATTCATAATCACGAGGATATCAAGACTTCAACATCAGTGGAGCCTGGTAGTAAGTCCTATTCTAACCTTGTACTGAGATTTATAGGACTCCTAAGCCCTTCCTTATTCAGTTGACCAAGGCTATAGCTGTGCTCTTAACGTCTGTATTGGGTTTCACTTTTAGTTCATTTTGCCTCTGTCTATTCTATGTGATGGGGGTCCATCTTGCTCTCCTATCAGATAGAATATGGGGATTATTTAAAAATAGTGATAAAAGCACATCAGAAATCTTTCAGTGGGAAGGATTAATGTGGATTCTAGGGGAAGAAATCAGTTTGCTTCTTTGCTAAAAAAACACAATGGGTAGAGGAAAAAGAATCAGAAGAAGAACAAAGACATAGGACATTATCCCAAGCAAAATGGACATGAAAAACAAACTACAGAGCAAGTACTATGCACAGCTATTGACCAAAAAGGATAGAGGCTGAGATTTGGAAAACAAATGTTTTTCAACACAGACACATACAGAGCCAGAAGGCATTATAGTGTTTTGTGGGGGTTTTTTTTCAACATCGTCTATGCTGGGAGAATTTATGATCACAACATTTCTTCATGATTTTTCAAATTAATAATATCAAAAGGGAGCTTGGCATATTAAATGAAGACTCTGTTTTCCACAATGGATTCAGCAGTAGATACCCCAGAATGTCCCAAAAAGGAGTGAGGAGAAGTGTGCGGGCCTGGGGACCTCCACAGTTAGATTTGCATCTCTTCTTAAAGAACTAACCTATGACAGCCTGTGGATTCGAATAAACACATGAATGTCATCAATTTAAGAGTTTAAATGGCCAAGGCACCCAAACTCTGATACGTAATAAGCTATTTATAAGAATTCTAGCTACTCCTCAAAGCAGAGCTCTTTTCCCTTGGGAAAAATGATTTTGTGAGGCCACAATATATCATACAGTATATATGTATACTGTATACCATACATATTCGTAAGTGGCCCGTCACATTGAAGGAGAAGACTGGAGAAATGCTAGGCCAGTCATCCAAAGAGCATCCTGTTTTTGTTTTTTGACCCAAATGTATACAAAATATCTTCAACTAATCAGATTGTTATATTATACTGTCACATTTGAGACTGTTCCATAAAGTCACAGAATGAAGTGTTGGAAGGCCCCTTACTGCACTGGTGACAGCATGGGATTCAGAGGGATTGAGAGACCTTTCCAAAGTCACAGAACCAGCTAATGTAAGAACTGAGGCTGAGTCCATTCTCCTTTCTCCTAAATTTGAATTTCCAAATCTGAGCCTCTCCCCATACATGCAAATACAGTTTTTATATTTACTGTTTTAAAAGCTGGTCTGTCTCTTGATTTTTTTTATTCGTATGGCTTTGGATTTTTATTACTTCTCATTTACTCCTTTATTCATTCAGTTGACAAATATTTGAGTGGCTACTGTGTTATGTGCTGGGTATGTCTTATGCTCTGGGTGATACAGCATGTAAGGACTTTATATCCCAGTGGGGAAAGGTAGACAATCGAGTAATCAATACATAAAATAAAAACAAAATAAAAGGGCCAAGGATGCTAGGGGTAACTCTTTCATATAGAATGAACAGAAGGACAACTTCTCTAAGACAAGGTGACTTTGAAACAGAGATATGAAGGAATCAAGGAGCCAGGCAGGGCAGGCTTTGTGGGTGTACTTACCTGTGTAGCCACACTTGATTTAATACTCTGCTGTTGCCATCTTAAGATTCTTAATAATTTTTTTAAAAAATACATTTCATTTTATACTGGGCCCAACAAATTATGTAGCTGGTCCTGGACCGGGAATTAGCCATGCGATAGTTGGGAGAAGAGCACTCTGGGCAGAGGGCACCCGTGAGAACACAAGAGCTGAAATGAACAAGGAACAGAAGGCCAGTAAACTGGAGTGGGGAAGGCAAGAGGGGAGAGTGACAGGAGCTGACATCAGGGAGGTGGGGGAGAGTGGACCTTTGGAATTGGCTGTCACTCTGAGTAAGATGGCAAAGCCATTGACCAGAGTGGTGACATAATTTGACCTTCATTTTAAAGCAATTACTTGATTTATTTGGTTATTACGCATTCACTGTAAGATTTACCTATTTCCCAAAATAGACTAACAGCAATTTTACCAAAATTAGCTACATAACTGATAAAGAAGCCTTTTTAATTTTTTAAATTCAAAATGTTAAATAAAGATTTTAAATACTTCATGAAAGTAACAAATTATCAACTCCCTATGGTTATATAGACTAAACCTTTTAAAAAAATTTATTCCTTTCCTAGACAGTTTGAATTTTTAGAACCTTACAGCTAAACTTCCTAAACACAAATATTCCTGTCCACAGAAATATCCTTTTCTTTACCTATTTTTACTGGAAAAGGGACTGTACATATCCTAGAGAATGTTTAATCTTCTGCTATACTTCAGTTTCCTCCCTTGAGAGAGAGAAGAAAAAAAATCATGCTCCATTGTTGAATAACACCACTATTTCATGAAAGAAGATGTTTCTGCCAAATGTCAAAGGGAAGGAATCTTACTCAATTCTATTGCTGGTTAGAGCATTTCTTTTTGAAAAAAATAAAAATTACAAGTTTCTGAAATGAAATCTGAAGATTATCGAGTATTAAATATATAGAATTTTTAAAATGGATATAAGAGCATGAAAAGAAAATTTGAAGCTACCAAAGGATATTCTAGAGTGAAAGAGGGAAGTACTGTGTACACAAAGTATATTAGAGCCTTATATTTGTAGTTATAGAGGTACCTTTGTAATGTGGGTCCAGTGTGACTCTCAAAGTTGATGCGAGGCTCTTGGAAGAGGAAAATATAATGCATGTAGCATCCTTCCAGCATTTTGCACGTAGTTTTGCATCTTTTATCTCACTATATCCTCACCATTCCTGAAATGGGTAAGTTGGGTTTTATTTCTAATGTGAGATGAAGAAATGGAAGCCTAAAGAATTTAAATAATTAGCTCACAGTTGATAGCAAACCACTGACAAAACAGGAATCTAGACATCTTGACTCTCAGTTCAATGCTCATCCCATGTCCTCATACTTGTTCCCTTGATGTTAAGCAGATGAAGTGGCAACTGTGTGTGCTTTGTGAAATAGACCAAAACAAATCTGTTGTACAATGATCACTGATGGTGGTGCAAGGAGCAAAAAGAGATAGGAAAAAACCACACACACACTGTTTAAAAGGAATATAAATTGGAATTCTTCACAATGAAAAACTTCTGTTTTGCAAACGATACTGTTAAGAAAATGAAAAGACAAGCCATGGGCTAGGAGGAGATATTGGCAAAACAGAAAGGACTTGTATCCAAAATATGTAAATTGCTCTGCAAATTCAATAATAGGAAAACATCCAACCAATTAAACATGGAAGAATATTTGAAGACACTTCACCAAAACACAGGGATGACAAATAAGCCCAGGAGAAGTTGCTCATCTTCATTAGTCATCAGAAAAATGCAAATTAAAATCACAATGAGACACTGCTACACACCTAATACAAAGGCTAAAATAAAAATATCAGACAATATCAAGAGGTGATAAGCATGTTAAGTGACTGGAATTCTCATATCTTGCTGGTGGGAATGCAAAATGTACAACCATTTAGCAATTTTTTATAAGTCACTGAACAACCCAGAAATGCCACTCCTAGGTATTTACCCAAGAGAAATGAAAACATGATCACAGAAAGGCCTGTGCCTGGATGTCTATAGCAGCTTAGTTCATCATTTCTCTAAACCGAAAACAACTCAAAATGCACTTTAATAAGTGGATAAACAAACTGTGGCACATCCATGTAAAGGAACACTATTCTGCCGTGAAAAGTACTGAAGCGTGTAACACCCTGGATGAATCTTGAATGCATTCTGCCAAATGAAAGAAGCCAGACTCAAAAGGTTGCATACTTTATGATTCTGTTTACATGATAATCTGCAAAAGGCAAAAACGGATCAGTAGTTGCCAGGGGCTGAAAATAGAGGGAGAGCTTGATTGCCAAGGGGCATAAGGACATTTTTTTTTTTTTTTTTTTTTTTTTTGCTTTACACGGGCCTCTCACTGTTGTGGCCTCTCCCGTTGTGGAGCACAGGCTCCGGACGCGCAGGCTCAGCGGCCATGGCTCACGGGCCTAGCTGCTCCGCGGCATGTGGGATCTTCCCAGACCAGGGCATGAACCCGTGTCCCCTGCATCGGCAGGCAGACTCTCAACCACTGCGCCACCAGGGAAGCCCCACATAAGGACATTTTTTGAAGGAGATGGGACAGTTCTAAATCTTGACCCTGGTAGCTGTTACATTATTTGTAACCTGATGTGTTAAACTCATAGAATTGCACATCAGAATGGTCAATGTCATACGTAAATTATGCTACATTTAAAAAGGAATACAAATACATAAAATCTAGTTGAAATCAAAAGACATGATAACTAGTTGATGTCAAAAGAACAAATATGCCAGACAATAAAAAATATAAATTGTCCAAAGTGTCTCCTATTTGACAGTAAACTTAAATTAGCAGTTGAAATGTCTAATTACTATCTTTGAAAGTGAAACTGAATCTAACATCTGATTGGTTAGAGTCCATGTACAACTCTGAAAACTACATATTAACGATAACATAAGAATGAAATAGAGCAATGAGTGATCTAAATAGCTATTTAATACAATTTTCTAAATGAATTAACCAAAAAGGCCTTTACTTACTAATTTATTCAGCTATATAGAAATACAGAAATAATCTGAATAATCAAGCCTCCAGGATATAAACTGGAAAATCTTTACTCAACAAAGGCAAATAGCCTGAGGCGCCACTTGCGGTGGGGCGGCAGCGGTGCACTGGCGGCCCTGTGGGGCGGCTGCCGGACTGCGGCTCGGGGGCGGTCGCACAAGGGCCCCGCATGGGGCCCTTATGCAGGGCACCTGGGACCGCCCCAGACATGAAGTGCTACCTTTGGGAGCGCTACCGGGAGGCGAAGAGGAGCACGGAAGAATTGGTTACTTCAGTTATGAGCAACTTGTAGAATCCAGATGCCATCTTCTCAAACAATGAGATGAGATTGTTGGACATTGAAATCTACGGCTTGAAATCTACGGCTTTGATTATGATTACACCTTGGTGTTTTATTCTAAGCACCTCCACACACTGATATTTAATGCCACTCGGGACCTTCTCATCAACGAACACAGGTATCCCATGGGATCAGGAAGTATGAGTATGACCCAAACTTTGCAATCCGTGGACTGCATTATGATGTGCAGCGGTGGTCTTGATGAAGATCAGTGCTTTTCATTACATCCAGCTGGGAACTGTCTACAGAGGCCTAAGCGTGGTCCCTGATGAGGAAGTCATTGAAATGTACCAGGGCTCCCATGTGCCTTTGGAACAGATGAGCAACTTTTATGAGAGTTCCCACGGAAACACCATGACATCACGTCCCTGTTCATGGACATCTTCTCCCTGCCCGAGATGACCCTGCTGTCCTGTGTGAACGAGTACTTTCTGAAGAACAACATCGACTATGAGCCTGTGCACCTGTACAAAGACGTCAAGGATTCAATTCGGGAGGTGCACACCAAAGGAATCATGTACAGAGCAGTTGAAGCAATATTGAAAAGTACATCTGCTACCCTGAGCAGACCCATGCAGTGTTGGCCAAACTGGCTGATCATGGCAAGAAGATGTTTCTCATCACCAATAGCCCCAGTAGCTTTGTGGATGAAGGGATGAGGTATATTGTTGAAAAAGACTGGAGGGACCTGTTTGATGTGGTCATCGTTCAGGCAGAGAAGCCAAACTTCTTTAGTGATAAGTGGAGTCCCTTCCAAAAGGTGAATGTGAAAGGCGTCTTACTCTAGGATAAAATCTACACGTTGCAGAAAGGCCAGATTTATAAGCAGGGCAATTTAGATGAACTTTTGAAGTTTACTGGATGGTGGGGATCCAAAGTGTTGTATTTTGGTGACCATGTATACAGTGACCTGGTGGACTTGACCCTAAAGCATGGCTGGTGAACGGGTGCAATTATCCTGGAATTGAGATCTGAGCTCAGAATCATGAACATGGAAAAGTACATTCAAACAATTACCTGGCTACAGACCTTGACTGGGTTATTGGAGCAGATGCAGGTTCACAGAGATGCGGAGTCACAGCTGGTTTTGCAGGAGTGCAAAAAGGAGAGGAAGGAGTTGAGAGAAATGACCAAATGTTCCTTCAGCGCCCAGTTTGGAAGCTTGTTCCGCATAGACCAGAACCCCACGTACTTCCTGCGGCGCCTGTTGCGATTTGCCGACATCTACGTGGCATCCCTGAGCTGCCTCCTGAGCTATGACATCAGCTACACGTTCTACCCCTGGAGGACCCCACTGCAGCACAAGCTTCCTGCCTGGTCCGACAGGCCCCCGGCCGCCAGGCTGCCACTCCTGCAGGAGGCCCAGGCCAAGTAGCCAGTGGCCCAGCCATGTTGGGCGCGAAAAGCCAGGACCAGCGGCGGCCCCGCACTGGGCAGACTTTGTGTGGACATGACTGTCGCTTACAGACATGCCTTGTGATATCTGTTTTGTACATTACGGAGGATACCCCCCAGCTCGTGAAGACAGGAGCTAGCAGCCCACGGGGACTGCCTTCCTGTACATGTGGGGACAGCGGCTGGCTTCCTGTCAACACCCTGTGATCAGCCTTCTTGTTTACTAAGGTACCGTAACTGGCGTCAGATTTTCTGGGATGGGGAGGCTTCTTGATACCATCTCTGGATTCCAGCAGGTGACGTTTTGAAACTCTTCTTGACTCTTCCATGGAAAATGCAAGGAAAAACTGAACATTCACAGGCCGTGCAGGGGCCCAGTGACGTGCGCCGGTGAACTGCTCACAGAAAGGTGATGCTTGAGCGAGCGCTCCGATAGCATACCACGATGTCAGCGGCAGAGATGGTCCCCAGACGGCAGCCGGTTCCCAGATATCTTCTCATACTAGGGCTTTGGCACTCTGGTGCCTCACTTGAAAGCAGACTCAGCCTCTCTGGAAGTCTTTCGTGAGAAAAAAGAACAAGAGAAGTTGCAAGTCCTTGGTCTTGATTGTCCTCAGTATCCGTGTCCCGTGTCCTGCCCGCTGCAGGGGAAGGATCATTGTGCCCCAAGTGATGGGCAGGTTCACTCTTTCCCCCAGAAAAGGAGGGCAAAGAGAGAAGAGCTTCTGGTTAAATTCCAGCCAGCAGAACAGACTTTGTAGAATGAGGCTGCGCGAAACGAACAGGTCAGAAGACAAATGCCAGTGCATTTGCTGTGCGTCTCCCAGGACTTTATTTTACCTGAAACTGCTACCCGTGTATTGCTTGAAGGTGATCATTGGAGGGTGGAAAATGAAACCAAAAAACTGTCCTTGTAATGAAGTGCCACACCGTGACCCCCACTGGGTGTGCTGCAATCTTATTAAAATGTGTATGACCAGAAAAAAAAAAAGAAAAGAAAAGGCAAATAAAGAGCAAAAAACATTACCTTTGAGGGCTATTCTTCAACTGGTCAAAAGGAATAGATGTGCTATAAGTGCTTGAGAACCATCACAACTTTAGTTCTTAGTATTGTACGTGATTATTGCTTATTTGCCTTAAGTATTTGATATTTAAGTATTTGACATGTTGCCAACATGGTCAGAACCCTATCACCCTTTTTCATACTTCATTTCTAGTAGCTTTCATGATCGAGTTGTCTAAATGGAAAAGCCTGGTCATTCTGTGGAATCTCTTTTCCTGTCTTGGCCTTTCACGCAGCCTTTGCTGTCTTGTGAAAATGCAAAGATCTTGAGTTTAGGAAACACAGTCATGTTTGTCCACGAGTTAGAGAAACACTACTTTGTACTCGGGCAATCAGACTGTGGAAATAAAAATGGGAGAATCAAAGAGGAACAAATGAAAGGAACCTTGAAATACTATTTTCACATCTACTAAAATAACAGCTGTAAACAAACAAGCAACAATAGTTCTCATCCCTGCTGATGCTATGATGAAAGTGGTACATCAGTTTTTGCTTGTGGCCTTGTAAGTTTCTAAAAATTATTTGTGATAACAAAATGGAAGTACAGTGCCTTGTGAGGTCTGAAAAAATGTACATTTGATTAAATAATTCTCCGTTTAGAAATTTATCCAAAGGAAATAATTTGATGGGAGAAAAAATGATGCCTGACCCATATATCAACCCAGAATGAGCTAAAATAGCATTAAAATAGAAAGCTAATTAAACGTACACCATTAGGGGAATTGGATAAAAAAGAAAAGAAATTTAGCGGAATACAGACTTCGGGGACTTCTTAGGTAGCATGAGAATTAGCTTTCGCTACCTGTGCTCAGCACCTATGTTTACACGTCCCGTTTCCTCCTGTATCACCCCTCCAATTGTTCTAAGCACCATTTAACAAACTATACCTTTCATTTATTTTCTTCATTTTTTGTCTCCTTTAACAAAATCCACCCCTTGAGTGCAAGGATTTTTGCCTGTTTCCTTCACTGTTGTTTTTTCTGTGCCTAGAGCAGTTCCTGGCACATAGCAGACACTAAATAAATATTCATTAAACAATTATAAAAACTGAATGCAAATATACTCAGTAAGGATTTTTTAGTAGCCTGATTTTGATTCTGTTTCACTTTTTGCTTAGCCATTTAAAAAAATTAGTTCATTCAGCAAATATTTACTAAGCCCTGCTCTGAGCCAGGCATTGTAATAGGTGCTGGTTCATAGACATGACCCAGACAGTTGTGATCCTGTAGCATCATGGGGCTCACAGTCTGATGGAGAAGAGGGCCCTGGAGCCAGAGTCACGAGGGAGACGAACCGGGAGGAGAGGGTGCTATAGGGACGTACGACAAGGGGCTTCCCCTCCCTAGGGGTTAGAGAGCCTTAGGGATCAAAGCCTTGAGGGATGAGGAACAGCTTACTAGGGGAGGATGTTCCAGGCCTGGCGGACACACATGTGAAGGACCTGAGCCATGATTCTGGCACTTCCGAGGCCAGGAGGGCCGAAGTCGCTGTGGTTGGGGTCATGCCCACTGTGGGGGGGCATCGTGCATGCTGAGAACCTGAAGGCGGACTGGAATGAGGAGGCCCTGAACCCTCTTCAGCACTTGGGTCTCTATCTTGAGGGCAATGGGAAATTATTGACAAAATATAGATGTAACGGAAGAATGATCTGGTTGAACCTGAAGTTTGTGGAAATGGCTGTGGTTCCATAGAGAGCATGGGCAGGACGCATATGAGACTGGAGAGAGCTGGTCTCAGAGGGTAACACAAGCGTGAGCTGCAGGTCCTGGGTCCAATTCCTATTGTGTTCTTCGATCTCCCCCTGGATAAAGGAGATCTCTGTTCTGTCTGCCTCATTGAGTGGATATAAGAGGTGCCATGGTTATAAGGCTGAGAAATGCTGTTAATGTGAGGTGTGGTTTGTCTTTTTCATCTGACCTGGGCAAGGAGAGCGTGAAAATGAGGAGAAGGTCTGTATTGTCTCAGTGCTCATATGTGAGCTGAGAATGGGCTTATTGTCGTTGATAGTCCATCTGAAGATAATATGAAGACATTTGTTTGAGTCATACTTTCAATTCCTTTGATCAGTTTTCACAGGCTTAGTGATGCGGTACATTAAGTGATCTCTGTTTTCTTGCTTTCACCATAGAGATTAATTTGGTAGCAGAAACAGAGGCTTGCTATGGAATTATGAAGATGCGAATGGTTGCATAGTTCTTCCCGCTGTCCCCAAAACAGGCCTGGGCCCTGGCCGCAGGTCCTGAGGGAGGCGGTTTCCCTGTGGAGTGCCCTAACTTCAGGGCGGGATGCTGGCTGCTGGTGCCCCCCTGCTGCCCCTTCTCCATTTCTAATCAGTTATTCGCCTGCTGCAGCTTGGGGCCCAGCCTTTCAATTATTCAAGAATCAGAAAGTATTTGTTGCCTGATGCAGGATTTGCTTTTCTTCAACAGAACAAAACCCTGGTAGGTGAGATTCACCACCTGGGGCAGCTGGGTCTCTGGATGCTTGCAGGTTGCCTTCAGAGGGGCAGTTGCTCTGGGAAGGGGTTCGGTTCAGACAGCATATAAAGTGGATGGAAGAAAGGAAACGAGACAAACAGATGAATAGGGAACATCCTGATTTTGCCTTCTATTTGTCGAGCTAGAAAGCTAGAGCATGCTGAAATATACAGAAACCTCAGGCACTGATTGAGGAAAGAGGCAGCTTTGCAGGGAGTGGTGAGAATTCCGGTTCCATCCTAGATTCTGCTGCTAAACTGTCCTGTGTCTCTAGGAAATCATCTCTCCTCTTTGGGCCATTGTCTCTTTACCTGTGAAATGAGAAAGATGGATTATTTGATCTCTAAGATTCCTTCACTTCTGTGACTTTTAATTTCAGAGTGATGTTCAGATCTTGGTGCCAGCCCTTACTAGATCCTCTGCTTCGGATGGAGCTGGTGCTGTTATAATCTCTTCTCTTCATTATCATCCATTCAATTCTTTATTCTTTCTTTCAACAAATGAGTATTGAGCACTTGGTGTATACCTGAGGGAACCCCTCCAGGGGGTCCTAGACTGTGGGTCTTGTGTGATACAGCCGGATTATGAAGGTAAAGTCATGTATCACTTCTCTGATGGCTTTCTAACTAGACTCTGAAGACTGGTTTAGTTCTAGAAGCCATGAGACCTACTCATTTATGCATCTGTTCATTCAGCAAACATTGACTGAGCATAAACTATAAGCCAGGTGGCATATAAGGGAAAATCAAAGTTGAATCAGGTCAAGGGCTTGCCCTCAAATGTACATGGTTTTGTTGATAAGACTGATATATATTAGGAAAACTGTCATGCAGAGGGATAAATGCAAAAAAAATTTACAGGCACTGGAAATTATGAGAGCACACAGGAGCAGCATCTTTGAATACTGACCAGGGAGCCAAGGCACACCTCTCAATAGGGCCTGGGATCTATATTATGTATATATGGGATATATATTATTTATATATAGTTATGAAATACATTTGTATGAAACAAAATTCAGAACATTCAAAAAAGAAAATAAAGATTACTGGTTATCTCATAATTCAGAGAAAATAACTAAAATTTTTTAAAAGATATATAATTTTGGTATACCTCTTCAAGGTATTTTTGATGTCTTTTCTTTCATTGTTTTGTCCAAAAAAATCACACATAAATACTGCTTTGTAAGTTGCATATTCATTTGATAATATATCATTGACTTTTTCATATCATAAATAAAATTCTACTTTATTATTTTAAGAGCTGTGTATCATATTCTATTGTATAGATGCCCTATTATTCTTTTAGCTAATGTCCTATTGGGTTATTCTAAGTTTCCAATATTATAAACAACATTGTGATAAACACGCTTCTCTTTAGGACAAATTCTTAGAACTTGGATATCTAGGTGAAAGGATATTTTAAATATTGACACACATTGCCAGATTGTGCTTTAGTTTAAAAGCAGAGTTATATGTGTGTGAGTGTATGTGTGTGTATGCACTCACAAATGCACCTGCATTTGCTTTAGCTAAAATTAACTGAGCACTTACTATATTCCAGATGTTAGACTAAGCACTTTAGATACATTATGTGATTTAATGATTGTAACATTTCAGCCCCAGCTGAAGTCCATATAGTCGTTAGAAGAGATACTTTAAGGAATATAATCCAGAAACACATTTTATTTGCTAACCCAAGAAACTTAGTGGTATTTGGAAGTAGAAGGGTAAGCATATAAAATATGAGAGGGATAATAAAATCTTGGTTTTAGCTTTGCTAAGATGTCAGTCTTAGCCATTGGTCACAGTCCATGACCTGTAAACTTAAATCCAAATGGAGAAGTTGCCCAACAAGAGTCTATGCTTGCTTCCGTGATGCACATCCAACTTTTCAATAGTCCAGGGCATTTTTAGTTCTCTGTACCAGCTGATGTTGCTGCAGTGTTTCCTAGAAATAGGGAGACCCTAGGTCTTGATTTGCCCAGGACAGTCCTGGTCTATGCCTGTTGTCTTGAAGTAATTATTAATTTTGCATCCTTTCATTCTCAAAAGTGTCCACTTTGGAAAATAATTTACTTTGAGGAAATGTTTTACAGACTGGGCAAGGATTGCTGATGAGACTGAGTCAAGTTTGGGCAGTGAGATCACCAACTCCTGCCCCTTCCATTACACTATAGGTCAGGCATCTCTTTCTCTTACTTTCTAAAGCAAGTCACGCCCCCTGAAATGCATCAGGATATCTGGTTTCCTCACTTATCCAAATAATAGCTGACAATCACAGAAAAAGCAAAAGTATCTGTGTAGTGAGAATTAGTGTGTTCTATAATAAAATTCTTGCCTTTGTCTATGGGAAACATTCTTATTCAAAGCCTGTCTTCTCTTCTTTTACTCACAGACCTCCAAAAGCTTGGGTATCTTATTTCCCACCCACAGGTGATTAAAAGGATAGGTTAGAAAGAGAAAGAATGCCTAAGGCAAACACTTCCGCATGAGCAAGCGGTGAAAGTGGCTTATATGAGAGGGAAAAGACGGAAAGTTTAAAAGGAAATGCAAGAACTGCCATGCAGGTACAAACAACCCAGCCCTCTGTAGAGAATCCATGCAGAGCGCAGTAGTGGGAGTTCATAATGATGACCTTGAATTATCAAGAAAATGTTTCATTGCATTTGGTAGGCTGCATTTAAGAAGGTACGGTAGCATGGAACATTTTAGACCAGATCTCTATCTAAGATACTTCATATTACTTAAATTAGACTTATAAGAGGTAACTCTTCAATAAAACACCTTGATTATACAGAATGACTTGACCTTCTGAGAGTCCTGGCCGGCTAAGAATCTAATATATTAAAAAAGTCATTTAAGTCATCTTTCCTGCCTTCAATGACTTCAAATTCTTGTTGATATTATAAGTTTTCATGCTTCCTAGATATCTTTGCATTTTAATAAAGGACTTTAAAAGACCAAAATGTCTTATAATCCTAAGGGAGTCAAGTTCTGGTAATATAATTCTAGGCACTGAGAACACAGGAGGAAAGTTTCAGGGGCCAAAGGATGTTTCTGGTTATCCATGCAGAGAGTGCCAGCTTTTCTTTGTGTGAAGATAGTCCTGTGAAAAGGGTTATCTTCTCAGCTGCTCATGTCCTCGGGAATCATAAGTCCCCACCTCTGCGGGACCCTCTGGCCCTGAACCATGTCCGTGAGACAAAGAACAGAGTGAGTCAAACATACTCCTGGCTGAGTAGAAGGTGAAAGAGTCCCCAGGGCGACTGAGGCACTCCTTGGTACTAATCAGAAACAAAGTTAGGAATCATTTAAGTGCCAAGTGGTCCTGAGCTCTGAGAGTCAAGACTGCTGGGGTTCTGAGAATTCTGGCTGAATATTCAGTAGGTTTCTGCTCATTAATTCCATCCATGGCAATGTTTAAAGTGTAATGAAAACTCAGTGCAAAAAATTAGAAGACTTTCAGCTTTTCATAGTTATCCCCAGGACACGCCAAATCTAAAACAGAGGAAGCAGAGATGGATGAGGCCCCCTCCTCTGCTTTGTTGCTCTCATTGGTGCCCCTGCAGGAAACTCAGCCTGGAACGTGGAGGAGCTCCCTGAGGACATAAAAACTCTAGATGGGAGGAGGGGCCCTCGCCCTTCCAAGGGTCAGTTCACCCTGTTACCTAAACCCTCTACTCAGTGGAGTAGATCTGAAGTCTGGGACAGTCACTTAAATCTGTTGAACTGTGATGCGTTCCTGCATGTTGTTCCCAAATGGAATTCAGGTTTGCATTTCTCTGACCAAAGCTTGGTGCCCCTCCCAGAATGTCACTAACCCAATACTTACTCTTCTTCTGGGAGGTAGAACCTTGATCTCTGTATCCAGGCAGGAAAGACAGCCACTCAGGTCCAAAGAGCTCTCCTTTGACTCCACTTGGCATTTCTGCATTTTCGGAGCGTTGGTTTCTCAATGTCTTCGGCTAGAGGAAAATAGACAGCAAGGCCATAAGTAGCTGATTCAGATATTCAGGGACCGAATAAACCTCATCATCCCAGTCTTGGGCTGAGGCAGTGACAGTGACTGCTTCCTGTACATGATCTCAGAGGTACATGGGCATCTTCTTTTTCAAAACAATATTTTCTGTGGTTAATATTTATGATTCCCTATTAGATAGAGGCTTATTCTCCTGTGGCCTGTGTGTGTTCACCTTCTCTGCCTCATCAATCATTGCACCACTCATGTGCTGGGAGAAGATGTAGAGAAGGAGGGGTCCGAGGGGTGATGGGGATCCTGGGTACTAAGAACAGGGAAGGCATACCCCAGTACAAGAGGAATGCTGATGACAGCAGAGACACATTTCACTTCTTAATTCCTGGTGTGTGTCTCACACAGATTCCATTCCTTTACCCCGTGCGTTATGAGCTGAATTGTGTCCCCCCCAAATTTGTGTGTTGAAGTCCTAACCCCCAGTGCCTCAGAGTGTGATTGTACTTGGAGGTAGAGTCTTTAAAGAGGTACTTAATTAAGTTAAAATTAGGTCATTAGGGTGGGTCTTAATTCTATCTGACTAGAGTCCTTATAAGAGGAGGAAATTAGGACACAGACATGTACAGAGGGGAGACCATGTGACGACACAGGGAGAAGACGGCCACCTACGAGCCAAGGAGAGAGGCCTTAAAAGAAGCTGCCCTGCCAACACCTTGATCTCAGACTTCTAGCCTCCAGAACTGAGAGAAAACACACTTTTGTTGTTTAAGCCACTCAGCCTGGGGTACTTCGTTATGGCGGCCCTAGCATCTACTATACCCTGCATCATATCACCTCTGCTCCACCCTCCGACACACACCCACCAACGCACCCTACTGTCATCACGGTCTCCTGGGAATAAGGTCGTTGAGTTTGGTTTACCTTATGTCACCTGACCTCAAAGTACTACTTTAACATCTAAAGAAAGTCATATCTACTACTGTACTCAGAAAAGCCAAACTTAAAGTATTTTAGGTTTTATCTAGTTCAGGCTTTCAAAAGTCAGTTGCTATGAATAATAACAAGGAAGCTCAGGAAATTAAGGGGAGAGAGGCTGACCCCAGAGTGGGAGGTCCAGAAACAGGTTTGTTTTTATTATTTTTTACATTCTGTTTTCATTGAAAGATACTTGATTTACAGTACTGTATTAGTTTCAAGTGTACAATATAGTGATTCTATATTTTATAGCTTATACTCCATTTAAAGTTATTATAAAATAATTGGTATATTTCCCAGTGCTGTATGATGTATCCTTGTAGCTTATTTATTTTATACACAGTAGTTTGTATGTCTTAACCTCATCCCCCTATCTTGTTGCTCCTCCCCTTCCCTCTCTCTCCTGGTAACCACTAGTTTGTTCTCTGTATCTGTAAGTCTGTTTCTGTTTTGTTATATTTATTCCTTTGTTTTATCTTTTAGATTTCATATACAAGTGATAACATACGGTATTTGTATTTCTCTGTCTGACATATTTCACTAAGCATACTCCTTAGGTCCTTTTGTCTTGTTGCAAATGGCAGAATTTCATTCTTTTTTATGGCCGAGTAATATTCCATTGTATATATGTACCACATCTTCTTTATCGATTCATCTCTTGATGGGCATTTAGTTTGCTTCCATATCTTGGCTATTGTAAATAATGTAGCTATGAACATTGGGGTGCACATATCTTTTTGAATTAGTGTTTTCATTTTTTTTTTTTGGCTATACCCGGCAGTAGAATTGCTGGCTCATATGGAAAAAGACCACAGATAACAAACGCTGATGAAGATGTGGAGAAAAGGCAGGCCTAGTACACTGTTGGTGGGAATATAAATTGGTGTAGCCACTGTGGAAAACAGAGAGTTTTTGATGTTTCTTAAAGAGTTATTAACCACCATCCCCAGGCCAGAGAAAAACCTCAGTCTAGACCTAGGATGTAGGGGGTTCTAGAGTCCAAGGATGGGCCAATGTTAGTTAGAGCCCTTGCCTAGCTCCAACAGGAAGCAGGGTGTGCTATCTCTCAGGGAGAGCTCAGGGTGAGACTATAAGCCCTGGTGGATGGGCCACACAATGGTAGAAGACTGGGACCTGCCTGAACAAAAGGGTTTTCCAGGGGAGAAAGATTCTCTCAGTAGAAGGAGGGTTCAAAACAAGGACTTGGTGATGAGTAAGAGAAAAACAAAACTATCAGCTTGATTTTACTCCCCAAAGCTGAGGTGTTGTGCTGAGCTAGCATAGCCAGCAATCACAGAGGCCCTTGTCACCTGTCATACCTGCCTGTCCTTCCCAAGGCGGAAGCCCAGACAGCCCATCCCTCTGTGTAACTCATTTCCACATCATCTACACTTTCCAATAAGCTCTTACTCTATTAGATTACTTCCTGGAAGAGCCAAATATTAAAAATCACTGGTCAGTCAGCGCTTTATTCTGTTAGTCACCAGACTGATTTTTTAAGCTCAGAACCAATAACGCTGTGACCGCGAAGAATGGATATAGATTTCTCATTCTCACACACTCATATATAATAATAATAAAAGTTTATTAAACAAGAGACATGTTGTTTCAAGGAATTTTTCTTTCCCTTCTCCAGTGCCCCAAGGCTACAATATACAATCTTATTAACTTCCTGGAAGAAATACTCCCTTCCCTTGGTGAAAATGCTGAGCATTCATCTTTTTGGACCTCGAAAATGAGAGAGGCCTTTGACATGAAGGTAGGTGGGCCACAGTTCCATCTAGGGAAATCTAGGCGAGTGAGTCTGATTAGGAGATGCCCAAGGAATCTGCGTGGAGTCCAAGAAGCCTTTTGGAATAAATCCTCCTGGATGTCCTGGGCCAGGAAGATAAGGACAAAGGATCTGATAGTGGGTTGGCACAGCAGGGCATACCAGATCTGAGGAGACTGGACATATCGTTTAGTTCATGCTCCCACTCAATCATTCAGGGGACTGAGGCACAGACAGGGGCTGTCAGTTACCTAGTCACACAGAATAGCTGACGGAGCAGGAAACAGAAGACTGGCGTCCTGTTCTGGGCTCCTTCTTCCTTTGCCTTCCACCCCACAGTCCTGGATTGATCTCAAACTAAGCAACTTCATCTGCGATTCCTCCATCTCCTGTGAGGTGGCTTCAAGCTCCTCAGGGAGATCAGAGCCATGTTTTGCCCTCCCTTCTCAGCCCACAGCAAAAGCAAGAGCCACACCACTCACACAGGCTGGGGAGTCAGCCGATATCAGCCAGAATCTGTTGAGGAATAAACGACCTCCACCAGGTGGTGAATAAGGTCAGGACTCAGCAATCTAATTCATGGGATTCCACGTGACCATGGACAATATTTGCTCCAGGGAGGGCTGACCATCAGTGAGAATCCTGAAGCGGCCTGATGGTGGGAGCTGCAGCCCTGTTTTCCTGGGCCAGAGCCTGTAGGTGGGGAGAAGACAGGGATGCAGGCTGTCACCAAGGGTGTCTAGATCAGAAATTTGTCAATTCCTTAGGCAACACTGCCTCTGGACAGCCAGGGGATTACCATTAGTTTGGGAGGATGGAGGGAGGGATCCAGGACTAACTGAGGGGGTGATGATCACTGAGAGACAGCATGAGGATCTGGACCCCAAGGCAGAGGAGGGCCCCCATGTGTGATGCTCAGTTCCACCCAGCTCTACACAGCGGTGTCAGGATTTGCGTGGTCCTCACGAGTGAGTGGCTGTTATGGACTGAATTGCATCCCTCTGTAGGTCACATGTTGAGGCCCTAACCCCCAATGTGACTGTATTTGGAGATAAGTCCTTCCAAGAGGTAATTAAGGTTCAATGAGGACATAAGGATGGGCCTCTAATCGAATAGAACTAGTGTCCTTATTAGAAAAGCAAGTGACACCAGAGCTTGCTCTCTCCACATGCGCACCCAGAGAAGAGGCCGCAGGGAGAAGACATTGTAGGAAAGCCAAGGAGAAGAGCCTCACACGAAACCTGCTGCACTTGGTATTGGGCTTTTGGCCTCCAGAACTGTAAGAAGATAAACTTCTGTCGTTGAGGCCCCCCAGGCTGTGATATTTTGTTATGATAGTCTGAGCAGAGGAATACAGGGCTGATGCTCTCCAACCGGGGGAGAGCAGGAGTTCAGGCAGGGCCCAGGCAACCGGGGCTCAGGTTCTTGTCGCTGCCTCCAGAGAGGCAGGTAGCCTCTTTTTGTGAGTCTTAGCAGACTGGAACAGCCCTGGGCTCTTCATGCACTGATACTCTGTGTTTCTTCCTTTTCTGTGGTCCTAAAAACAAGACACGTCCCTGTGTTTTATCCTTTTCTGTGGTACTGAAAACAAGACATGTCCCTGTCATTAACTGGGGTCTTTCCAGGAAAATGGAAAAAAGGGTCGAACGACCTCTCATGGCCTTTGTAGCCAGAGGACTCTAACTATAGGAAGAACACAGGCAGAGATTTATCATCGAAAAGTTTTAGTGGGATTTTTAAACTGCAAGATTAGAAATCTTTTTTTTTTTGCGTTACGTGGGCCTCTCACTGTTGTGGCCTCTCCCATTGCAGAGCACAGGCTCCGGACGCACAGGCTCAGCGGCCATGGCTCATGGGCCCAGCCGCTCTGCGGCATGTGGGATCTTCCCAGACCGGGGCATGAACCCGTGTCCCCTGCATCGGCAGGCGGACTCTCAACCACTGCGCCACCAGGGAAGCCCAAGATTAGAAATCTTTTAACTCCAGAGAAAAGGAGCAACAATGGGCTAATTATGAATGAGTATTTACATATGTCTCAGATTATATATTCCAGATACTGTTTGGTGAAACCAAATCAGGTGACTGTCAAATACACATGGTGTTCAGCAGAAGTTGTCTAGATATTTTCACTGCAGAGGAGATAGTTCTAATACACACAACAGCTGCAAAGCATCGGACAGATTCCTTTGCCCACCCTCCTGCCCACCATTAGCGGAGTTAATGTGTAGGGATCCTGCCAGTGTTTCTCTCCCTCCCACTCAGGCAGTATCAATAGCCGAGCTCTGGACCCTGGGTCCAGTGTCCACCCTCAGCCCCTCTGTCTGCTGCATTTCCCTCTAGATCCCATTTAAGATCAAACACCAAATGTTGTCCAAGCAATTACTGTGCACTCAGCTTCTGCTTTGCTGAACTGTGAGACAGTGACTGAAATGACCTGTGAGGTTACTTCCAACCTGAGAGGCAGGGGAGGCTACAAGAACGTGCATCCTTAGAGCACTCAGGTAGCGCCCCCTCCAGGAAGCCTCCCTGACTGCACAGACAATGGAAGTGTTCACTAAGCTCTGTTAATTCCCTTTCCTCCTGTGTGTAGAGATAGACTATATTTTCCTACTTCCCCTTTGTGGAAATGCTATCCATGTGACAATAGAATGTGGGTGGGAGTGATGTATGTCACTTCCAAATTTGGCTCCTGATGCCTTCACTTTTTGCTTGTCTGCCAGTGGGAGAGGGAGAAACCAGTGTAAAATGCCAAGGTCCTAGGAGATGGTGGGATCCACTATATCTGAAAAGCCTGAATCCCTTAATGACTATGTGGAGCAGAGCCCCCTCTGCCCCCACCACATTAGACGGTGACAAGAGTGAGAAATAAACCTCTATTGTGGTGAAGTCACTGAGACTTGGAAGTTGTTTGTTACAACAAGTAGCCTGTCTAGACTAATACACTGATTGACTTGCAAGTTGAAAATAATAGTCATTTGATCTCTAATTGAACATGGCCTTAGATAGGAGCTTATGAACATGTGTAAACAATTTTCTAATACAGTAGAGCTCTGAAAGAAAACTGTGGCCTGACTCCTGAGAGCATGCTCCCGATCTGTTTCTTAACATCCTCTGCCCGGGCTGCAGTGGTGACCATGAGGTGCTGTGCGAGACTGTAAGAGAAAAGCGAACTCGTAATATTGCTGATCTGGAGAAAACATTTCACACATGCATATGGGCATTTTTGTTGCATCATGTGAATTGTGTCCCTCCTTATTTCACCAGCGTGTTCCCATCTCATCCTCCCAAAGATATCCTACTAAAAGAAACTGAAGCAGCCTTTGAGCTGGATCTAGGACCATCTCCTGGGTAACCGTTGCACTGAAGATAGCAAACTCAGAGTGTAGGGTTTTAGAGATGGCCTCTGTGGCACTTTCCAAAACCTGTTGGGCTGCCCAGAGCTTAGCTGAGATGCAGAGATCTGATGCAGTGACAGACTAGGTCTGCCATCCACAGGCACAGTGTGGCAGAGAGGCCAGCAGGGTCTAGGGCTGGGGGCCCAGACTCCTGAGATGCACTTCTCTTATTTAATCGGGAGGTTCACAAACAGAGAAATTCATAGCATTCTCAATTATTCCCTTGCTCAGCTGCCTCCCCAGTCTGGGCCTTGGCATCACTCGTCTTGGTATAAATCACATTCTATCAGCATAACTGCAGGGCTTTGGGGAGCATTTTGGAATACGAGGATGTTAATGCACTGGGTTTTGTTTCGAGCCGTAAGCCACCTCTTGGGGTTTGGGAATCTCTCTTTTAAATCCAGAAGCACTAATGAGCTAGTAAGGGCTCCTGACCCCCTTGACTCATCCTCTCGCTCCTGGGGCTGCTCTGAGCAGTGGAACCAACCATATCTCTGCCCTGCACTGCAGCCAGCCACGAGCCTGATACAGCCACGGCTTTCCATGCAGCTGGTTCCACCCGGAGGCATTCAAACTGCAATTTCTTGTTCCTTTTTTTTTTTTTTTAATTACTAACTACACCTAAAAGTACTTTGCACATGTAGGCTCTGGGTGAATGTTTGTGGTTATTTTGATGGAAATCGCACTGGTGTCCTTTATCACAGGGTTTGGCTAGGAGCTGTTCTCTAATTCTATCCCCAAGCAAAAATTATGCTGGGATGCCATGGAGATGGTCCTTGAAAGGTGAGGGAAATAAGGGAAGATATATACCGACAGGCAGCTGAATGTCATTTAGCTTTTTAGCCAGGTCTGTCTCTCAGTGCCCCAAATTTACATTTACCCACTCAGAAAAGCCTCATACAACACTTACTATGCATCGGGGGTGGTTCTAAGTGGTTTACAAGTGCTTACCAATTTACCATTCTGTACTATTTCTTATGCCCATTTTATGAGAAGAAACGCAAGACAACAGAGAGGTTAGGGAACTTGTCCAAAGTCACAGAGCTAGTAAGTGGTGGCGCCAGGGCTTGAAGCTGCAAAGTCTGGTTCCAGGGATCACACACTTAATCACTGTGCTGTTCACTCCTGCGTGGTTACTTCTGCCTCCAAAACAAGGCTCAGATTGTTAGTGCTATCTGGAATGTTGTTTTTCCTCTTCTTCACGCTTCTAAATTCTAGCTCATCTTTTAGGACTGACTTACAACCTAGTTCCCACAAGAAGCCTTCCTGAACATTCAGCACCGTGCTCCAATAACACAGTGGTTCAGAGCATGGCATTTGGAGTTAAACTGTATAAGCCTAGTTCAATACCCAGCCGTGCCATTTACTAGCTTTATCACCTTGAATAAGTTACATAACTTCCATGAGCTAAGTTTTCTTACCTGTAAAATGGAGATAAATGCTGCATCTACTTCACGGGGCTGTTCAGAGGATTCATTGAATTACCGTATCCAAAATACTTAGAATAGTGCTTGACTTATGCTGCATGCTATTTATACGTTTTATTATGATTATTGCTATTATTATTATTAGCATTATTTCAGATTCTCCTCTCCTAATGCTGTTGTGTCACAGTTCTACTTTCCTTGTCTGATCTTTATTTCCTGCAAGATTATCTACTCCTCTTAAAGACTGGTTTTGCGTGTATATATATATATATATTCTCTGGCACTTAGACTGGTATACGGCAGATAGTAGACACTCATTTAATAGCAATAATTAATTAAT
Organism: Stenella coeruleoalba; assembly: GCF_951394435.1. Classification (NCBI taxonomy): domain Eukaryota; kingdom Metazoa; phylum Chordata; class Mammalia; order Artiodactyla; family Delphinidae; genus Stenella; species Stenella coeruleoalba. The sequence continues at coordinate 72,691,971 of NC_137159.1, forward strand.
GAGCTGGAGGTACCTAGTATTATATCCCCAGCCACAAGGATTCAAAAATCTCTTTCTCTCCCACTGAATTGCATATAAATATAAGTCATAGGTCTTCATTGATTTTGGAATGGTGCGTCTCAGGGGAAACTGAATGTCATAGTTTAAAGAAAACCAACTCCTAAATAAATTAACAGGCACATTCATCAACTGGGGTGGTTCAGTGAAAATAGAGCACAAACTTCGCGGGATTTAAATATCCATAGTCTGTAGAGAAGCATCAGCCTCCAAGAATATGGGGCTCCTGATGTCATCGTCTTAACCTTTGCTCTCTAGTCTTGTCTTCAGAGGCAGCCACTTATTTACAATGGAGATTCTGCAGATAGACCACGCCAGGTAACTGAGAAACAATTTGAAGACCAATGTCTTATTATCACTCGAGGGACACAACAAATAACCACTTACAGAACCTTCTCTATTATTTGACTATTTAGGTCCTCAGGTTCATTGACTGCAGAATATATTTAAGGAATCATTCTGAAGTCAGTAAGTCTCCATGACTTACAAGGAGTCTGGAAGCTATTGAAAGGTGCTAGGTGTGGGGTGGACTAGGTCTCTGAAAGGCAGATGTCTGCTGCTCCCACTGAAAATAGGGATAAAAGTTTAACTCAGCACAAGGAGATGAACTCAGTTTAAAGGGGCAGGGTCTCCTGCAGCCTTCTTGTGCGCAACTTCTCATCATTTAGTATTGTTTTGGGATGTTTGCCTTTGGGAAGGAGGTAGGGGAAGAGTTATGGACGACAGAACCTACTTTTCTTAGAAAGGACAGGACCATAGTATGTTCATAAACATGCTGTGGTTCCCCAGGGTACTCTTTCCAGAGTGCTGGCATCCTCTCCCATCCCCGTGGTTCTCAGTAGGGCTCCCAAGAGCCATGATAAGGAAGATGAAGCATCGGGAAACAGATGTGATGCCAATGCTTCAATCCCACTACCCTCCATTCCTTACTTCTCAAAATATTTCCTACCTACTTTCACATAGAACCTTGTATAGCTTGAGATTTTTTTCTTCCTGTTCAGGGACAGGTTTGGGATGAGTTGGTACATCATCTCATACTTCCCTGGTTGCCCAGAATAAACTATATGTTGAATGGCATCCCACAGATTGCTTAGCTTTTCTTTGTCCTTCTGGCTTGGGCGGTGTGGAGGAAAGGAGAAGACTGGATAGGCTCAGGGAAAGGGAAGTAGCTAGTGCTTTTGTAGAAAAGCAGTCACCACCCTGGGGTGGTTGTACTGGGGTTGCTGTGTGAGTAACTTGTGAGTGGTTTCCCCAATCCTTCTAAAACCTCATTCTCCATAACTCTTCTAAGGCATGCTTAGTATTGTGAACGATTGTTAAGAACATCCTTTTTCTTGTTACACCTCAGCACCTTCTCCATAACATTACACCTTCCTTCACACATTTTATTTCATTCAATATTTCACGCACAGTATAAATCACCTCTAATCATCTCTCCATTTGTTTCCCTCGTCTCCATGTCAACCACCAGAACTCTGGTCCAGTTCTCATCATTTCAGTCTCAGATGATAGGAGTTCAATTGGACATTCTGCCTCTCTGCTCCTTGGACACCAGTTATTCCATGCTCCCTGACAGGTTCATCTTCTTAAGTCACTGCCTTGCTTAAGAAAATTCAAGTGTCCCCCATTGTCTACTAAAAGTGAAGCTTAGCCTAGCCCTCTAGAATCTGGCTCTGATCTTTCTTTTCTGGGAGTCCCTGATATATACTTTACATAATTTTTATCATTCCCAAATTTACCCCACACTGGTGGCTCTTTGCATTACTATATAACATGCTCTCTTCCTGGAATGCCCAACACCCTCTTCCTTGCCCCATCTGTCAAGCCACTTAATTCATTTGGCAAAGAAGGAGTGCCCCCTCCTCCAAGGTCTGCTCTCTTCAAGAACCTGGCTTGTTTTAACCACTTCACATCTATTATCTACTGTCTTATTTTCAGAGATATGAGTGCCTTCTGCCTACATTACTGGACCATTAGCTTGAGGCCTTATGAGGTATAATATCAGCTCTGTCACCCCCGACCCAGATTCTTTCCCTCTCACATCAGTATTTACTTGGGGCCAGGACTATAATGTGTTCCATAAATATTTTAAAAATACATGATCTAAATTCCACCTTTGGGAACTAGATGATTGGGGTACAATCCTTTGCAAAAGAAAAATAATGTGCATTTTGTTGTCAGTATTATTGTGGGAGACACACCTTAAGGTACCAACTCATGTTGGAATCTTCCTTTACCTGTGGTGACCCTGAGTGGAAGGAAGGCCCACCCCTGAGTGTCAGGAGGACAAATCACCTTGCTCTCCCTCACCTTCTTTGAAGACACTGTTTCCTCCACTTGGAATTCTCTTCTTTTCCTTTTTCCTTGATATACTGTTTCCCAGCCTTCAACATTAATAGCAAGTATTATCACCCTAGTGACTCTTTACCAGACCTCATCTCTCCATTGCCACTCTATGTTGTTTAAAACAAAAATGTAAATGTGAACGTTAACACAATTGCCCAGTGCACATGTGACCTGTTTTGGGAATTTAAATCTTTCCCCATCTGTGGACCTGTGGCTTGCCTTGAACTGGCCCTCCACGCTGCTCTCTCATTGTCAGGGAGAGGTGCAAGCTCTGAGCATCTCTCTATCTCTTCCTCCACAGAATGTGCTCGCATTCTGGCTTTCTCCACTCCCATGTGTGAGAACCACATTGCCAAGGCAAAAATGTGTGCTTATTCTCTGGTCACCCAGGAAAACGTATAGCCTTAAGACATTTCAGCCACTGCCTTGTGTCCCCCACACCTGACACACGAGTGTGGAGCCTTTACTCCTCTGAGTGGATCATCTTTGTTACTCCTCCCACCCTGATACAATATACTCTATCAGTTCTTCAAGGGCAAGGGTGCTGTGCTTTATTTGCCTGTTCTCTCATTGCTGATCCTGGCACCCAGCCCTGAAGTGGGCCTCAGAATCTGTTCATTTCTTGAATGAATGAACTGAATGCACACCAGCCAGATACTTTCCTAACCATGTTTCTTCATCTCAATTTGTGTGCTCAATCTCAGCTGCATGGCTGTGTATGTATTCCTGATTAAGGAGCACTAAGTAGGTCAAGTGATGGAAAACAATGAACACATCCAAAAACTGTATTTTGATTTAAGCTTCTCATTCTTTATGTAGTAAGGTTCTCTATCCTTCTCTAAAACTTTCAGCTGTTTGTGGGGAAGCATGGAGGCCTTGTGATGGTTATATCCCAGAAACTCTTCCTAAATCTAGGTCTCAGGTTGCTTTCTTCCGTGAAGCAGGATCTATCAACTCAGACTACCTTTGCCTTCTTTTTACTGTGCTTATCCTCTTATATCCCTTGGAATTCTTCAATGTCAGAGTCTGTTTGACTCTTACTGATTAACACTACAGGCAAAATGAGGAAACAGATAATAAATATGGGGACATTATAAAAGCTTAAAAACTCCAGCTTAAAAAGCTTAAAAATACCATTCTTTGCCTTTTTGCTGTGGTAACTGGCTGAGGGAGGTAGCATAGCCCAATGGCTGCTTTGAATCGCACCTCAGCTGCCTGGAGGAGGGACTTGGGTAGCCGGCGTGACTTCTGTGCTCTCAGTTTCACCATCTGTAAAGAGGGGACACTAAATCCGCTTCTCAGGGTGGTTTGTAAGCATCTCATTGGATGACTGATACATGTTTGCCCTTAGTCCAGAGCCTGCGACATCAGTACCGCTCAGATCATTGTAATTAACATCACTGCTGCCGCTCTCGCTGGAGTTATTGGCAACCGTGGTAGGCACTGGAGTTGGTATAACTTTTTCACTGCAGGCGTGGCACGCCCTGGAATTCTGCTCCTTCCTCAGCCCCATTTTTGAAGGGGAGCTTTATTTGCCTTCTCAGCAAGACTTAATGAGCTGAGTCCAGAAAACTCAAGCCAAGGAGAAGGGAGGCGAAGGGAAACACCAGTCTAATGCAAGGATAAATACAAGTTGGTTTTCTGGAGAAGGCCTCTAGAAGGATCTCAGATACTCAAAATGAACCACAGGTGAAGAGCCATACAATTTCTTTATTTGACTGAAAATTCTTTGGGCAGGATAAAAATTGCTAAGGTTCGATGTTCTTATCAACCTGAGTGTTTGGCTTCTCTACTCTAGGCACCTGACTCCTGACTCCTGACACCCTCCTTAATGGCAGAAGAAGAGCCCAGACTTCCCCAGATATCAAAGATGAAACGATAAACTCTTTTTGAATGAATAAATAAACGAGTGAGTGAGTGAATGAATGAATGCATACATGAATATAAGAAAGACAAGGCCCCTATGGCAGCCAGAGCTTCCTAGATACAGTAATCCCAAAGCCACACCTCTAGCATTTCCTAGGAAGGACAATATATATGTAAATAGAGCCATCACGTTGAGAATGTCAGGCCTCAGAGGGTTCATCTAGCGCTTGCAAAGGCCACTTCACATTTCTCCATGAAATTCCAAAACTTGATAGCTTTCTTAGTGATGGTGAGGAGTAAAAACTTCAAAAATTATGCTATTTGAAAAGTAAACTGTTTACAGTTCAGAGTAAAAATTCTGAATTTAACTACTTGGCAGCTATCAAAATGTAACCCGATGACACAACAGTGATTTAAAATGTAAATAGACCTTTGGGCGTGCAGCTAAGGGAGCAGACATCCCCACCCAAGCCTAGTTCTGTAGAAACTTAGCCCTTGCAGGGACAGGATGGGACCCATGCCCTCACCTGGTCACTGCCTGGACTGGGGCTTAAACTACCTAAGCTTGCAGATGGTGACTCCACCTCCAGCCCCTCACTCCCAGGGATATAAAGGAAGCACTACAAATGCATGCCCTAAGATACATTTTCACGAAGGAAGTGTGCGCTAAATGAAATCTATGTTAATAAGCATATCAGATGTTCTTTAAAAAGTAATATGTGATCTCCAGGAGTAAGAGGTCGTGTGTGAACTGCACTGTGCTGTGTGCCCACTGTGTGTCCTCGTTGTGAGTATTAGCTGAATCTAGACCTTGAAATGTGCATATGATCGCGTATGAACACACGTATACTCTCAAGCTCTATGCCTTAAAAGCATATTTAATTCAATAAACCTTGCCCATTACTGTTTAATTTCGTAGGATGGAGACAACTAGGCAAGACTCCTTGGTATGCAGTGGTCAAAACGATCCTCACAGCCCTAGACCCTCCTTAGACCCTCCTTAGCTGTGGGCATCTGGTGCCCCAGGGTCTGGCAGTATGAACTGGGGTTGGTGCCAGGGCCTGTGGAGCCACTGCTGTTCACAGTTTCCCTGATAGGAGCTGGCAGACAGTGCCTGGGGTGGGGGTAGGACTAGATGACCTCTAAATTCCCTTCTAATCTTAAGACACTGCCACAGCCTTAGAAGCCATGACACTAGTATTCTACAATATTAAACTCTCACCCATAGCTATCATTCTGAAGCCTCTTTGTGGGTCTCTTCTACTTTTTTCAGAAGACCAGTCCAAAATGGGTAGTATACAGATAGAAATGTGATCCATCAGTTTTGTTCTTTTTTTTTTTCTAATTCACCCAGTATTAATATAATTATGTGAAAGCACATGATCAAATATAAAACTCTTCATACACAAAAAGTCATACACATTTCATAACTTCAGCCAAAACACTCAGAAGCTCCAGGCAGGAGTAAGCCAAGCTTAATTTTTAGAGGAATATCAAAGCCAATAAAGCAAACCAAGGAAGCTGCCTATGGATATAAAATTTTGGGCACAATTGGGTTCAATTCAATTCAATTCAAGAAATTGAAATATTGAGTATCTACTAAGTGTTGGCCCTCTGCTGGCTTTCTATTCCATACGAAAGGGGCTTGTTTGTTTTTAGGGGTTGATACTACACAGATGGTTTTCATAGAGATGGTGAGAGGTAGAGCAGAGCAAGAGCACAGATAAGCAGTTTTTCGTGTAATAATCACAATTATAAAAATGACTAAAAAGTTACCATTTACGGAGGGCTGATCATATGCCAGGGCTTATGCCACACCAAGCATTATATATGTGTATGAACGTTTGTATATATAATTCCCAATCTTCACAATCAACAAAGGTAGTTATTCTTACCTCCTATTTTACGTATGAGAAAACCAAGTCATAGAGAGGTTAAATTACTTGACCAAGGTCACCCAGCTATTAAGTGCTAAGCCAGATTTTGAAAACATAATGGTCTGACTTCAAAGCCAGCAGGCTCTACATTACATCTACATTAGTCCACATTTTACCAGCTTCCATAATGGCCACTAATACTTGGCAGAAGGGATGAGGGAGGGGCCCAACCTGGCTTGTGGCTCTTGGTGAGAGTGGCTCACCCTGTGCTCAGCCCCTCATGCCACACCTACCCCCACCACCTAAGCTAGGCATCTCTCCTTGTTATTTCTCTAAACAGGCCAGATGTATGATCCAGACAAGAAGTGTAGAGACAGCTTTTGAACCTGGCTTTGAGCTATGTTCAATACTCTAAGTGGTTAATTTAGGTCAGGTATTTTCCAGCCACCTTCACAGTCTTTCTTTCTTCTATTTAAGTCGATTTGACTACAAGTGCAACCTCCCTGATCTCGAGTCTATCAGAAGCTCTGAGTGTGGCCCATCTACCCTGCAGCTTGGTTCCTGGTCAGAGGGCAAAGCTTGCCTGGAAGTGAGACTTTGAAATGACACTTGGCTTGGTTCCCTGAAGTAAGTCACATGCTCTCAGCCCTCTAGTCCTTCTCCTACTGTTGCAGCCACCCAAGGGGAAGCTCATATGAAAACAGCAGGTTACTCCCCATCAGCAAAGATACATCTTTGCTCGGCTCGTCTGGCAGCCACAAGCAAGCTGTGTTTTATTCGTGAACATCCTTCTTGTTTCAGCAGATAATGGACTCTAGTTAGGAGACAACATAGTAAACACAGCATAAACAATGGGATGTGCATCTGGAATGAGTCTGCATATAAATAAGAGTGCTGGGAGCCAGGGAGGTAATAAGTCAGGAATGCAACGGAGAAAGGTTATTAAAAGAGGAGCTTGTAAAAAGCTGCAACAAGGCTGAAAGCTTGGAGCATTTCTTGATTACAGAAGGACCAAAGGCAGCAGCCTGTCTCATCTGTGCTCTCACTAGCTGAGTTCCTGGACATCTCGCTTAAAATCCTGCTATTACTCACGTTGTTCAATTGTAAAGTTGAGCTTTTATACACTTTAAAAAAAAAGCTCTAGGGCTATTGTGAAGATGTGTGCATGAAGCTTTATGAAAAAAGCTGATATGGCTGTACAAATGGAAGGTTATATGATTCTTAATTTTGGATAGTGGCTGAAATTACTCTTTTATACATCTAAGCCTTCTTGTTGGTTGAATATCAAGCAAAGTTATCTTTTCTCACAGAAATCTCTCAGGGATTTATCAGGCATAAAAGGAATCAAAAGTATTTTCCACTGTGTTATAGTCAAAACAGGAATATCCTTTTTATTAGTCAGCATATGGTCAGCTATGCTGCAATAACAAATAAATCCTGCAACCCCATTGGCTTAATAACAATAACAGAAAAGAGGATGTTCATATCTTTCTGAGGCAACACCTAGTGTGTCTTGGACATGTCTCCTGGGTCTCTATTCACACAGTGAATTCTAAGTTCTGGGCTGCTTCTACAACTTCTTGCATTGCCACAGAAGGGGAAAAAAGGGCTGGATCCCATGATGAAAGGCTTTCAATAGGCCACAAAAAGTTTTATCACTTCCACTCTTTTCCATTATTCAGAATCCAGTTCCTGGCCCCGACCCAACTGCAAGGGAGGCTGTGATATGTGGAGGAACCCATGGATGTCTTGGTGGCCCTGTGCCTATCTCACCTTTCTTAAAGTTAGCATTGGCTAATGAATACACAGGGGAGTCTTGTAGTCATGGAAGAGACTAGACTACTTTGCTGTTGCTACAATGACCTGTAAGCCTGTGGCCAGGATTAGGAACTTGCATATTTGCGGGGGCAGAACAAGATTCCCAAAAGGATTTACCCACCAGCTGCAGACCTGCTGTATGGGTTCATTGTGATTCTAATTCTGAAAAGCGGTGTGTCTGCTCCCTGATTTATTCTGGGTAACACGTAAGTAATTTAACCATATGTCCAGGCTAACTGCTGCCATACTATCTTAGTAGCTATGATATCGTTGGGATAGTATTACCTTTTAGCCTTCTAATGCTGAGGCTAATAGCTTTGGTCAGGCATTTTGCTATTGATTAGAACATGTTATTAAAATCCTTGAATCATTGTGTGAAAAGAAAACCTTGTTAAATGCAATCATATATATCTTACAACCTAGCATCTGGCATTTTCATAGTTTGAATTCATCATAAATTGCTGACATTAGTTACTACCTTCAACCTCTCTCAATTTTAAAGTGATTCAACGGTAACTTTTAGAGTTGCAGAAGATATCTCAGCATTGAGATTATTGAGATTTAAATTAATTAAATAAGGAGGCCATGAGACTGGTATTGCTCTACACCATGGCAGCATATGTAAGCAAACCAAAATCTAATCCTGTAAATGCCTCAAAATTGAACCCTAAGGGCAACCAATCACAAACAGCCAAGTCGACTTTAAGCTATAGCCAGTCAATGGTTTTTCCTTACTCTGCTTCTGCCTTTACTCCATAAAAATCTGTCCTGTAGGTGGAGTACTCATAAACGCTTCGGGTTTGGCACTACTCAATTGAAATCGATTTTTGCTCAAAAAAACTTAAAAATTTTAATATACCGCAGTTTAGCCTTTAACAGATTCCAATGTTATATTTTATGACTTTGAGGCCTACTTTTGAACAGAATGGGCATCTATAGGAAGCAATTGTTACCTTAAAATAACACTCTGCATTTTAGTTAATTTTAAATACCTTTTCCAGATGGACAGCCAACTGTTTTCATCAGTGTTTGGAACTTCCCAGCAGTTAAACGCTGGTGTATAAAAGTTACGTTTTATTTTCAACAATGCAGTCTGTTCTTAGACCGAGTCCATTCTCTCTATTTGTGAGCTTGATGATTTGAATTCACCATTCCTAAACTCCATCTGTTTGTTGCCTGAAAGCAGTTGAACAGATTTCAATAAATTTAGAAACTGTAAATAAATAGTTGAATAAGCCTGAATGATGGGTAAGATTTAAACATTGAGGATGGTCAGCCATTACATTTATAAGACTTTGAGATGTCTCATCATTCACAAGGTCAGATAAGAATTTCCTACTTCCTCACAGTCCAAATGGTGACATCATTTCCTTTCAAACTATGCAGAATAAAGTAAATTCAACCTAAATTTAAACTGCCATATCTGTCCCCTCTGGTTTCCCTAGGCTTCTGAAATTAGTCATCTCTACGTTCCTTTTGCATTTCCATTAATTTTCCTATAGAAGAAACAAACAACAAAGAGAAAAATGATAACAGAACATATAAAACATTTGTGTATTATCTTATTCCTAAAGAATTTGAATATATTCTAACAGCAGAACTTACGGTGCTTTAAAGGCTATTGAAACCCCAGCAATTCTGGGGAACACATGCTGATATAAAATAAAAAGGAATATATGACAAAAACCTGACGTAACAAGAGCTACCTTGTTTTCCTAACCATTATTTACTGCAAGTATATTATATTTCAAGCCTTGCTAAGCAGTTTCCATATGGTATTCTATTAATATTTGCGAAGAATTCATGAGTTATCTTTTCTGTCCTCGTTTAACAGATGAGAAGAGCAAGTCTGGAAAAGGTTAAGTACTTGCCAAAATCACAAGGCTGGTAAATAGAGAAGCTGGGATTCAAACACAAGTCTCTCTCTTCTCATCTTTTGATTTCTTCTGTTTGTTTTTTATTGAAGGGGTTGGGCGGTGCCAGTGAAAGAAGATGCATCTTTCTTCAAGTTCTTTGTTGCTTCCAGAAAGTCTGTGTTGATTAGGTAAAAGAAGATGTTCAAACTTTTGTTTCATCGATGTCTTTGATATTCCTATTTCAGATGATTCTTTTAAATGGACGGCTAGGGCACACATACTAACTTCATTCTTATACACACGACACTCAGAGATAGATACGGGCATCTGAACATGATTAGAATCCTTTTTTCTCTGTATTTCTACCATGAAATAGGAATTTAAAATACATTTCAGGTCCTGTTTGTTTTCATATTGCTAAATTTCCTGTACCTTTCACTGATTACCTTTTTTAAAACTTAAATAAACTTTATTGAGATGTAATTGATATACATTTAAGTGAACCCATTATAAGTGTGCAATTCAATGAGTTTGGGTAAATATATACATACGTGTAACCACAAGCACAGTAAAGATAGAAATTTCCATCATTCCAGAAAGTAGGAAGGCCTACCTGTTTATAGTCCATCCTATGATCACATATTTGGCTTGTGACGATTAATCTTCTTTATGTGACTACAGAGGAGGTCTGCATATTATAGAAGTTCATATAATGGAATCATACAGTACATACTTTGTACTCCTTTTTTTCTTCTCAGAATAATGTTTTTGAGACACAACCTTTTAAAAACTGAAGTACAGTTGATTTACAATATTATATTAGTTTCAGGTGTACAGCATAGTGATTAAATATTTTTGCATATTATACTCCATTATAAGTTATTGTAAGATAATGGCTATAATTCCCTGTGCTGTACAATATACCCTTGTTGCTTATCTATTTTATACATAGTAGTTTGTATCTTTTAATTCAATAACCCTAATTTGTTCTTCCCCTCCTCCCTCTCCCCTTTGGTGACCATAAGTTTGTTGTCTGTATCTGTGAGTCTGCTTCTGTTTTGCATACATTCATTTGTATTATTTTCTAGATTCCACATATAAGTAATAGCATAAAGTATTTGTCTTTCTCTGACTTATTTCATTAAGCATAATATTCTCTAGGTCTATCCACGTTGCTGCAATTGGCAGCATTTCATTCTTTTTATGGTTGAGTAACATTCCATTCTCTCTCTCTCTCTCTCTCTCTCTCTCTCTCTCTCTCTCTCTCTCTATATATATATATATCTCATTCCATTCTCTCTCTCTCTCTATATATATATCTCACATCTTCTTTATCCATTCATCAAGACACTCCCCTTTTGATGCATGTGTCAGTCCTTGGTTCTTTTGATAGGAGGGTGGTATTTATTGTATAAACACAATTTGTTCATCTATTCATGTGTTGATGGCTGTTGAGGTAGATTTTGGTTTGGGACTATTATGAATAAACCTATGATGAACACTTTGAATATATGTTTTTTTGTTAATATATGCTTTTGTTTCTCTTGGGTAAATATCTCAGAGTAGGATGACTGGTTAATATGATAAAGGTATGTCTAACTTATAGGAAACTAATCAACTGTTTGCCAAAGTGGCATATTCTTACCAGCAACTCTCATACACTCCTATATGGAGCTCCATTTGCTCACTAATCTGACCAACTTTTGGTACTGCCAGTGTTTTAAAATTTTGGCCATCCCAGGTGTACAGTAGTTTTTATTTGAATTTCCTGCTGACTAATGATTTGAAGTACATTTTCAGGTGCTTATATTACTTTTTTTCTGATGTTTCCCTTTAAATATTTTGTCCATTTGGAAAATTGGATTGTGTCTTCATATTGTTGAGTTATAAGAGTATGGTATATATTCTCGATACAAATCATTTTTCAGATATATGTATTGCAAATATATTATTGTAGACTCATTTTATTAGTATCTTTTGAAGAACAAATTTTTAAAATTTTGATGTTCAATTTATCAACGTGTCCTTTTATGACTTGTGTTTTTTCTATTCTATCTTAGCCTATCTGAAAGTCAAGATTTTTTCCATGCTTTCTTCTAAAGTTCTAAAGTTTTAAGTTCTCACATTTAAGCCTATAATCATTTTAAGTTAATTTTTGTGTATGGTATGAGGTAATGGACAGGCTTTATTTCCATATAAATAATCAGTTTTAGAGCAGTTTTTCTTGAAAAAACTATCTTTTCCCATTGAATTACTTGGGTTCCCGAAAATCAATTCACCATATGTGCATGGGTCTATTTTCAGACCCTGAATACTTTCCCATTGATCTATTTGTTTATCCTTATGTCCTACTTTGACTTTATAGAAGATCTTGAAACTAAGTTATATGATTCCTCCATTTTTTCTTCTCTTCCAAACTGTTTTAGCTATTCTGTAATGTTTGCATTTCCAAATACATTTTTGAATCAAATCACTTTCTTAAAAAAATCCTGCTGAGAATTTGTTTGGGATTGAGTTGAACCTATAGATCAATTTGGGGGAGAATAAACAACTTGAGTCTTTCAATCCATGAACATGTAATTTCCACCCATTTATTTTAGTCCTCTTTAATTTTTCTCAGCAAAGTTTTGCAGTTTTAAAGGAACAAAAGTTAAACATATTTTGTTAGATTTATTCCCCAGTATTTACTTTTTGATGCTATCCTAAATGGTATTTTTAAAATTCAATTTTCAATTGTTTTAGTATACAATTTATTTTTGTATCTTGTTTCCTGAAACTCTACTCAACTTATTATTAGTTCTCAAAGTTTTTCTCTAGATATTTTTAGAATTTTCTCTCTATATGATTATGATACCTATGAATAAAAACACTTTTATTCTTTCTTTCCCTATCTGTATGCCTTTTTTTCTTTTTCTAGCCTATTGAGCTAGCTTGGAACTCTAATACAAAGCTGAATAGTAGTGGTGAGAGCAAACCTCCTTACCTTGTTTTTGTCTTTCACGGGAAATAGTTTAGTTTTTACCATTGAATATTATCTTAGCTATAGGTTTTTCATAGATAACTCCACCACATTAAAAGATGAGAATAGGTGTTAAAATTTGTTAAATAATTTTGCTACATCTATTGATAGAATCACATGGTATTTCTCCCTATTTTCTTAATATGATAAACTATATTGATTGATTTTAGAATGCTATACAAATCTGCCAATGCTCGAATAAGCCCCACCTTATCATGATGTATTTTTTTATGTATTGCTATATTTGATATGATAATATTTTGTTAAGGAATTTTGCATCTATATTCATGAAGGTCTTCAGTTTTCTTGTGATATCTTTGTCTAGTTTTGGTATCAGTGGTACCAAAGTGGTATCAGTTTTGGTATCACTTTTGGTTTCAGTGTGTCAGAGCGGGTGCTGGACTCAGAGGAATAAAATAAGTTGAAAATGTTCTTACATCTTCTGTTTAGAACAGGTCTTGGCATAGAAATACTATTTATTTCTTAAATGTTTGATAGACTTCACCAGTAAGGACACCTCTACTTTTTTATTAGAAGTTTTTAAATGAAAATTCCAATTGTTTTAATAGACCTATTGCTATTCAGATTTTCCATTTCTTCTTGTGCTGTTGGTAATTTGTGTTTTTCCAAAAATATTTCCATTTTATTTAAGTTGTCTAATGTATAGCCATATGACAGTTCTTAGTATTCTCTTATTATTTTAAAAATATCTATAAAATATCTCCAGTTCTGGTGGAATATAGTCTAAGTTTATTTCTCACTCAAGTAAGAGTTGCTAGAGGTCATATTAACCCTCAAGGGCTCCCAAGCATATATTGAGTCAGTGATCTAGGCTGTTAGATCTTGTGTTTCTGCAGTCTCCTTGCATGGTTTCCATATCCACTGCTAAATGAAGATAGAGCTAGAATGTCTTGCAGGGTTTTTCCGTGTCTCACTTTGTAAGTGAAGCATGCCATTTTCCTTCACAGCTTTTGGCCAGAAATAGTTGCTTGGCTCTATCCAGGTGCAAGAGATCTAGGTGAGATAGTCTTCATTGTGCCCAGTAAGGAGAGAACTCGATATTGATGGCCACTAATTATGTCTACCTCAATGTGTATCTGTCACCATATTTTGCTTCTGTCCAATAGTGAACAGGGTGCTTCTGACCATATCATATGTCTGTAATCCCTCCAACTGTTCAAAGGGCTTTCATATCCATTATATTAATATGTTTCTTAACCAATCTGTGAGTTATGCAGAGCAGGTTGTTTTAACCATCTTACCTTGGGTAGGTATGGTGAGGCCAAACACAGATCAGGAGAAAGAAAACAGAAACATACAGTTTTGCTCTACCCACAGTTCTCTGGAGAGAACACAGCATGCCACTCGGGGAAGCACTGGGGTGGGTAATGAAGCAAAGGGAGGTGCACTGTGGGCAAGCACCTTTATTGGGGTTTCTGCAGGAAAGAAAGAGCAAGGCAGGGCCAGCGGATTTAGGATTGGCTAATTTGGATAATTTTAGTAGGCTTTGGGCCATAAGGGCTGTCAGGAATTGTCTGTTACCTGGCCCTGGGATGATTAGAGACCTGAAGTATGAGAGTTTGATAAGGGACGTAGCTGGAAGTGTGGACTTATTTTATTTGGTTGCTTAAGAAGGGGAACTGATGGGCTTCCCTGGTGGCGCAGTGGTTGAGAGTCCGCCTGCCGATGTAGGGGACGCAGGTTCGTGCCCTGGTCCGGGAAGATCCCGCATGCCGCGGAGCGGCTGGGACCGTGAGCCATGGCCGCTGGGCCTGCGCGTCCGGAGGCTGTGCTCCGCAATGGGAGAGGCCACAAAAGTGAGAGGCCGACGTACCGCAAAAAAAAAAAAAAAAAAAAAAAAAAAGAAGGGGAACTGACTGACGTCTAGCCAGCTCCTCAAAACCGGGTCAAGATAGTGCTTAAAAGCTGATTTTCAGGGCTTCCCTGGTGGCGCAGTGGTTGAGAGTCCGCCTGCTGATGCCGGGGACGCGGGTTCTGTGCCCTGGTCCAGGAAGATCCCACATGCCGCGGACCGGCTGGGCCCGTGAGCCATGGCCGCTCAGCCTGCGCATCCGGAGCCTGTGCTCCGCGGCGGGAGAGGCCGCGACGGTGAGAGGCCCGCGTACCGGGAAAAAAAAAAAAAAATTTACAGAGGTATTATTTATTGTCCCCATTTTACATTTAGAGAACTGAGTCACATTAGGGTTAGATCATTTACGCAAGCTCATCTAATTATTACCTAGAAGGCCCTAGGGTTAGAACACAAAAATCTGATTCACTGATGGATGTGCTTCCAGTTCAGTACCTTACACATAAAGGAGGTTTAATAAATGCTGCCGTGAATCACACTACCCAGTCAGAAGCCTGGGTTTCCCACTCTGTGGCCTCATTTAGAGGTGTGGCTCTTCCTCTTCTCATACAAGACCATGATGTGTCAGTGTGCCAGAGCGGGTGCTGGACTCAGAGGAAGTGCCTTCTCACTCCAGTTCTCAATGAAGGCAGTCTTTCCATCTGCTTTCATTACAGGGATTACAGACACATAATATGGTTTGAAGAGGCAGCACATAAGAAAAAGACAGCAGATACGGAGGCCAAGGTGGCAGCCTTCCAGGGGATGGCAATAATTAAAGCTGGTGCATGAAGCTTTTCCCAGACTAGATTTCCCTAGCACAAGGGTTAGCCTAAAACTTCAGTGCCATCCTTTTAAAGGGTACATGCATAGATAGAACCATCACATTCAACATATGCCTAAGAGTCTCAAGAACTAAATGGTGCTCCCCACCACCCATTTCCCAAGCAATGCTGATCAAGGCAAGCTTGCGGACTGCTGAATTCAGTTTTCTGGGGCACAGCAAATTACCAGGAGTTAGCATGTTGTGGTGTGTAGGCCATGTGAATACCAAGACCTATTTGCAAACACTATAGGAAAGCTAAATTGAGTTAATTTCAATTTCTTGAATTGAAACACTGAATTAAAAAACAATTTAAATGTATCGCTCTTTTAGAAAAATATCAATGCTTTAAAATTAATTTCATTTTTTAAATGTACCATTAACTCAATAAAGCCTTTTGGGCTTTTTAAGCTAATTGTCTTTGAACTCATTTTAAATTCAAAAGTCTTTATAATTTTGATAATATTTTAAAAACTATCCTCACTATAGCAGTTCATATTATAAACTTAGAAGGACACAGAAAAAACTAATGAGGCCCTTGTACAACAATGTTACACATATTTTTGAACCATTTGTATTATTTTTGTAGAACAGTAGGAGTTATCCCACTTTGTTTAATGAAATCATATGTGTGTATGTATCTGTATGTATATATGTACACAGTAAAAATTTCTAAATTCATGGAAAAAATTCCAAAGACTCTACACTAGAATGTTATCTCTAGGGAACAGACAACATGAGTATTTTGCTATAATTTTTATACTTTTATTATTTTAACTTGATTAGTGCTAGCAAGTTGTTATAATTTCTATAACTGACAAAACATATAATTTAATAGATATTTTAAGCTCCAAAGCCAACAATTTGTTTGAATATGGTCAGTTCATTTTGCCCACATGGGAACAGGATTTAAGGCTCTTCTTAGCAGTTTGGCCACATATTATGAACATTTTCCATGCCATGACTCTTCCACAACAACAATATTTTAAATAGTTTCATAATATCCCACTTTATAAATATATAATCACTCACTGTCAAGTTTCAAATTTCAATGGGGACACATGTTCATTGAGAATAATACAGAAGTGAGGTTGGAAAGTAAATGGATTCTCTTCTCACTTTCCACTCCTTTAGAGGAACACATTTTAAAAAGTTTAACATATGTTTTTCTAGACATTTTACTATTTACATACAAATTCAAACAGTATAAGAGAGTATCCAATGAAAAGAAAATCATTCTTTCCCTGTCCCACACCGTCTTTTAACTGTTCTATTTTTAATGCTTCTACTAGTAATTCAGATATGATTTACCAACTTAAAATACCATTTGTTGATTTGCTTAGTGTATGAGACATACCTGTCACTTACACGTCTTCCTTTTCCTTTCAACTGTCAATCGTCCTGTTTTAGTTTTAAGTCTATTGTTTTATTTTCTAGTTTTGAAATTATATTAAAGTATCTATTTCTTGACCCATCTACGTACAATTACATTTTCCTTGCTCCTTGAGGGCTCCTTGAGGGCTAGGGACCTGGATTCCACATGTTTTGCATGGCATCTGCACAAATGTACCAGGATTCTAGCTCATTCGATGGCCCAACTCTTCCTTCTAGAGCAGCTCTAGATCCTAGTCTCAAAGACGGCAGACTCTGCATTCTGACTGGTAAAAAACCCACAGAGAAAGGACAGGTAGGGAAAATGTGTAGCCAGCGTTCCTGGTTTGTCTTCGTCCACTGTCTTGAATCTGTTAGGGCCCAGATCTGACTTCTTTGCATGTATGGGCACAAGGCCCACGGAGGCTTTAAGACAGTGACTAAAGAATGGATTTATCCTTTTCTCCAGACACGCTCATGAGCAAGAAGGAGGAGGAGGTCAGATCTGTCACCAAATGCTCTTCAATATTCCCCAAATTACTAACTGTCTTCAAAAGGTAAGGTTACCAAGCAAAGGGCTGGGATTTTCTGGAGATAGTTTTTCAGAGAAGCATTATTTCAATGGCTTGACCTGTCAGCCTGGGATCATGCACAGGTTGACAGATTTTTCAGACAGAATGGTGTTCCAATACTCCCGCTAGTTCTGGGCAGGAAGGCAGGGAGGATTTGGGGAAACAGCAACTATTGTGATGGAGAAAGAGCTGTCCTGCTCGCCCTTTTAGAAATAATCCTCACATCTGTACAGCACTTCTCAAACCATTCTCAAATCCATCCTTAGATGGATTACACAGGAGGTTCACATCAGTCAGACCTAACCCACCCATTCTTCAGCCAGTACAAGCAAGGTTAGGATCACTTACACTGCTTGTTTAATCATCAAGGATTTCCCCCACCTTGTTTCCACCATGTTCCAGTTCTACAGTTTCTTAACTGTAGCTAATTTCCCACTATTGGCTCCACGTCCGCTTTTCGGCAAAATCCTTGGAGATTTTTATGACTGCATTTCCTCTCTCTTACACTTGTTTTACCATCTAATTGCCTGCCTCTTCCTTTTTTAAAAATGACTCATCTATATCAAGTCTTTCCAAGGCATTCTACTTGGTGTGCATAAAAAAACAACTCTCTTTTCATGTTCGTCTTCCATTGGCTTATGTGACATTTAATTAAACTACATCATTACAAGAGCATACATACAGGCATAAATGGTTGGGGTACAATCACAGCTGACATGGCTGAGCATCCCACTCAATTGGTGGAAGTGACAGTGTTAATATATATCAGAAATTAGCCAACTAGCAGAGAGCCTTCAGCCTGCTGTGCCGTCAGTCAATATGATTTACCAAAGACATGGAAAGGATTCATTAAATAGTTGGTTAAGGGAGAGCAGTTCAGAGAGCTGGCACTTCCATGAATTCTACAAAGATTAGTCATGAGAGCTCTTTCTGCATCACAGAGGGCACTGCTCTAGCTTGTATCCCTGGGACCTGAGTCTTGATTAGCCTGTATGTGGCTAGCACCTTGGCAGACCCATTTTGGACGAGGGAGGCTGGGAGGATGTGGGGATGGTTCAGACTCCCCTGAAATTGTCTTCCAAATTTCAGAGTTCAATGAAATTGAACTAAATCAGGATCACTAAATTGTGAGCTGAGCATAGCTCCAATGATATCTATTGTGGTGGGTAGAGTAGTGCCTCCCCCTAAGATGTCAATATCCTAATCCTTAGAATTTGTGAATAAATTAGCTTACATGGCAAAGGGAAATTAAGGCTGCAGATGAAATTAATGTTGCTCATCACTGTACCTTAAAATAGGGACATTATCCTGGCAGGCCCAATGCAATAAGAAGGGTCCTTACAAGTGGGAAAGAGTGAGTTGGAGGTAGATGTGACCCTGGAGAAGCTCGAAATAGTTCAGTGTCAGGAGAATTCAACCTACCGTTGTTGGCTCTGAAGATGGAAAGGACCACAAGTGAAGGACTGTGAATACCCTCTAGAAGCTGGGAAAGGCAAGAAAAACAAATCCTCCCCGTAAAGGAATGTAGCCCTGCAAACACCTTGATTTTAGCGTCCTGAGACATGCCTCAGACTTCTGACCTCCAGAACTGTAAGATAATAGGTTTGTGTTTTTTTGTTTTTTTGCAGTACGCGGGCCTCTCACTGTTGTGGCCTCTCCCGTTGCGGAGCACAGGCTCCGGACACGCAGGCTCAGCAGCCATGGCTCACGTGCCCAGCCACTCCGCGGCATGTGGGATCTTTCTAGACCGGGGCACGAACCCGTGTCCCCTGCATCGGCAGGCGGACTCTCAACCACTGCACCACCTGGGAAGCCCCGAGGTTTGTCTTTTTTAAGCCGCTAAGTTTGTCATAATTTGTTATAGCAGCGTAGGCAACTAGTACCTCTACCTTCTTATTTCTGTGACATCGTCTGCTTTCCTAATAAAGGAAATTACATTTATAGGATTTATTTAATGTAAGCTCTGAATTTTACAACCCCTTCCTACTCCCCGCTGTGTTTAAAAGTAGTTTTAAAGCTGCTGCTTGTGACTAGAGGAATGTAAAATAAAGGGCCAAACCTCTTTAAAGCATTTCAAACATTTTGTTGTGACTATCCAAGGAAAGCTTTGAAACAGCAGTTCTCTCGTGGATGGAAAAAGAGCAAGGAGCATGAAGTGCTCTGTGACGTGCCATGATTGATAAGCCAAGGTCCTGGGTGAGCAAGTGTCAGGCCTTGTCTAGAGATGGGAGGGCCTCCCAGGGCAGCTGGCATCATTCCCTGCTGTGCTCAGCTGGACTGGTCCCCAGAGTGACCTTGCAAACACCGGTCACCGCCAAGTTTATCTTGGTCGGTGTTGTCTATCAGCACAGAACCTCTTCCATTTAGACGGTAAGACCCCAGGGAGTTGCAAGAAGAAGCAACGCCAAAGAGAATGCACAATGTTAAGTCACTGGGGCTTTGCATAAACCAGCAGAGGAATCAGAAGGAGGGAGCAAAACATCCCGCGACAGGTACAAGGCCTGTTGTGATAGGAAGATGGAGGACTGTGAAGAAGTGGAACTTTCCCCAACTCAGAATCCAACATAAAGATAAGATACATGTGCAGACAAATAATTTACCAGTCGTGGTGATTAAATCCTGAGTGAGCGCCCAGGTGGTCCATGTTTTGGAGTCAAAGAAGGGTCTTTCACCCTCAGCTCGGGTACGTGTGTGTTGGGGGTCCACTCGTAAGGAAGGAGATAAGCAGAAAAGGAAGATGCTCAGAGTTCTGGACGGGTGTCAGAGTGTCAGCACATACACTTGCTCAGGTGACCCCTGGTTGACCAAGAGGAATGATACGGGAGATTCTGTTATGACACTTGTCCTGAGTGAGGAGTTTGGGTAAGCAGGCTCTCAGCAAATTGTAGCAGTTCTCTAATTTTGAACTAAGAAATTATACTTGGTCTCATTAATAGAGATTCTCTGAGGTTCATGAGAATAGGGGTGACATATATCAGTATTTCTGAAATATTAAGAATTTAGAGATGGGAGAGAAGGTTGCCCAGGATGGATATGTGGCTTGGGACAAGGCGTCTCACCTGAGACTTGATTTTTCTTGTATAACATGGGGTCAAGGGGTTTCCCCTGTAACCTCAGACTTAAGAATAAAGTGAGACATACATAGACTATTTGGTAACTTTGAAGTACTTTGCTTAAGTTATGATTAATATTTTCATTGCTGTAAATAGATTGACTTTAATTCATA
Source organism: Stenella coeruleoalba (assembly GCF_951394435.1). Classification (NCBI taxonomy): domain Eukaryota; kingdom Metazoa; phylum Chordata; class Mammalia; order Artiodactyla; family Delphinidae; genus Stenella; species Stenella coeruleoalba. The sequence continues at coordinate 72,712,651 of NC_137159.1, forward strand.
CCAATTTATCAGAATTACCAAAGTTTATAACAATTTTTCTGCCAAGGTATTTTACGGTCAGAGAACAAATTGGTTCCTTTTTGACCCTGTGACCTTCTTTAGTTGCTATCTCATATCTATTCTCCTTCTCTTGACCAAATTCCATGTTTCTACTTTCTCACCACCCCACTCACTCATCTGTCCCCATCACACTGGTTTATATATCCCCGTTGGTTTATAGAAATTACTTTGGACAAGGTCACTAATGAGCTTCTAATTGTCAGATTCTCTAATAATAGTAACAATAATAATGATGGGGATAGCTAATGTTTATTGAGCTTTCATTATGTCAAGCATGTTTCTAAGTGATTTACATGTATTAACTAACTTAACTTTATCCTGTGAAGTAGGTAATATTATCAATCAGATCAAGAAGGAAACTGGCACAGAGAGGTGTCCCTTGTCTAGGTCAGAGTTTGCAAGCAGCAGAGACAAGACACAAACCTAGGCAATCATACTCCACTGCCACACTTGCAACCACCATGCTATGCTACCTCTTACATTTAGATAGTGAGACCTTCTAGATGTGAATGTTGCTTTCAGTGACAATCCTTGGTTGGGAATGGGGGATTGAAAAGCAAAGTGGGTGTGGGTGTATTAAAACAGTGGAGCTGCATTTAAGTCTAGGGATGTTCCTGCTCTTGTTTTGAGAGGTCTACAGATGAGCCAAGGTTGGCAGCCTTTCTGAGAGTTCTTGGTCTGGGGCTGTGACTGGGCAAGTGCGGAAGGGCAGGATGAAGAGGCTGTAATGGGGGGCCAAGGAGAACCTCACTGGGCATTTGGATGAGTCACCAGCAGGGAGGAGCAGGCAGGGTCAGCAGGGTAGTTCATGGGAAACCAGGGGGACTTTCAAAACCTCTTTGTGGCACCCTGGGGGCTTCAGGATCTGTGGTTTCCTAGTGCATGAGTGTCCCTGTCTTCAGGCTTCGTGATGATGATAAACAACTTACGTTCCTTGGTGGTCCTCACATCTTCAGGACTTGGGTTAAAATGGCAAACTGGCACTTCTAATAGAGCAGACAGCATGCTCCTGTACCCTTGTTAACTTCCTCTTTGCCTCCCTAGGGGTACAGTGAAGCTGGACAGAAAAAGCAGAGCCCATTGCCGTCTGCCTGTGTACATGTCCGCATCCTACAGAGATGTGAGAGAAAAGGAAGGAAGAGACATTTTGAAATGCTATTTTGAGGGAAAAGCCTCAAAAATGAAATGGAGCTGTAGTCAACTAGAATACAGATGTGTTAGCTCGCCTGTTCTGGGATAAGTTATTTTTTCAGATGTACATAAAGCAATTTAGCCACTCATAAATTTGATGAGTCAAGACATAATCCCTTAAAAAGCAATGTTGGGTAATTTGCCTGTTATTTTATGGAAACCATTTAGTAACCACATAATGTAGGTGAGAGTCGACAGTGTAAATATACCTCACACTCCCAATCAATGGGGAGTCACTGAGAGAGGATTCAGGGAGCACCCTGGGGCAACTTCATGTACCATGTCCGTGAGTGTACAAATCTGTGTGCGTGTGCACATGGATGTGAATGTAGGCATGGATGAAGGCCGCTTTGTTTGTGTAAAGACAGTTTATTTTGTCAACAGAATGAAAATAATCTGACATGGCAATTCTGACTCTCCATGACTGGGAAAATGTTGGTTTTTGTCTCCAGAATAAAGTACCTCGGGTCTGGAAATCTTACAGCTAATTAAATAATTTTTTCAAATGGACACCAAACAGGACAGTGTCTATTTTGGGAGCCCGATTTCTTCCATGAATTTCCTACCTCCTCCCAAAGCCCATACCCCTGTTGGAAACATGACTGAGATGCTCTGCTGGTCCTATGGAAGTCCCCCCAGTCTATGTTCTCTGGGCAGAGGATCAAATTACCTACCATGATCCCTTCTCACTCTCTTCCTCTTAATAATAGAACATTACCCCCACCCTGAGATTTAGCTGGGAACGTGTACACATCTACAGAGATAGAGGTTGATTACTCAGCCCCCTTATGGTTTAGCTGTGGCATGTGGTTAAATTTTGACCAAGAAAGTGATAATAGAAGTGATATAGGTAAACTTCTGGACTGAGTTTTCTAATGAAGCTATGTGTCTTTCTCTCTTTCTTTCCCCCTCCTCTCTGACTAGGAAATGGTAATCGAAGCTGCTCCCTTGGACCCATTGATGGAAGCTTCAGATTGAGGATGGCAGAGCTGCTCAAACTTCCTGAACTGTTGGATGAGACAGAAATGAACTTCTCTTTTATTTAAGCCTCTGGATTTTGGGTCTCTTTGTTATACCAACTTTCCTGTAACCTAACTAAAAGATCTATATGCAGGACCAATTTGTGCCCTAACATATTCTGGTTGACATCTCCCCCCAAAGCCTAGATCTACTCCCTGAAGACTAGAGAGAGCTGCATGAGAGCAGAGCTCAAGACATTGTGGTTTGTTTAAACTATGACTCCTTGGAAAGTTAAGAAATGGAATTCATTGCAGTAGCTGGGAGAACATCACCAAGAAATTCACCATTAAATGTTTTGTTGTTGCTGATTGTGTAACTTCTGATTTTGATATAATTTCAAAATTATACAAAACTTACAGGTAGGTTGCAAGAGTAGTGCAGGAACATTTGCAAACCCGCTTTTCGGATTTACCAACTGTTGTGCCCATTTTACTTTCTCATTCTCCTCTATTGCGTGTGTGTCTACTAATATATTCTTTTTTTCTGAATTACTTGAGAGTGAGGAGACTGTCTTTATGATTTTTTACTTTTTGGAAAAACATAGCCCAGTTATTTGTAGAATGTTCCTCAAACATGATTAGATTTAGGTTGTATATTTTGAGCAGGAATGTCATAGAAGTGATGCTGTGCCTTCTCAGTGCCTCATATCAGAAGTCAAGTGATGCCCATCTGTCACTTTGATCATCAGGTAAAGGTATTATCCACCAGGTTTTTCCATTGTAAGGTTACTCTTCTTCTCTGTTTATTTAGTAAAGAATGTGTGGGCAGATACTTTGGGGCCATGTAAATATCCTGTTGCTCATCACACTTTTAAACCAGTTTTAACATCCACTGTTACATTTTATATACTAGGAATTTTTAACAAAGACTTACTTGAGGAAGGTGCAGGTGCTTAGGACTATCTACCTTGGAAGAAAGAGACCTGGAGTCTAGTTTCAGCCCATCAACCCCAGACTTTGATTTCCTTTTTTGTAAAGTGGATGGTCATGTTCTTGGGTGAAATGACTTCTGTCTGGTTCTCTGAATCCAAGGATCTGGCATTTATAGACAGGGGTACTCCTGGCATCTTCAGAAGGAGAGTTCTTTGAGGTGCAAAACTGTCACATGCTTTGTAGGATCCTTGGCATCCCTGGCTGTTGTTTACTAAAATTCCAGAAGTTTTCTGCCCTGGAGAGGTTTTAAAACATGGCTGTTCATTGTTTGACACCTCTCCTGTCAAGAGGTGAGGCCCATGTTACCTTTCCCTGAATCTGGGTGTGCCTGTGCTCAATTTGGCTGATACAGTACAGCAAAAGTGACACTGTGTGACTTCTGAGCTTTGGTCCTAAAATGCCATGTAACTTCCCCCTTGTTTGCAGGAAGTCTTAATCTTGGAGGCTTGAGATAGCATGTAAGATGTTGGCTTCCCTGAGGGTGCTACGCTATATACAGTTGCTCTGGTCAACAGTCCCAGCTAAGGCCACCTTTGAGTCATCTTGGCCCAGGTACCAAACATGTGAATGAAGAAGTCTCTACATGATTCCGGCCTACGGTTATTTGAGAACTTCTCAGCTATTTGAATCTTCCTAGCTGAGATCCTGGGTTGTTGTGGAGTAGAGGCAACTGTACCCCTTCTGAATTTTTTTTTTTTTTTTTTTTTTTGTGGTACGCGGGCCTCTCACTGTTGTGGCCTCTCCCGTTGCGGAGCACAGGCTCCGGACATGCAGGCTCAGTGGCCATGGCTCACGGGCCCAGCCGCTCCGCGGCATGAACCCATGTCCCCTGCATTGGCAGGCGGACTCTCAACGACTGCGTCACCAGGGAAGCCCCCTTCTGAATTTTTGACCCACAAAAATGTGAGTATAATAAAATGGTCGTTGTTTTATGCCATTTTAATTTGGAGGGCATTGCTATGCAGTGATACCTGGGACATCCGTACCTTTCCAAGTCCCCCTGAAGGATTGTACCACCCTCAAGTGGGAGCCACTGTGGATTCTAGCCTAATGCTTTCACTTTCTACTACTTGTCGACAAAATATATTTTAAGTCAAAATATTATGATACGGTGAGTGTTGTCTGTTTCTCCTATGTGTCCTCAGAGGGAACAAGGGCATTACTTTTGTGGGTTTTTTTGTAATGTCAGCAACCCTTGTTTACTCTCTAAAGTTTATTAGGAACCATGGCATGTTCATGGGACACTGATTACTTCCAAATAATAAGTACTTATAATAAGCAATATCAGTCATACTGTGCTTTTGGAATAGCTGTGATCCTGAAAAGGTGGTAATAAAATGAATTCTATAGAGGGAATCCTATTTCTTTAGAGGCTTGACTTACATATTTGAAGATGTATTCCAGACTCTTCTGTCTCACTGCCTTTAAAGACTTTAAGACTGACACTAAAGTCTGGGTAAGTGAGGACAGTGAGAGCTTTGAGTGATCCCTGTCTGGACTTGACATAGGTACTGTAACTGCCTTCTCTTGACATCTAATGGCTGCCCAACCTGAGAGGGAGGTGGAACCCTAAACATTCCTCATTCATTCGTTCATTCATTCATTCATTCAACAAACCAGGAATTGTATTAGGTTTTGGTGATAGAGCACTGGAGAAGGCAGGCACAGTTCTTTCCCTCATGGAGCTTACATTCAACCTAGCAGGATGCACAATAAGTGGGTAGTTTACAAGTTTGGTGATTACAGTAACACTGTGCCTCTCACTGTCTGTGGCAAAGGACCTGTTTGTTCTTCCTATCTATGGGTCATCTATCTGGCATTTCTGATTTCTCACCTGTCACGGGTAGATATATCCTATTACACACGACTGAATACAATTTGAGCCACTGTGATTTACCACTAAGTCTGACAACACCCAGATTAGTCTGTATGCTGTTCAAAAAAGATGAATCCACAGATTACTGGCTGGTTGTTGTGGAATGTCAAATTGCTATCCAAGTATTGACATATTTGCTTTTAATGTCTCTGTTCATCTCATTGCAGATCACTGACAAATAGTTCATACTCTAGCCCTGGTCCACAGACCACACTTTGAGTAGTACAACTGTAGAGAAGTAGTATAGGAGGGTATCATGTTGTCAGTTGTTGCCCTTCTTCACATATTTCTCAACAAAAATTAGAAAATTGGAGGGAGTTTTCTTACAATGTGACTGTCTTATGTTCCATCTTATTTTTAATTCCAGCTTGATATGGGAGAATTAATGAGCAGAGGCTGGGAGTCATCACCTTACCTCTTAGAATCCACCTGTTGCTCACAAGGACATGCAGGTTCCTTTCACGTTGTTCCCAGGATCATTCCGTTCAGGGCCTGGCAGGGATGATGCAGACAGAGTTAACTTTCGGTATTCCAAGTTCCTACGTACCTAATATTGATATCATGATTCTCTAATGCTGGGTACCCTCTCAGGAGGGTACAAGGAAGAAAGTAACTCAAAACAGCTTTACATCATTCCACTTATGAAATTCTCACTGATATCATCTGAATTTTATAGGTAAAGAAATGGTAACATACTAAGTAAGGAACTCTCTTGGGTGAAAAAATAAGAAAAGGAACACTCAAATTTTGAATAATTTTTTTCCAGGATTTAAAAAACTGGAAAAAAACAATTTCAAAGCGTGGAAGAGGGTAGCTTTTCATGAGCTAGAATTTCTCAGTAATTCCAATTATAAATATTTTTCTTATGAATAATTTCTCCTTAAAATTAAATAATCCAAAATGCAATGAATTATGCAGCAGCTAGGCAGAATATTACACTAGCTTGCTTTGTGCAAAATGAGAAAAAGAGTCTGTTCTATCCCAGATTCTATCTACCAGCCTGAGGTGAGAGGGCTGGCCTTAGGAGTACCATGTGGTGAGGCCTCTGGGGAAGATCATGTAGCCCCTCTATTTCTCATGTCTAATCTGGCCACAGGGCAGAATTTCACAACAGAGCAGGGAAATCAGCTAATCACTGACACCTTGCCAGCTGTGGAGTACATTCAGTGAGGAATTGGAACTGGCAAATGAAGTCTTGCTGCTTGTGTCCAGATCTATTTACCTGAAAAAAATCATTCCCACCAAAAAAAAGAAAAAGAAAAAATCCAAAGAGCAAACAACAACATCCAAACCAAACAAGAAATTTAAAGGCCACTATCAAGCGTCTTTTCTCCTGCTTTTCCTTCAAAATACCAGTGTTTATTTAATAGACCCACAGCCCCAGGGTGGAAACAAACAGATCAATCACCAGAGTGTTCCATTGTGCCCATTATCCTGACATCCAGTTGATGGTATTTATCTGAGTCTGAAAGTCATCACACGGGCACAGGTGCAGCTGATGTGGCATGACATTGGTGCTATATAAAGGGCTGAGAGTGACAGCATGAAGGTAGAGGAAATCATGCCTAAGCATTCCAGGCAGCCAGCCCACCTCCCAGCCCTCCTGCCCACTGCCTCACCTGAATTACCTACTGGTCATGACCATCATGTCCCATCATCCACTTTAATAGCAGTTGGTACTCTGCTTGCTGCCTGCTCTGCCTGTCGCCAAGCCTCAGAACATCTCGTGGGACCATCTTTCTCTGCTGGGATGAACTCATGATGTTTTTGTTTTCTCTTTTGTTGTTTTGTTTTTTGCTCCCTCGCATGGAGCTGTGTTTATTTCTCAGAGAGCATACAAGTTTCGCAGGAAAAGAGTCTGCCCATATTTGAAAGACAAAGACTGAGGCTTGAGATTTTTGACCTAAACAAAACTCTCACATAAGCCAGGAACTTAAGGACACTAAAGGCAGTGTGAGTCCTCTGCATTTTAAATGCTGGTTTATGAATGAAGAAGGATAACTACCTACCACATGGGAGCCAAATCTAAGCTAGTACTTTATGTAGCTTAAATAAACGAATTGCCACAAAAAGCTTGAGCTTGTCCAAGTGACTGGTGGGCTGTTTGCTTGAGTTGACAGTCATTCCCTGGTAATTTGGGCAGGGTCACTGGAGAAATCCATCAACATTTTGGTGATGAGCCAATGGTCATCATCTACCCAGGGTCCAGAGTTGAAGCTCCGGTAGGAGCCTCTGTCTACAAACTGCATCTTTTGGGAGCCACTTGTGTGTTTTTAGGACATGAAGGTTTATAAAGAAAATGTCATAGACATTCACAACCCTCCAAGAGCTTTGTTTCTAACCAGGAAGGAAAGCACATTGCTGAAATCTGTCAAGTATTAGGTGCACAGAACAAGCATGGACTGGGGGCCTTGACCCCTTAATTCCAAGTATTGCCACAGAGGACTCAGTGACCTACTAGGGTAAGTAAAGCATGTTAGGTCCCCCTGGAAAGGAGATCACAAATGATCTAAGCCTATGGGTAGTAGTGTTACTGACCCTTTCGAGTCCCCAACAAGGGTCCTTCTGCCTGGTGCTGTTCAGGCCAATAGAATGAGATGGAGTTTAGTTCAGAAGCAAATGAAATTTTATTCTTTGCTTAGAGAATAGTGTAGTGCGAGCTCCGGCTCTAGAGTACACGTTCTCTCTCTGTGGGCGGGGCTGCTTTACAGGATTCTCTGCTGGGGAGAAAGGGGCGGAGTTCTCGCGGGCCTGGCGCAGCTCTCTCGGGGCTGATGCAGCTCTCGCGGGGCTGAGGCAGCTCTCTTGGGGCTGACGCAGCTCTCGCGGGGCTGGCGCAGCTCTCGCGAGTTGGGTGCCCCGTCTCTGCACGGGGCGCGCCCCCGCCATCTTGAATTAAGGTGTCCTGAGCAGTGCTCTCGCACGTTCTCCACTGAGCCGAAGAGCCGGGAACAGCCACCTGGCACAGGAAACTCTGTCTGAAGAGTGCAAGGTGCAAGGCCTCTGAACTCGGCACCCTATGAGCAAGTGAAACTACATTAAGCACAAAGGAAAAAAAAAAGGTTAGACTTTATCTTGTTACCCAGATTCTATTTTGATTTCCTGGGAATTGTTCATGGGCTTTGCCGGTGACCGTAGGAATAATAACACTGTGCGTGTTCCCTGTCCTGGCACCAGTTTTCTAACCTAAGGTAGGAAACACACCCTCCAAATCACAGAACCCCAAAATTATTGCAACTCAAGCTGTCTGGATCAGTATCATTTTTCTCATGTAAAACACGCGCTGATTTGACGTCCCTAAGGACTCATTAGCTAACTCACTAGCTTTTGCGGTTGCAGGAACTTATGACATTGCACGGTGGGCTGTATGTGCGCGGGCGGTCGGGGTGGGCTATGAACGGGGTTAGGTGTCCTGTAGGACCCTGAGAGCAGAACTGGAAACTTCAGCTCTGCTACCATGGTGAGCAGTGCTGTTAAAGCTTGCCCAGTGCACACCTTCAGGAAGGCTTCTCTCAGGGATCAAAACTCTGGTAGTTTTTTTGTTTTTGCGGTGCGGTACGCGGGCCTCTCACCGCTGTGGCCTCTCCCGCTGCGGAGCACAGGCCCTGGACGCGCAGGCCCAGCGGCCATGGCTCACGGGCCCAGCCGCTCCGCGGCATGTGGGATCCTCCCGGACCGGGGCACGAACCCGCGCCCCCTGCATCGGCAGGCGGACTCTCAACCACTGCGCCACCAGGGAAGCCCAGAACTCTGGTAGTTTTTAAAGTAGCATATCCATTAATTCATTTACTCATTGATTCTTGCATCATTTAATTCAGTAATTCAACAGATACCTATATGTGTAAACAGTCTGCCAACCCCTCTTTCTAGGGTATGTATGGAGCCCCCCATTTAAGTTCTTTTCGAAGGTTTACCTATCCTGTTCACTCATTCATTCATTCATTCATTCAATAACGTTCTTGCCCTATGGAGCCTGCATCCTCTTACAAGACTCTGTAGGAGAGAAGTACTAACAGTTCTTTACCCAGGACCTCTGGTGTGGAGCTGGGATGATTTGTGGCTGCTTAGGATACAACCTAAGCTGTAAACTCTTCCCAGAGTCAGGCAGGGTTCATGGCAGTATTTGCTCTGGAGGAGATATGTTAGGAGGAAAGGCAGTAATCCATGTTTTTTTAAAACTTGTCTGTAGATGTTTTGAAAGTTGCAGCTGTGTACCTATGAAAACACTAAGCAGAAGGAACAGAGTCTTGTCTTGGGTTAGTTTTGTCATTACCCACCCTACTGTTTACCCTGTGTTGTCAACCCTAGCTAACTTCTCCCGTGTTTCCTTGTTATTCTTCAAGCTTCAGCTCGTGTGCTCCTCTTCCAGGAAACTTCCTGATTATAGCAGAATGGTTTCGTATAGCCCCTCTGAGCATCTCCGTCCCTTAGTGTCTGCATATTTCATGGAGGCCTGGAGGTCTTCATAGTTCATAGAGGGCATATTGTTTCTCTCTGTCTAGACTCTGGCCTCCTTGGAGAGCAAGCATCAAGTGCAGTCCCTCCCATCCAGTTCTTGAACAGTGGACACATTGTTTCAAGGGCACTGATGACTTCCTGATACTTCAGTGGCTGGCCAGATATGTAGTTGGATCACACCCTGAGGTTACCTTGGCTTTCTGTACAGGTAAGAACTTAACCCTGGCAGCAGTGAGGCCTATCTTCAGCTGTTTCCACTCTGTATGTTTAGTTGCTAGTAGTGCCCTGAGGGCTGCCGTTCCCTCCTCTGCAGATTTTCCTGTTGGAACTTTGCATGTGTCAATTTGCCTGCAGACACTACTGTGGTGTCACACGTGTGACTTGATGAGACAAGTCACACGTGTGACTTGATTTTCCTAACTGAAACAATTCTGGTGATTAGCTCCAGCTCTGTTCTACCAGCCCATACAGCTGGGATGTGCTGCAGTGTCTACACACACACACACACACACACACACACACACACACACACACACCCCACACACATACACACACACCCCACACACCACACACACACACACACACACACACACACACACACACACCCCACACACATACACACACACCACACACACACACACACACACACACACACACACACACACACACACACACACACACACCCACACCCCCACCCCTGAGGGTCCGCTGGAGCTTCCTCTGTAAGCCCTCCCTCCCTTCCTGAGTTAACAGCAGTGTCCCAGATACATGCATAACAGGTTTCCAATTTATTTCTTTTCAACAGCGCTTGGCAAACACTTCTTCCCCCTTTCTCTTTTTATTGCTTGCCTTTACTTTATCTGCTAAATCCCTGCTTGTGGGTCTCCAGGTGCCTTTATAGCACCTGCCCTTGTTAATATCTCCCATGTTGTTGCACTGCTGCCCTTGGGGTCTTAATGAGGAGCAGGTGGATATTATCAGGTCACTTTCAGGGAAGAGGATGGGAAGGGAACCTACTACCAGCCAAGGCATTATATAGGTTATCTCATTTAAAACCATCCTCAGTGCAGTAAATATTATTTCCCTGATTTTATAATGAGAAAATCTATCTCCAGGAAAGCTCCCAAATATCATTCTTTCGGAATTCCCTATAAGTGTCAATCTCTCTTCTGCTTAAGTTATTTCAGTGGAGTCCTAGGATCTGTTACAGAATAAAGATCACATTCCATAGCCCGGTATTCAAAATCCCTCACGGCCTGGCCCTAATCTACTTTTTCTGTCCCATTGCTCACCACTTGATAAATATTCAGTTATAATCGAATTGAGTTTTAACTCTTCTGCATAAGTACACAACTCCTTCCCACCTCTATACCTTTGCTCTAGAGATTCTCCTCTTTAAAGTGCCCTCCTTACACCATTTACCCCACATATATAGATTATGCTTAATTTTAAAGCAGTAGCTGAAGAATCACAGGCTCCACACAAACCCACTTGACCTCCTCAGTTGGAAGTGATCACTCCCCGCTCCTCCATCCGTGGCACCTCACCTGGGTCTCTCCCGTAGTCCTTCCTACCATTGCCTCATCTGAAGCTGTGGTCTCCTTGAAGGTGAGAATCACATCTGATTCTAATTTATCAGCCCACAATATGCCCAGGGCAGTACCTTTCTCAGAGTTTATGCTTTAAAAAAAGCGAATTGTTGAATTAATGACTCGGGAAAAGTCACTCCATCTTCTTCAAACTACCATCTCCAACTGTGGTGAATAACTAGTACTAATTAAGAGACTAATGGCTAAAACTCATGAGACACAAAAATTGGTGCTACAGCAAGGTCCTTTTTGACCCACCTTCTAGAGTAAGGGAAATAAAAACAAAAATAAACAAATGGGACCTAATGAAACTTAAAGGCTTTGCACAGCAAAGGAAACCATAAACAAGACAAAAAGAGAACCCTCAGAAAGGGAGAAAATATTTGCAAAGAAGCAACTGACAAAGGGTTAATCTCCAAAATATACAAACAGCTCATGCAGCTCAATATCAAAAAAACAAACAACCCAATCCAAAAATGGGCAGAAGATCTAAATAGACATTTCTCCAAAGAAGATACAGATTGCCAACAAACACATGAAAGGATGCTCAACATCACTAATCATTAGAGAAATACAAATCAAAACCACAATGAGATATCACCTCACACTGGTCAAAATGGCCATCATCAAAAAATCTAGAAACAATAAATGCTGGAGAGGGTGTGGTGAAAAGGGAACCCTCTTGCACTGTTGGTGGGAATGTAAATTGATAGAGCCACTATGGAGAACAGTATGGAGGTTCCTTAAAAAACTATAAATAGAACTACCATATGACCCAGCAATCCCACTACTGAGAATATACCCAGAGAAAACCATAATTCAAAAAGGGTCATGTACCACAATGTTCATTGCAGCACTATTTACAATAGCCAGGACATGGAAGCAATCTAAGTGTCCATTGACAGATGAATGGATAAAGAAGATGTGGCACATATATACAATGGAATATTACTCAGCCATAAAAATAAATGAAACTGAGTTATTTGTAGTGAGGTGGATGGACCTAGAGTCTGTCATACAGAGTGAAGTAAGTCAAAAAGAGAAAAACAAATACCATATGCTAACACATATGTATGGAATCTTAAAAAAAAAAAATGGTTCTGAAGAACCAAGGGGCGGGACAGGAATAAAGACACAGACTTAGAGAATGGACTTGAGGACACAGGGAGGGGGAAGGTTAGGCTGGGATGAAGTGAGAGAGTGACATGGACATATATACACTACCAAATATAAAATAGATAGCTGGTGGGAAGCAGCCACATAGCACAGAGAGATCAGCTTGGGGTGGGATAGGGAGAGTGGGAGGGAGATGCAAGAGGGAGGCAATATGGGGATATATGTATATGTATAGCTGATTCACTTTGTTATACAGCAGTAACTAACAACATTGTAAAGCAATTATACTCCATGAAGATGTTAAAAAAAAATTGGTGCTAAATGACCAGCTTTCTGAAAATTTTGCTTAATGAGGCTAGCTCTTTTTATACTTCGCAAATGGTTTAATCTTTGGTGACTATCTTTGTATTTGGTTAAATAGCCATGGGTCTCCTTTAATATAAATTTCAAGTTTCAAAATAGTTAAAAAAATTTTTTTGTTGTTGTCAGAATAGGACATGTACGAATCAGAGTCAAAGTAAGCTAATCCCTTTATCTGTAGAAAATTGGTGGTTATGCAGAAATGTACACATGAAAGGGGACTTCCCTGGTAGTGCAGCAGTTAAGACTCCACGCTTCCACTGCAGGCGGCACGGGTTCGATCCCTGGTCGGGTAACTAAGATCCCTACGTGCCGCCTGGCATGGCCAAAAAAAAATGTACATGTGAAATATGAAGTATGCTTACCAAAAACTCACTGAGTGTTAACTTACCTCTTTTGACCCGAATTTAACTATTAATGTAGTCAGTAAACATTTATAGGTACAGACATAGATCTTTCCTAAATTTCAGGCCTATACATTCATTATCAACTCCAAAACTCTATGTGGATGATCCACAACCCCTGGGCCCCAAGATACGTAAAATTGAATGTATAATCTCATACCCCTGGCCAACCATGTCAAGCCCCATATAACCTGTCTGTCTGCTCTATGTGGATCAAATAGCAGTGCTCACACCATATCCTTTGTAAATCCGGTAATTATCCTCTATTTTACTTCTTAGCTCTTTTCCCTCAATCCTGCTCAACCAATCAGTTATTCAGTGCAGTTGATTATACTTCAGCAATATTTGTAGTATGTTGCTTCTTGTCTTTACCTCCAGTGCTATGTGTGTTTTTTTGAATAAAACAGAAAATGGCCAGTATTATTCATAATAAACTTAATGTATTAAGTGTCTACAAATTCTGACAACATATGAGGTTCTTTCTAGATATTTTCTCATTTAACACTAACAAGAACCCTTTGGAGGAAAGCATTTCAAGCAAAATTTATCTTAAGTGGGGAGAAGGAGACTTAGAAAGTTGAACTTCCTGAAGTTTCACAATTAGTAAGTGGCAAAATGGGATTTAAATGAGTCTCTGTGACTCCGAAGTCTAATCTCTTTTGCTAAACCACATTGCTTCTCAGTGCAGAAAATGATAGCTTTGATTAAAAACATTCATTGGTTTATTTGCAGATTTCACTGAGCATGCATATGTGCTGGGCTTTGTATTAGACTGATGATATAGTGATGGATCCATTCCTAGAGGAACTCCTGGGATCATCAGGATTAGGCGAGGCTCTGATGCTATAACAAACATCTGGAACATCTCAGTCGCTTCAAACTCACAAGTTTTATTGCTCACGCACCCCACTTACCTGCTGATGGTTGGCTGGGGCCTCTGCTCTGTGTCATCCCCTTTCTCACTCCAGGAGCCAGGATGATAGATCAGCTACTTTCTGGAACATTGCTGGTTACCTTGGCAGTGGGTAAATAGACTTTGGTGAAGCAAGTGCTGGCTCTTGAAGCTTTTAACCACAAGTGTTGTCAGCTGGTTAGAAGTGCATACTTCATTGGCCAGAGAGAGTCACAGGGCCACAAACAGGAAAGCAGGGAGGTATGGGGCAGGGCAGTAAATAATGTTGAGTAGTAATGTAGTTTACCACATAAAAATATGAAGTTAATCATATGCATACTACTGGGAAGGGAAGCTTTAGTCTCAGTTCCTTTCATTAGAAATATGCCGAGGAAGGAGAGCTTGCTAATATGACTAATCGTTGTTCAAGGCGCTAATTATGCTCTTTGGCACTTCCTGTTGCCCTGAGGTAGACAGACCTAGATAGAGCTTGCCCTTAGGAAAGAGTTAGTTCATGCCCCTCTCTCTGTATTCTTTAATATTTGATAGAACTGGCAAACGGCGGGGGCACCTTCTTTGGTGCCTGAACATCCCTTTTACTCTTTGCTCTGGTCTGCCTTTCTTTATGTGGCCACTAAGATGGAGGTAAGAGGCTAAGTTTAGACCTCACAGCAGTGGGAGGGAGGAACTAGGAGGCCCTGTTTAGGCCTTGAGCCAAACCCACTTTTCTAACCCAATTTTTAGGAGGGTTCAGCATTGGGATGCTCTTAGAGCTAATAGCAGAATGGTGCTTTGGGAACAGTAGCCAAATGGATATCCCATTTGACTACTGTTCCTTGAGACTATATTCATCAGAATCTCATCAGGGAGAAACATTGATTAATAGGATTCAGTATTTTCTTTTTTGGATTCTTGCCTAACATGCCAGTGGAAGCACACACACACATTTTATGGGTCACAGAGGAAAACAAAATGATCAATATATTCTGCAGGTAGGTAAATCAGGTAAAGATGAGTTCTTTAGGTCCTGAAGAGTGGGAGGAAGCAGTAGGGCAGAAGAAATAGCAAATACACAGAGTCCAGAAGGAGCATAGCCTCCTAGGCAAATAACATGTGAATACAGTGGATCCAGAGCAAAGGCTTTTTGGTGGGATTTAACAAAAACTAAAGCTGAAAAGGCCAGATTATTAAAGGCTGCTAGAAAAAGAGAAACTTAATCCTGTATTTTTCATTTCAGAATCTCTCTTACTAGACACTTAATCATTATTCAGGGAATGAATGAATATATGTGTGTGTGTGTGTGTGTGTGTGTGTGTGTGTGTGTGTGTATATATGGAGAGTTATATAATATATAATGTATATAGGTTATTTGCTGTATGTAGGCATTAGATTATTATATCTCTATAAGAACCCAATATAATAAACTACTATTGTTATATCAATAGTAGAGATGGGAAAACTGAGGCAGAGAGATGCGAAGAGTTTGATGTACTATGTATCAAATATGCCTTTGACTACAAGTAAAATTATACTTGTTGTGGGATAATAGGAAATATATTGGTCTCTGTCCCAGGTTTTTAGCTGTAGCCCCACTCCCAACTTCTCCAGAGAGAGTACAAGGTCTGGAAACAGAGTTAATAATTGATCATGCCTATGTGGGTAAGCCTCCATAAAATCCTAATAGTAGGGGTTTTGGAGAGCTTCCAGGTTGAAGTGTTTCTCTAAGTTCTTTGAGCTATTCCAGCAAATTAATTGGACCCAAGGACAGGAAGTTTGGTCAGAAGCACAGGTGATAACCAGGGCTTGCAACTGGTGTCTGAAGTGAGGGGTGGCATGGGGTAGGAGCAGTCTTGTGGTACTGAGCCCTTCGGCTGTGCGATCTGACACTATCTCTGGGTAAATAGTGTCAGAATTGAGTTGATATTCTTGTCTAAAAATGTTTTAAATAATGATAAAAAGAAAGGAATGTTTATAATTTCTTGCAAGAAGAATTATGGTGGTAATTCCTGTCAGGGCTAATTTTGCAGCTCAGTAATGTTATTAGGGTCCCAGGCCCTTTCTGCTCTTCCATTCCTGACCCTTGTATTTTCTCCCCATGGTTACCAAGTGACTGCCACAGTTTCAGGCACCACATGAAAGCATGATGATGTCAGCTGACAGAGAGGCATGCTTACTCCCTACATGTCCTTACTAGGAAAGAAATTCTTCATAACTGACTATCTTTAGGAAAATATCTCAATAGCCTTTTTGGTGTGGCCGTGAGAACATGATCTATCTGAAGGTGGCAAAACAGAGAGATTACATTTCTCTGTTTATGGTATTAGATAAAATTCGGGGTTGGGGCAAATAGAGAAGTAAGAGAGATAAAATGATTAAAACAAAAAGGACATTGATCTGAGCAACATTACATGGGATGGACTTTTGAATCAAAAGTCTGGGAGGCTGAAGGAATTTTTTGAGAATTTAAGAATTTTTAATTTTCAAACAAAGTGTTTATATTCCTGTGTCTGTATTATCTCTATTTTTCTGATTCCTCTCTAAATACTGAAACTCGTAGAAATTCCACATGTTTTAGAAAGAAAGTCAAGAAAAGGGACCGAATCCCCAGCCTCAGTTGGCATAAAGCTCTGATTTTAGATTAATATTGGGAAGATTTAGAGTTCACTCGTTACAGGAATTTAAAGCTTAAGCCCTGAGAATTATCAGAAATCTTGAGGAAGACATTGCAATTTCCATAGCACATGAGATAGAGTCAGGATAATTTTATTTAATTTTCAGAAGACAGGAAGGCCTCCAATATGGGTCACAAACAAAATGTTGCATTAAATATTCCTAAATGTCAATCTTTGCCCATATTTCTGATAATTCCTTGTGTATAAATTCCCATAAGAGCAATTCTGGACAGAGGTAGTGGACAAATAGGAAGTCCTTGAAATGCATTGCCAAGTGCTGTGACAGGGTTAACCTCCTTGTACCTTTGCCAACACTGGAGGGTGTTGCGATGTTTCAAAAACCTTGTGTCTGAAGGTTTTTAAGTGCCTGTGTACAGACCCTGAGAAAGTGTCCATGTTTTGTTCTGGAAATTCCTGCCTACCTCCAGCCTCAGCCATATCCATAGCCTGAGTGTATTTGACTGTTTCTCTGATCCAGATGAAGCAGAAAAATGTGTGGGGAGGAGGGAGGAAGGAGCATGAGATGAATGAGGGATCCAGAATGGTTAGCGTTTAAGAAATAGCAAGCAGCACAGTCTTAAAGGAAATGAGCCCTTTTCCTGAGACATTTGAATTTCTCAGAAGGATCTTTAAGGATGAGATATGTTAGCCCCATACCTGAGGTTGGGTGCTGTTTCTGGAGGATATTCTAATTTCCTCTTTATCCTCCACACCCACCACCTCAGCTGCCTGTAAGCACACACATGCACCACAGTCCTGTGCCACTTTCTGAGGCGACAAAGCTACTGCTTTGTCCTGAAAATGTAGATTGCATGGTAAGAGTCCATCAAAACTCATTTCTTCTGAGTAGCTTTCAAGGAAGGACCCAGAGTAGCAAGGGTTTGGTCATTTTGCACTGAGCAGCACTCTCTTTTTTTCAGAAGGAATCCATCTTTTGCCTTTGGCCACCTGTATTAGAGGCAGATCCACTCACAGGAAACAGAATCCAGCGCAGCACTGGAGGCTGGGCTGAATTTAGGCTCCAGGGGAAAAGCCTAATGGGTGATAACACTAGGAAAATTGGAGTAATCAGTGGGTATTTTGCTTCTTTTCTACATGTGTCATAAGATTGCTCTGTGGCATCTAGGGGACATGCAGGGTGTGAGAAATGTTGCCAGGCACCAGATAACTTGACGTCCTCCCACAGGGAGTTTCTGTGTTATGCCTCCCAGAGGAAATTCACCAAGCTCCAGAATCCAGTTTGCCTAAATTAATTTCCTTTAAATATATATGCTAGTGAGGTTAGGGAATTATTAACCTTGGGCTCTGTCTCTTCAGATGTAATGTTGGCATCATCATCCTCATCCTCATCTCTCACCATCACTCTCATCATTTTCTTTGTCATCTCAATTTCCCTTAGAATCACAGGAATCCAGAGTTGATTTACTCACAATCATCAGTTCTATTCCTCAGTCCACCAATAGGAGGTTGCCTGAGGGCAGGAACTCACCTTGGGAATCCTAGTGTGCTTATCAGGCACAAGTAGGCACTCAGCATATATTTTACCAGATGAATGAGTGAATGTATGCAGAAATGAATACCTAATGTTGTCATTATTCATGCAAGGTGCCTCTTTTGTTTCATTTAATTTTAGTTATTTTCCTTTTTTTTTTAAATTTAATTTATTTATTTATGGCTGTGTTGGGTCTTCGTTTCTGTGTGAGGGCTTTCTCTAGTTGTGGCAAGTGGGGGCCACTCTTCATCGCGGTGCACAGACCTCTCACTATCGCGGCCTCTCTTGTTGCGGAGCACAGGCTCCAGACGCGCAGGCTCAGTAATTGTGGCTCACGGGCCCAGTTGCTCCGCGGCATGTGGGATCTTCCCAGACGAGGGCTCGAACCCGTGTCCCCTGCATTGGCAGGCAGATTCTCAACCAGTGGGCCACCAGGGAAGCCCAGTTATTTTCCTTTTAAACTGCCATCCCATTCTCCTTCCTGCATAGGTACTCTCACTAGTGTAGATAATGGATGTCCTCCCATTTCAGAGAGTGATTAAATCTTTCTGTCTCTTTATAGCCTTGTTGTTATTCTATGGAAAACTGGCTGATGATTTCTGACTGCTGCGGAGAGTTTCATGGTAGGCTTATAGCACATTTCATGTTTCTATTCTCTAGGTATGGGCATCTAGGTTGGCTCCAACTTCTGCTGTCACAGTAACGTGGATGTGGACATCCTCACAAATGTCTTTTTATGGACCTGTGAGAGGGCTTCTCTGGGCTATCTGCTCAGGGATGGGATGACTGGGAATCATGGTCTATGTGTATGTTTAATTTCAGTAAGTTTTACCAGATTTTCTCCAGAAAGGCACTGCATAACTATTTCTATTTCCAACATTAGTTTTGCCTACTTTCTAATTTTGCCTATCAGATGATTACAATAATGATTACCAAGTCTGAACATCTATTATTAGCCTTTCAGATCCCCTCTGAGTTGCCTATTCTTATCCTTTATCTATATTGTATTGGCTTCTTATCTTTTCTAGATTATTTACAGAAATCCTTCATATATCCAGGTAGTAATTCCTTATTAATATCTTCCAGGTTTCTCTTATTATTGCCTTCACACAGAGTGGCATTTGAAGTACAGGAATCTTTTTCTGTTTAGTTTTTTTCTCTCATGATTTATATATTTTGAATTTTGTTTAATAAAGCCTTTCCCACTATAAGGTAAATATCTATCCAATCTGAGGTACCCATATATTCTACATTTCCTCTGTTAATAGTATTGCCTTTCACAATCTGTTTTATATATATATATATATATATATATATATATATATATATATATATATATGTGTGTGTGTATATATATATATATATATATATATATATGAATGACAGAGACAGGATCACAAATCAGGGATATAACAAATAGACCATTAGTCAAGTTTTGAGAATTAGCTCATTATTATATTTTAAGAAAATAAACTCCAAGCAGATTAAAGACCTAGCTGTCTTCCTTTTGGTATATATTCTATCTTCTGCTGTTGGTTGTTCCATTTGTTGTCTTTTTAAAAAATAGCCCATGTTGTCTTCAAATACCTCACTTTCTCTGTGAGCTTATTTTTATATCCTAGGGACCACCAGCTGTCTTGGCAAATAGTACCATCAGGGTGGAGGAGCAAACCTTAGATCCTAGACTGTTCCTCTTGGTGATGTGGAAACTCTGGTGCTGATATTTATGCTCAATCATTTTTTATAACCTTTCCAGAGAAGTTCCCAGGGCTCCCTTCCAGGGTATCCCCCTCTGTGATAATAGGCATAGGGTGGTTGGGGAGATGTAAACAGCTGCATTCCTACCCTGGATTAAAGCAAGCCGGAAGGTAATATGCTGGGGCCTTATTGGGATTCAGAGTGGTATAGCAGCTGTCTCCCAATTGAACCCTGGCCTGCTCCACTTTAGGCCACAGCCCAAACTTAACCATCACTCTTCTGTCTCCCCAGAAACTTCACACACATTTTGCTTAGTTTTTGACCACCTTTCTTAAATATGCAAGCTTCCTTTTTCTCCTCTGGCGTCTTCATAGTTGGGGAGGGTGCCAACAGCCTGTACTTGTTAGCCATGACATGGAGGATTGGAAGCCTGTCAGAAATTTGTCACATAGGGCATCTGGTATTGGAGGTTTGTGCATGTCAAGCATAATTGTGGGATGCTTTATGAGCTTTTACTGTATTAAATTGTTTTATTGAGATTGCATTTGTTATCTTTTAAGTTAAAAAAGAATCCTCCCAATATTTAGTCTTACTCATTGGACATGTAATTATAACAACAGTTTTGTTGAAAATAATAATGTGAAATTGAAAAGTAATCTCCATGAAATTCTGTGTGCTCATAACTAATCATTAATTTGATCTTCCAACATCTCTGTAAGAACAGTAGGATCTCTGTATTGTTTTACAAAGAAGAAACCAGGGTAAGATTGCATGTCATATAGTCAAACCCACAATAGGTAATGGTGACACTTCCTGAGACACAGCTGTGGAGGTCTTTGTTAAAAGCCTTGTGCTTCAATGACTACATGCCACAGAGTCTCCTGGTTGGGTCCTGCAACCATCCTGGCTCTATTTTTCAAGCTGATGGAAGCTATATCCAACATTCAGCTTTCAGTAGAAAGGAGGAACCTACTGCCCATATCGCCCCCACTTAAGATGTGTGGGGAAAGAGTCTAGGTATGAAAACTCAGAGACATGGCTTCCAGCCCTGGTCACATGTCCACCTGAATGCATGACTTTGGGCCTGTTTCTCTTTCCTGAGCTCAGGTTTCCTAAATATGAATGAGGAAGCAGACTTGATACATTTCCCTTTTCACTCAGTTCTGAAGAGTTTGGGGTTTGTATTAAAAGGACCATACACCATAATCAAGTGGGATTTATCCCAGGGATGCAAGGATTCTTCAATATACACAAAACAATCAATGTGATACACCATATTAACAAATTAAAGAATAAAAACCAAATGATCATCTCAATAGATGCAGAAAAAACTTTCGACAAAATTCAAAAACACCCATTTATAATAAAAACTCTCCAGAAAATGGGCATAGAGGGAACCTACCTCAACATAACAAAAGCCACATACAACAAACCCACAACAAACATCATTCTCAATGGTGAAAAACTGAAAGCATTTCCTCTAAAATCAGGAGCAAGACAAGGATGTCCACTCTCACCATTATTATTCAACGTAGTATTGGAAGTCCTAGCCAAGGCAATCAGAGAAGAAAAACAAATACAAATTGGAAAAGAAGAAGTAAAACTGTCACTGTTTGCTGATGACATGATACTATACATAGAAAATCCTAAAGATGCCACCAGAAAACTACTAGAACTAATCAATGAATTTGGTAAGGTTGCAGGATATAAAATTTATGCACAGAAATCTCTTGCATTGCTATACACTAACAATGAAAGATTGGAAAGAGAAATTAAGGGAACAATCCCATTTACCATGCAACAAAAAGAATAAAATACCTAGGAATAAACCTACCTAAGGAGGCAAAAGACCTGTACTCAGAAAACTATAAACCACTGATGAAAGAAATCAAAGATAACATAAACAGATGGAGAGATATACCATGCTGCTGGATTGGAAGAACCAATATTGTGAAATTGCAATTATAGGTTGCATTTTCAACCTGTAATTTGACCCAAAGCAATCTACAGGTTCAATGCAATCCCTATCAAACTACCAATGGCGTTCTTCACAGAATTAGAACAAGAAATTTTACAATTTGTATGGAAACACAAAAGAACCCGAGTAGCCAAAGCAATCTTGAGAAAGAAGAATGGAGCTGGAGGAATCAGGCTCCCTGACTTCAGCGTATACTACAAAGCTACAGTAATCAAGACAGTATGATACAGGCACAAAAACAGAAATATAGATCAATGGAACAGGATAGAAAGCCCAGAGATAAACCCATGCACATATGGTCACCTTATCTTTGACAAAGGAGGCAAGAATATACAGTGGGGAAAAGACAGCCTCTTCAAAAAGTGGTGCTGGGAAAATGGATAGATACATGGAAAAGAACGAAATTAGAACACTCGCTAACACCATACACAAAAATAAACTCAAAATGGATTAAAGACTTAAATATAAGGCCAGAAACTATCAAACTCTTAGAGGAGAACATAGGCAGGACACTCTATGACATACATCACAGCAAGATCCTTTTTGATCCACCTCCTAGAGTAAGGGAAATAAAAACAAAAATAAACAAATGGGACCTAATGAAATGTAAAAGCTTTTGCGCAGCAAAGGAAACCATAAACAAGATGAAAAGACACCTCTCAGAATGGGAGAAAATATTTGCAAATGCAGCAACTAACAAAGGATTAATCTCCAAAATATACAAACAGCTCACGCAGCTCAATATCACAAAAACAAACAACCCAATCCAAAAATGGGTGAAAGATCTAAATAGACATTTCTCCAAAGAAGACATACAGATGGCCAACAAATATGTGAAAAGATGTTCACATTCACTAATCATTAGAGAAATGCAAATCAGAACCACAATGAGATATCACCTCACACTGGTCAGAATGGCCATCGTCAAAAAATCTAGAAACAATAAATGCTGGAGAGGGTGTGGTGAAAAGGGAACCCTCCCGCACCATTGATGGGAATGTAAATTGATACAGCCACTATGGAGAACAGTATGGAGTTTCCTTAAAAACTAAAAATAGACCTACCATATGACGCAGCAATCCCACTACTGGGACTATACCCTGAGAAAACCATAATTCAAAAAGTTACATGTACCACAGTGTTCATTGCAGCACTATCTACCAGGACATGGAAGCAACCTAAATGTCCATCCACAGATGAATAGATAAAGAAGATGTGGCACATATATACAATGGAATATTAGCCATGAAAAGGAACTGAGTTATTTGTAGTGAGGTGGATGGACCTAGAATCTGTCATACAGAGTGAAGTAAGTCAGAAAGAAAAACAAATACCATATGCTAATGCATATATATGGAATTTTAAAAAGCGGTACCGATGAACCTATTGGCAGGGCAGGAATAAAGATTCAGATGTAGAGAATAGACTTGAGGGCACAGCAGGGGAAGGAAAAGCTGGGATGAAGTGAGAGAGTAGCACTGACATACATACACTGCCAAATGTAAAATAGATAGCTAGTGGGAAGTTGCTGCATAGCACAAGGAGATCAGCTCGATGCTTTGTGATGACATAGAGGGATGGGATAGGGAGGGTGGGAGGGAGGCTCAAGAGGGAGGGGATATGGGGATGTATGTATACATATAGCTGATTCACTTCGTTCTACAGCAGAAACTAATACACATTGCATTTATACTGCAATAAAGATGTGGAAAACAAAAAGAGTTTGGAGTTTGTGATTGGAGGTTGGGGTTCAAGCAGACCCTGTATTCCATACAGAAGAACTGAATTTACTTCCTTTCCTGACCACAAAGTCTAAGCATCAGTGGTTTGGAAGGGCCTTTAGATACAACCTAGACAGATGCCGAAGCTGGGATTCCTTTTGCAATTGTGTGAGCCTAGCAATGCATTAGAAGTAGACATCTTTTCCAGCATATTCTTATGGAAGGGGAAGACTAAGCCTCTTTGCTCCAGGTGTTCACTGTCTTCAGCCTGCCCCAACTTATTTGCTGCTTTCAACACTTGTAGCCATCCAGTGGCTTCCAGAGCTGCTTTTGCAAATGTGCAGCCTGGCATGGGCCATGCCTGCAGAAGGTGCTCCCAGACTCTTGGTTTGTGAGGTGCTCATTGATCCCATTTTTGTGACCATCATCTATTATTATCAACTCTGTCAACACCTGAGCCAGTTTTCATATTTGAAATCCAGGCAGATGTTAACCTTTTAAAGTGCCCAGTTGTGGAAGGAGTTTGAATGGGGTAGGAGGAGACTGGATGATATGCAGCTCTGGATGGAAGGATGAGAAGAGTGGCAGAACTGAGCAAAAAGCCTGCCCCAGGCAGAGAGCCTCTGATGTCGGTGGATCAGCAGGAAATAATTGGAGATCTCAGCATCCCAGCATTTTGGGGTTATCCCAAGGCCCCTGCTGTGGCCCCACTGACTGTTCCTTGTCTGGAGGCAGCAGAGAGGTGAAGGAGATCTTTAAAACCATGCAGCAGACGGCCACTCCATAGGAGTATCTGTTTTGACAAAATAAACTGGATTTGTCCTAAGAACTCAGGCAGCAGAGACTTCAGCCTTCTCCCTGGTCTCATGCTTGAAGACTTTTTCTTCCAGTAATGAGAGTGCCGAGTGAGCAGGCCTTCCCCGACAGCGCTGGCAGCAGGACAACTTGTGCCGGGGATGGATTTTTCTTCATTGATTCTAATCTTCCTCCTGACTGTCTGTCTTGGCTGCTTTGACATATTGAATACTGAATAGTCCCTGAGTAATTCTTGAACATTTGGGGATCATTTTTATTTTTACAAGACAGTAGATTCCAATGGAGTGATTTATACATGTACTAGAAGAAAATGAAGAAAAAATAACAAAGTGGTTTCATTCTGGGAATAAACACAGATTCAGTGATGATTAAAAACAACACTAAACAAAAGGTTCAGACCCAATCTTCAATAATTTCATAATTTTGTAAGGATGCACAGAATCATGTAGAGATGAACAGTAACAGATAAAGGGCTTTCACAGCTATGACTTCAGCCATGATTGATGAGAAAATGCTACTGGAGGGAGAAAAGGAAAATGAATATTTATTAATAGAACAAAGTGTCGGGGGCTTAAAATCTAAGGAGATCCATCATTTCATATTCAAGGCTGGATGCATTCAAAACACAAGGTTCAATACGGCGACCCCATAGCTGAGCCATAGATGAGAAAAATTCATAGGCGCTGTCGTCATTCGGACCATCGGGGACTTCCTGGAGATTTTATTCCCATTTCAGCTTCCATTAACATCACCTGAACAGGGTAATATCACATGAGTTATCACTTCAAGAATGCTATGACAGTGTCTGCTTCTGGGTCAGCTGAGGGCTGGACATGGGGGAGGAGGTGCACCAGTCCCGAGTGACAGGCGGAGACCCAATGACATTGGAACAGCCCTGGTGCTGAGTGGAGGTGAGAAACAGGCTCAGGGAGATTTGGGCTGTGCCTGGGTTCCACAACTGGCAAGCGACTGAGGCATCACTTCATCCAGTTTTTCTGACTTTAAACCCTCTGCTCTCTCAAGTGTCGGGCACCTGCCACAGTCATGTGGCTGACAGGGTCTTGGTGCTCTGGCCGGGTGTCAGGCCTGAGTCTCCGAGGTGGGAGAGCTGAGCTCAGGACATTGGACCACCAGAGACCTCCCAGCCCCACATAATATCGATCAGCGAGAGCTCTCGCAGAGATCTCTGTCTCAATGCTAAGACCCAGCTCCAATCAATGACCAGCAAGCTACAGTGCTGGACATCCCATGCCAAACAACTAGCAAGACAGGAACACAATCCCACCCATTAGCAGAGAGGCTGCCTAAAATCATAAGTTCACAGACACCCCAAAACACACCACCGGGCATGGTCCTGCCCACCAGAAAGACAAGATCTAGCCTCATTCACCAGAACCCAGGCACCAGTCCCCTCCACCAGGAAGCCTACACAACTCACTGAACAAACCTCACCCACAGGGAGAAGACATCAAAAACAATGGGAACTACGAACGTGCAGCCTCTGTAAAGGAGACCCCAAACACAGTAAGTTAAGCAAAATGAGAAGACAGAGAAATACACAGCAGATGAAGGAGCAAGGTAAAAACCCACCAGACCAAACAAATGAAGGGGAAATAGACAGTTTATCTAAAAGAATTCAGAGTAATGATAGTAAAGATGATCCAAAATCTTGGAAATAGAATGGAGAAAATACAAGAAACATTTAATAAGGACCTAGAAGAACCACAGAGCAAACAAACAATGATGAACACACAATAAATGAAATTAAAAATTCTCTAGAAGGAATCAGTAGCAGAATAACTGAGGCAGAAGAACAGATAAGTGACCTGGAAGATAAAATAGTGGAAATAACTACTGCAGAGCAGAATAAAGAAAAAAGAATGAAAAGAATTGAGGACAGTCTCAGAGACATCAGGGACAACATTAAATGCACCAGCATTCTAATTAAAGGGGTCCCAGAAGAAGAAGAGAAAAGGAAAGGGACTGAGAAAATATTTGAAGAGATTATAGTTGAACACTTCTGTAATATGGGAAAGGAAATAGCCAATCAAGTCCAGGAAGCACAGAGAGTCCCATACAGGATAAATCCAAGGAGAAACGTGCCAAGGCACATATTAAGCAAACTATCAGAAATTAAATACAAAAAAAAATATTAAAAGGAGCAAGGGAAAAGCAACAAATAACATACAAGGGAATCCCCATAAGGTTAACAGCTGATCTTTCAGCAGAAACTCTGCAAGCCAGAGGGAGTGGCAGGACATATTTAAAGTGATGAAAGGTAAAAAAACTCTAGCCAAGATTACACTACCCAGCAAGGATCTCATTCAGATTCGATGGAGAAATTAAAACCTTTACAGACAGGCAAAATCTATGAGAATTCAGCACCACAAAACCAGCTTTACAACAAATGCTAAAGGAACTTCTCTAGGCAGGAAACACAGGAGAAAGAAAACAACTACAATAACAATCCCAAAACAATTAAGAAAATGGTAATAGGAGCATACATATTGATAATTACCTTAAATGTAAATGGATTAAATGCTACAACCAAAAGACATAGACTGGATGAATGGATAGAAAAACAAGACCTGTATATATGCTGTCTACAAGAGACCCACTTCAGACCTAGGGACACATACAGACTGAAAGTGAGGGGATGGAAAAAGATATTCCATGCAAATGGAAATCAAAAGAAAGTTGGAGTAGCAATTCTCATATCAGACAAAATATACTTTAAAATAAAGACTATTACAAGAGACAAAGAAGGACACTGCATAATGGTCAAGGGATCGATCCAAGAAGAAGATATAACAATTGTAAATATTTATGCACCCAACATAGGAGCACCTCAAAACATAAGCCAAATGCTAACAGCCATAAAAGGGGAAATCAACAGTAGCACAGTAATACTAGGGGACTTTAACACCCCAGTTTCATCAATGGACAGATCATCCAAAATGAAAATAAATAAGGGAACACAAGCTTTAAATGACACTTTAAACAAGATGGAGTTAATTGATCTTTATAGGACATTCCATCCAAAAACAATAGAATACACTTTCTTCTCAAGTGCTAATGGAACATTCTCCGGGATAGATCATATATTGGGTCACAAATCAACCTTGGTAAATTTAAGAGAATTGAAATTGTATCAAGTATCTTTTCTGACCACAATGCTATAAAACTAGATATCAATTACAGGAAAAAATATGTGAAAAATACATACACATGGAGGATAAACAATACACTACTAAATAACCAAGAGATCACTGAAGAAATCAAAGAGGAAATCAAAAAATACCTAGCAACAAATGACAATGAAAAGATGACGACTCAAAACCTATGGGATGTGGCAAAAGCAGTTTTAAGAGGGAAGTTTATAGCAATACAATCCTACCTCAAGGAGCAAGAAAAATCTCAAATAAACAACCTAACCTTGCACCTAAAGCAATTAGAGAAAGAAGAACAAAAAACCCCCAAATTTAGCAGAAGGAGAGAAATCATAAAGATCAGATCAGAAATAAATGAAAAAGAAATGAAGGAAACAATAGCAAAGAGCAATAAAACTAAAAGCTGGTTCTTTGAGAATATAAACAAAATTGATAAAACATTAGCCAGACTCATCAAGAAAAAAAGGGAGAAGACTCAACTCAATAGAATTATAAATGAAAAATAAGTAACAACTGACCCTAAATACAAAGTATCATGAGAGATTACTACAAGCAACTGTATGCCAACAAAATGGACAACCTGGAAGAAATGGACACCTTCTTAGAAAAACACAACCTTCGGAGACTGAACCAGGAATAAATAGAACATATAAACAGACCAGTCATAAGCACTGAAATTGAAACTGATTAAAAATCTTCCAGCAAACAAAAGCCCAGGACCAAATGCCTTCACAGGCAAATTCTATGAAATATTTATAGAAGAGCTAACACCTATCCTGCTCAAAGTCTTCCAAAATATAGCAGAGGGAGGAACACACCCAAACTCATTCTAAGAGGCCACCATCACCCTGATACCAAAACCAGACAAAGATGTCATAAAAAAAGAAAACTACAGGCCAATATCACTGATGAACATAGATGCAAAAATCCTCAACAAAATACTAGCAAACAGAATCCACCAGCACATTGAAAGGATCATACACCATGATCAAGTGGGGTTTATCTCAGGAATGCAAGGATTCTTTAGTATATGAAAAGCAGTCAATGTGATGCACCATATTAACAAATTGAAGGAGAAAAACCATGTGATCATCTCAGTAGATGCAGAAAAAGCTTTCCACAAAATTCAACACCCATTTATGATAAAAATCCTCTAGAAAGTGGGTGTAGAGGGAACTTACCTCAACATAATAAAGGCCATCTATGACA
This sequence comes from Stenella coeruleoalba, assembly GCF_951394435.1. Taxonomy (NCBI): domain Eukaryota; kingdom Metazoa; phylum Chordata; class Mammalia; order Artiodactyla; family Delphinidae; genus Stenella; species Stenella coeruleoalba. The sequence goes on from NC_137159.1 coordinate 72,741,305, forward strand.
GACCCACAGCCAACATCGTTCTCAATGGTGAAAAACTGAAACCATTTCCACTAAGATTGGGAACAAGACAAGGTTGCCCACTCTCACCACTAATATTCAACATAGTTTTGGAAATTTTAGCCACAGCAATCAGAGAAGGAAAAGTAATAAAAGGAATCCCAATCAGAAAAGAAGTAGAACTGTCACTGTTTGCCGATGACATGATACTATACATAGAGAATCCTAAAGATGCTACCAGAAAACTACTAGAGCTAATCAATGAATTTGGTATAGTAGCAGGATACAAAATTAATGCACAGAAATCTCTGGCATTCCTATACACTAATGATGAAAAATCTGAAAGAGAAATTAAGGAAACACTCCCATTTACTATTGCAACAAAAAGAATAAAATACCTAGGAATAAACCTACCTAATGAGACAAGAGACCTGTATGCAGAAAACTATAAGACACTGATGAAAGAAATTACAGATGATACAAACAGATGGAGAGATATACCATGTTCTTGGATTGGAAGAATCAACATTGTGAAAATGACTACTACCCAAAGCAATCTGCAGATTAAATGAAATCCCTATCAAACTACCAATGGCATTTTTCACAGAACTAGAACAAAAATTTCAAATTTGTATAGAAACACAAAAGACCCCGAATAGCCAGAGCAATCTTGAGAAAGAAGAACGGAGCTGGAGGAATCAGGCTCCCTGACTTCAGTGTGTACTACAAAGCTACAGTAATCAAGACAGTATGGTACAGGCACAAAAACAGAAATATAGATCAATGGAACAGGATAGAAAGCCCAGAGATAAACCCATGCACATATGGTCACTTTATCTTTGACAAGGGAGGCAAGAATATACAGTGGGGAAAAGACAGGCTCTTCAATAAGTGGTGCTGGGAAAAATGGATAGATACATGTAAAAGAATGAAATTAGAACACTCCCTAACACCATACACAATAATAAACTCAAAATGGATTAAAGAACTAAATGTGAGGTCAGACACTATCAAACTCTTAGAGGAAAAAATAGGCAGAACACTCTATGACATACATCACAGCAAGATCCTTTTTGACCCACCTCCTAGAGTAAGGGAAATAAAAACAAAAATACAGAAATAGGACCTAATGATACGTAAAAGCTTTTGCACAGCAAAGGAAGCCATAAACAAGACGAAAAGACAACCCTCAGAATGGGAGAAAATATTTACAAACTAAGCAACTGACAAAGGATTAATCTCCAAACTATACAAACAGCTTATGCAGCTCAATATCACAAAAACAAACAACCCCATCCAAAAATGGGCAGAATGCCTAAACAGACATTTCTCCAAAGAAGATATAGAGATTGCCAACAAACACATGAAAGGATGCTCAACATCACTAATCATTAGATTATTGCAAATCAAAACTAAAATGAGGTATCACCTCACATCGGTCAGAATGGCCATCATCAAAATGTCCACAAACAATAAATGCTGGAAAGGGTGTGGAGAAAAGGGAACCCTCTTGCACTGTTGGTGGGAATGGAGAGCCACTATGGAGAACAGTATGGAGGTTCCTTAAAAAACTAAAAATGGAACTACCATACAAACCAGCAATCCTACTATTGGGCATATACCCGGAGAGAACCATCACTCAAAAAGAGCCATGTACCACAATGTCCATTGCAGCACTATTTACATTAGCCAGGACATAGAAGCAACCTGTGTCCATTGACAGGTGAATGTATAAGTAAGATGTGGCACCTATATACAATGGAATATTACTCAGCCATAAAAGAAATGAAATTTAGTTATTTGTAGTGAGGTGGATGGACCTAGAGTCTATCATACATAGTGATGTAAGTCAGAAAGAGAAAAACAAATACTGTATGCTGACACATATATATGGAATCTAAAAAAAAAAAAAAGTGGTTCTGAAGAACCTAGGGGCAGGACAGGAATAAAGACGCAGACCTAGAGAATGGACTTGGGGACATGGGGAGGGGGAAGGGTAAGCTGGGACGAAGTGAGAGAGTGACATGGGCATATATACACTACCAAATGTAAAAGAGATAGCTAGTGGGAAGCAGCTGCATAGAACAGGGAGATCAGCTCGGTGCTTTGTGACCACCTAGAAGGGTGAGATAGGGAGGGTGGGAGGGAGATGCAAGGAGGCGGCGATATGGGGATATATGTATATGTATAGCTGATTCACTTTGTTATACAGCAGAAACTAACACACCATTGTAAAGCAATTATACTCCAGTAAAGATGTTGGGAAAAAAAGAAAAGAATGCTATGACAACAATTACCTTCACGTTTTAGAATACCCAGGGCTATGTGGTCTGGTCATTCACCCAGAAATTAATAAAACATGTCTGCATGCTTTCTCTGTATATGGTAGTTATGGTCTCTGTGCTCACAGCTTCAGAATTATTAGTGAGATATTTTTTCCCTCTCATGACTTCATCAGTGCTCCCCAGCGCCTTTTAAGTGCAGTGTTTAGCCAACCAACAGCACCTCTTCAAATCTTCTTGCATATTTTGTCCCCATTGATCCCCTTCCCTGTGCTTGTTCTATTTAGGTCAGTTAAGACTCAGAAAAGACTGTTTCCTTTTGGTGAAATGTTACTCATCTGACCTGAACATCTTAAAAAATTTAAATTGGAAATCCAATGAAGGCATTGTGGATCTCTTTTGTGATGGCATTATTTTTCTATGTAAGCAGCTTGTTCAGATAATTAACAATAGTGATACTGTGGCTTATTGTTTTGATAGGGAAGGAGAAATTGCCTGATGGCATTTAACTGCCCAATTTAACTTAAGGTATTGAAGTTGTACGGGAAGTCTCAGTGTGTAGAGCTAATGGGTAGCCCCCAAGCACATCACCCCTACCCACATAACCATGTGCACACAGTGTTCTCAGCTACCCAGGCTTCCTTGGGGTCTATATTACTTTATTATAGATAATGGCAGTGGTGGCTTATTGGTCTTTTAAATCCACCTACACTAAGCTTTTGAAATCACTGTACTGATAGATGGTCTGAGTCTTTAGACTGTCACACTTATGTTATTTCTGGTTATGACTATTTCTAGGCAGCAAATCGTGGACTAGAGGAGCTGGCTATTACTGGTTTGTTGTATATGTTATGCCAGAAGAAAAGTTGCTATTCTGCTAGACACTGTTTCCATTTATTTTAAACCATTGATAGTACCAAATCCTTAGCAATAGATATAGATGAGTTATCTCTGTTGGCCATCTTTGGGAGAAGGCCAAGAGAGTATAGATTGTATTGTTAGTTCTTTTACGACATGTACATTTCTCACCTCCCAAGGTAGACTGGGAAGTTTGGTCCCTAGGAAAGGGCTGGATCTAAAGCAGGTACCCAGAAAATAGTTAATGGGTTAACTAATTAATATGTTTTTTATTTGGACACAAAGTAGTATTGAAGTTTTATTCTGTCTGGAAAGGAAGATTCAGATCCACTGATAATTATGTAGCCATGGCCAGAGGGCATGTGCTCAGGGAGGCTGCACATTTCAAAGGATACAGTTAAAAAAGCCTCTGGGTTGAACACAAAGATGAATGATCTCTGCAGAGTTTTCTGGGATGGCTACAAATAGGGTGTTGGGCAAATGAGGAAGAATGATGAGAGATGACACTAGAATGGGGTAGTTAAGGGTGAGACCCAGAAGACCTTGATATGTTCTGGCTAAAGACTTTAAGCTGTGTCTTACGAGCAATGAAACATTAAGAAATTACAAGACCAAATAAAATAGATAATGCATGATCATATTTGGATTTTAGAAAGAGTACTTTAACAATTGTCGATGGATTGGAAGGTGGCAGGAGGAAGGAGAGGAATGATAAAAGAGTATTTCCATAAACTAAGACAATAGCCATGGAGTTATGGACTTGTGTCTCCCGAAAATTCTTAGGTTGAAGCCCTAAATCCTAGAACCTCAGAATGTAACTGGATTTGGAGATAGATCCTTTAAATAGGTAATTAACTTAAAATGAGGCTGTCAGGGTGGGTTTCAATGCAATCTGACGTGTCTTTAGAAGAAGACGAGGTTAGGACACAAGATATACACCAGGGATGTTCATGCTCAGAAAAAAGGCCGTGTGAGGACACAGGGAGAAGGCAGTCATCTGTGAGCAAAAGAGAGAGGCCTCAGGAGAAACCAAACCTGCTGATACCTTGATCTTGGGCTTTCAGCCTCCAGAACTGTGAGAAAATAAATTTCTGTTGCTTAAGCCACCCAATCTGTGGTATTTTGTTATGGCATCTGTATTAGTCAGATTTCTCCAGAGAAACAGAACCAACAGGGTATGTCTGTCTGAATGTTTGTTTATCTATCGATTTATTGTAAGGAATTGGCTCACATAATTATGGAGACTAAGCTGGAGACCCAGGAGGGATGATGGTGTAGTTACAGTCTGTATAAAAAAGCCTGAGAACCAGGAGAGCAGATGATAAAAGTTCCCAAAGCCAGCAGGCTTGAGACTCGAGAAGAGCCAATGTTTTACTTCAAAGTCAAAAGTAGGAAGAGACTGATGTCCCAGCTCAGGCAGTCAGGTAGGAGGAGTTTCCTCTTACTTGAGAAAGGGTCAGGCTTTCTGTTCTATTCAGGCCTTCAGCTGATTGGGTTAGAGCCGCTCATTAGGGAGGCAATCCGCTCTACTTGGTCTGCTGATTCAAAGGTGAATCTCATCCGAAAATGCTCTCCCAGACACACCCAGAGTAATGTTTGGCCAAAATATCTGGGCACCTCATGGCACAATCATGTTGACACATAAAATCAATCATCACGGCAGCCCTAGCAAACTGTTACACATAGCAATAGCCAATGGAACGCATAAGAGGAGATGGATTTGAGAAATATTTTAAGTGGAATTATAAGGACTTGGTGACTGATCAGATGTGAGGAGTAAAGAAGAATGATGAGTCAATAATATCTTCAGTATTTCTACACCAGATGATGGAGTGGGTGATGTTCAGGGAAAACGTAATGCGCAAACACACACACACACACCAAACTTCTATTACACATGTGTAAAAGTTAAGGCGTAAATTGGACTTTAATCACTTACCCAGAGTTCACAATTCTTTGTAGCTATTAGGCTGTTAAACTGGATCTATGCAAACTAATACTGAAGGTAAAAATGATGCATTGAACTCACGAGAGAGACCTTGAGCTCTGTAATCAGAACATTGTAACTCATTTTGCATAGATGTTATATTTTGTTTTGTATTTTTCTCCCCCAGCCCCCATTGGATGAGAAGCCCTGCATTAGAGAGGAATATGAGTGTGTGTGCTTCGATTTGCATACAGGAGAGAATTCCAGCTAGGCAGGTTAACCGTATGTAAAAATGGTTGTCAAAGCCTAGTTTTGAGGGAAGAGAGAGCAAATCTATAGGAAATGGTACATGAACTTAAAGGCACAAAGATCTAGGGCCATTTTGACCGAGAACAAGCAGACACACACTCAGTGGTCTTGAGGTCATTGTTGTTTGATATCTGAGTCATCAGTAAATAGTTACATGTGATGGTCAGGTCTGCTGTTTAATTAGGTAGAGAAACAATAGGCAGGTTTTGGAAATAAACAAAATATAAAAAGAGGTTTGCAGTAAAACTCAATTATGATGTTAAAGCCATTGGCAGGGGAGTGAAAATGTTGACTGGAGTCCCCTCAGGATTGGACAAAGGGGCCAGAGTGGGGTCAGCGAGGGAGAAGGGAGACTGCACAAGCCCTGGCGCCCCAGACCTCTATGAGCAGCCCTGCTGCACCTGCCAGGGGAGATGCCAAGCTGCAGAGTATCTGCCCTGAGTGTTTTTCTCTCTGCGATTTCTCACCCCCACCCTCACAGTCCACTGGCTGGTGCAGGTGGGGGATTGATGAGCCTCAACAAACAGAAAATACGGGAGGAATGAAACACATCCTGTCATAAGAGGCTTTTGCCTTTCCTTGTTACTTGAAAAGCTGCAGCTTCACCTTCAGTCCAGTTGCTCTTCAGGTGGTCTCTTGGGTGAGATGAATTAGTGGGCAGAAGGGTGGACGCCTGTTTGTTGAGAGAGTAATGGCTTAGTTTTGAGAAGCCACTGGCATTCGGCTGTGCAAGGGACTGCTCCGTCTTTGATCTTTCATCTGTTAGTACAGCTGCAAGTGAAAACTCACAAAGAATTGCATTACAAGCCATTTTTTGGTAGAACTTACATGTGATACAGGGAAGTTGGTTCTACATAAGCTGCTGACAGCCTTTTGTGAAATAAATTTACCCTTGATTACAGGTCTTTTAATCAAGGGTAAATTTATTTTTACTCTTTGTGGGGAGGGGGTGGGAGCAGAGAGAGAAGGTAAAAGAGTGGTGAGCAGATATAAATGCAGGGTAAGTCATTTGTCCAGTTAATAGAAAAAGCAATAGCAGTATTTATGAGAATTTATCTCTGCAACACACATATATACATACATGAAAGTATTTACCGCGTGAGTGAGCTTGGAAGCAGACTGTGCCCTGGTTGAACTTTCAGGTGACTGCAGCCTTGGCTGATGTTGATTACAGCCTTGTGAGAGACTTTGGGATGGAAGATCTGGCTAAACCACACCTGGATTACTGACTCACAGACACTGAGATAATACACTGTGTTGTTTTAAGCTGCTGAGTTATGGGGTAGATTGTTACACAGTAGTAGATAACTAATATACAACCTAAGATTTTGGATAAGCATAACTTCAACTGGGGACTAAGCCAATTACAGCAAAGAGATTTCTGTTGACACTAGAAATACTCAAATTCAAACTGTTGTCCCCATCCTCCCACCCCAACCCTTACCAGGATTGTATGTGGCCCTTGACAGGTTGCTATGCCACATCTCAGTTTACTCAGGTTGAAGAAGTAAAGTGATGGTCAAAGTTACTGATTTCAAAGACTCCTTTGGTTATATGTTAATCTTAAGACTTTTTTTGGTAAGAAATTAGACCTAATTATTACAGTGAATGGTACCCAAAGCTGATAAAGAATTAGCTAAGCCACACATACCAGCCCATTTAGGAACATCAGGTTAAATAAACCATTAATAGGAATGAGCCCTGCAAAGATAGAAAAAAATACAAGTTAAAGCATAACAGCTCCTTTTTAAAGAACCTCTTTTTTTTTTTTATTCCCACATCCAAATATGACAATTACTTCTTGGTGTTTTTCCTGCTTGGGGCTTAGGATGGTCAGCTATCCTGAGGCCATGGTAATAGTTATACTGTTAATTTATTACTCTTTACACTCAGATGCAGTCCCAGGCCTTGGAGCTCTGCAAAAATTTGTATGGACGTCTGGACAGAAAATGACTCTTCTCCTACCACGAAGTTGCCAGCTCTGGTACGTGCTTTGTTTTTTCTTCTTCTTCTTCTGTTTTTTTTTTTTTTTTTTGAATGTGATTGATGCTCTTTTTTCTTCTTGGGGGTGAGAAGACTGACATCCTACTTAGTCTAGAAAACTTAGTCTAGAACTGTGCTGTTCATTAGAAATATCCAAGCCACAAACTCTAGCCCAATATGTAATACTAAATTTTCTAGTAACCACATTAAAAAATAAAAAGAAACAGTTGAATTTAATATTAATAATATGTTTTATTTAGCCCAATATATCCAACGTCTTATCACTTCAATGTGCAATAGTTATAAAAATCATTAATTAGATAGCTTATTTTTTTTTTTTTTTTTTTTTTGCGGTACGCGGGCCTCTCACTGTTGTGGCCTCTCTCGTTGCGGAGCACAGGCTCCGGACGCGCAGGCTCAGCAGCCATGGCTCACAGGCCCAGCCGCTCCGCGGCATGTGGGATCTTCCCAGACCGGAGCACAAACCTGCGTCCCCTGCATCGGCAGGCGGACTCTCAACCACTGCGCCACCAGGGAAGCCCCAGATAGCTTACATTTTTTTTTCATATTAAATCTTTAAAATCCAGCATGGATTTTATTGTACTTACAACACATACTAGTTCACCCACATTTCAAGTGCTCAATAGCTGCATTTGCTTGATGGTTACTGTACTGGACGATGCTTGTCTAGAATGTGTGCGGAGCAGCCCTTGCCTCTCAGGCTACTTAGGACCCAGCGTCATGCCACTCTGCAGCCTCCTAATGAACTGCCCCATTCTTTCAGCCCCGCGGTCTTCCTATTCTGTTCCCTCCTCCGCTGTCAGCTCTTTCAATTTTCCAGCTTTCTCATGCTGTATAATCCGGCTATACTTGGGGATGATAATTCAACAACAGGTTCTTGGGATGCTCCTCTAAAGCTGTCTTTTTTTAAAAATTTTATTTATTTATTCATTTATTTAATTTTTGGCTGCATTGGGTCTTTGCTGCTGCACGTGGGTTTTCTCTAGTTGCTGAGAGCCAGGGCTGCTCTTTGTTGTGGTGTGCAGGCTTCTCATTGTGGTGGCTTCTCTTGTTGCGGAGCATGGGCTCTAGGTGCGCAGGCTTCAGTAGTTGAGGCTTGCGGGCTGTAAAGCGCAGGCTCAGTAGTTGTGGTGCACGGGCTTAGTTGCTCCGCAGCATGTGGGATCTTCCCGGACCAGGGCTCGAACCTGTGTCCCCTGCATTGGCAGGCAGATTCTTAACCACTGCGCCACCAGGGAAGCCCCTAAAGCTGTCTTTTGAAACAGGAAACATAATAGGATATACATTATGGCAACATTCAAACTGTTCATCAATTATCCATTACATCTGCCATCTCCCTTCTGCCAATCGAGGTAACTGTGTTGTTACCAAAAAAAAAAATCTTATTTTAATTATAATCCAATCAGAAGAAGCATCCATTATGTAGAGTGCTTTGGCATGTTCTAAGAATTTAATTTTTGCACAAATAGTGGAGTAAATACTGCAGAGAGGAAGGGGCTGGCTTCTTTCTTCATTAATTCAGTCATTCAGAAAATACAGAGCACTGGCTAGGCGGAGGCATTGTGTGTTTGGTGGGGGACACAAAGTTATATAGATCCTGGCCCCTGCTCTTGGGAAAGTCACAACCTGAAAGTGAAGTTGATCCCTGAGAAGATGCCCAGCATGGCCACGTGCCTCTACGAGGGCTCTAACTGGGGCGATGGGGAGACATCTTGGAAGAGGCAAACTTGCGCTAAGTATGGAAAGTTTGGGTCAGGTTTTGATGTGTCACCATGGATGAGAAGGGAGACGCACAGAGATTATTTCAGAGACTGTCATGATTCTATGACACAGAGAGGTAAAACCATACATTGAAAATATATGCATGGATATATCTTTTTGATAGGCTGAAATGGAGAGGGGCTGGGAGGACCCTGTGAGCTGTGAGCATACACAACTAGTTCAAGCTAGATTGTGGTAGGATTTTCCTGCGGCACTAGGAGACTATATCTCATTTTCTTGGCTGGGTGGAGCCAAGGAAGAGTCTAAGCAGAACTGTAAGAAGATCATAGCTGTGCTTTTGGAGGATGGACCTGAAATGTGTGTGCATTTGTGCATAGAAGTCTGGGGGGAGGAAGCAGCAGGGAGGGCTCCAAACACTTTGTCTCTCGTGGGAACAAACAATATTAAAGTAATGGGTTTATGCATTTTTTGACCTTTAAAAAATGGTATTTTCAGCAAACTTCCTCCTCCCCACCTCACCCTTGTTAAATATTTCATCTCAACTGGAAAATACCCACAACAATACTTTTTTTTTTATAGTTTTAGCCTTTCAGTAATAAACCAAAACAAACAGTGGGGAGCTTAAAAGGCCTTTCAGCTGAGAAAGATGAAAGCAGATGCCTCTGGTTTAGATTATTGTTAGAAAGCACAAGAGTCTTTTGCTTCTGGAAATCCTGTGAGGAAGAGCGAGCGGGAGGAAGAGCTGGTGCCATGACCACCCCATCCCTGACCTGACATTCTGGTGGTATTTCTTACTCACCGAGGGCGTGTACATGCGGCCAAGAATCTCGTTATCTGAAGTGGGATCTTGCTTCCCCTCCCTGTAGCTGGAACCCTCTTGTTTTTCAACCTGTAGGGAAAGCCCCAGGGAGGGAGATGAAGACACAGGTACTCATTTTTCCACAAAACTACTGAGGAAACAGCAATGCCTTTATTAATGATCTGGGTGCAGCAACAAAGGTAGCTTCAGGCTGGAAGGGATGGTTTCTTAATGCAGCTCTTTGCTTAGACCACTAACTTAGGTGCATTTGTCACTATAACATTGAATCGTCCAGAGCTCCAGTTTTTTTAGCAACAAACAAACATGCATTCCTTGTCTGCTTACACTGTTCCTTGCCACGAGTCTTTGTTCAATCCATTCCTTCCACCCAGAAAAGCCTGCCAACTCATGTTCAGCCAACATTTGTTCGGCCGACATTTAATGAGAACTTACTGTGTGCTGGAGCCCAAGGATTCAGAGGCAAATAAAACATAGTCTTTCAAAAGTGCATGGGCAAGTACACAGGTGCTAAAATATCTTGTGACAAGTACCATGATTGGCAATGTCTTTAAGACTATGTGGGGACTTCCCTGTGGTTAAGAATCTGCCTGCCAGTGCAGGGGATATGGGTTCGAGCCCTGGTCCAGGAAGATTCCACATGCTGTGGAGCAACAAAGCCTGTGCACCACAACTACTGAGCCCTTGTGCCACAACTACTGAAGCCCACGTGCCTAGAGCCCATGCTCCACAAAAAGAGAAGCCACCACAATGAGAAGCCCATGCACTGCAATGAAGAGTAGGACCCCCTCGCTGCAACTAGAGAGAGCCCATGTGCAGCAACAAAGACCCAACACAGCCAAAAATAAATAAATAAAAACAAATAAATTTAAAAAAACAGTTAGAAAAAAATAAAAGACTATGTGGACTGCCAGCCTGTAAGGTCAGGAAGTCTTCTCAGAAGACAGGATGTCTTCTTCTCAATTAATGACTTAGGAGCTAACCTCCTTCCAAGACCCATCCACATTCAGCACATCTCTCCTGACCTTGTGTCTTCTTTCTCTGAGCATTGCCACTTGTCCCTCATGTGCTTTTCTTTGTTTCCACACATAAGGAGATTATGTGGTATTTTTCTTTCTCCATCTGACTTATTTCACTTAGCATAATGCCCTCAAGGTCCATGTGTGTTGTTGCAAATGATAAAGAGTTCCTTCTTTTTCATGACTGCATAGTATTCCTGTGTGTGTGTGTGTGTGTGTGTGTGTGTGTGCATACCACATTTTCTTTATTCATTCATCCTTGGTGGACACTTAGGTTGTTGCCATGTCTTGGTATTGTAAATGATTCTGCATCGAACCTAGGAGGGCATATATCTTTTCAAGTTAGTGTTTTTGTTTTCTTTGGATGAATATCCAGAAGTGGAATTGCTGGGTCATATAATAGTTCTATTTTTATTTTTTTAAAGAACATCCATACAGTTTTCTGTAGGGGTTGCACCAATTTAAATTCCTATCAGCAGTGCCTGGGGGTTCCCTTCTCACCACATCCTCGCTAACACTTGCTATTTCTTGCATTTTTGATAACAGCCATTCTAACAGGTGAAAGGTGATATGTGGTTTGAATTTGCATTTCCATGATAATTAGTGATGTTGAGCATGTTTTCATGTACCTATTGGCCATCTGTATGTCTTCTTTGAAAAAATGTCTATTCAGATCCTCTGCCCATTTTTAAATTAGATTGTTTGTTCATTGTTAAATTAGATTGTTCATTTTATTATCCTTTGCTGTACAAAGAAGCTTTTTAGTTTGATGTAGTCCAACTTGTTTATTTTTGCTTTTGATGACTTTGCTTTTGGTGTCAAGTCTAAAAAATCATTGCCAAGGCAGGTGTCAAGGAGCATACCACCCATGTTTTCTTCTAGGAGTTTTTTTGTTGTTATATTTATTTCTTTTTCTGGTTATGTTTATTTTTTAGACTGTTGCCTTTCTCTTTATTGGAACAAACAATTAAAGTAATGGACTTATGTATATTTTGACTTTTTAAAAAAGAATAATTTCAACAAACTTCTTTATCCCCCAAGTCTTTGTTAAATATTCTTTATGAACTAGGTAGCATATGATATCACTCGTGGGAGGGGTGTCCATCAAGACTGGGTTAGGTTAAGTGAGCTCATTCCTTCATTCTCTCATTTAATAACCACATTTTAAGCACCTGTATGTTTTACGAACAAAACAAATCATAGTCCTTCCCTCATGAAGCTTATATGGTAGTGGTAGCATAATACAGTAGATGAAAATATAAAACAAACAAACAAACAAAACTTGGTAAGAAGCACTGTGAGCCAAAATAATGAAAAATAAAGCTTTGGGGAAAGTGGGCCTATGATTTTTCTTTTCTCATACTGTGCTTATTTTCATAAATGTATATGTTGGCTGCCTCCATGGTCCACAGGGAAGATTTGATGCAGGTGGATGTAGTGCAGGGGATTATAGGAGTGGCTCTGAGCCACACAGGGGGCTGTGTTGTGGATGACTAGTGGGCACAAGCTTGGATCTGCTTTTAGGGAGTCTTGCTGAGTTGATGTTAACTCTCAAGATGTCCTGAAGCAGACACCTAGGCATCCAGAGCCCCATGAGGGTCCCCCAGGGTCACACGCCTCACTTCCTCAGAATGCTGCTCCCTTTCCTGCAGGGTGTGCTGGGACATCCCCAAGCTCCTCCTGTGCTTTCCTTGTAAATGCAGCAGAGTTTGGGGCCATTAGAGATGCCAGCCAAAAAAAGTGAGCAAGTCAGCTTTACTTTCTGACAAAGGTATAAATTAAAAGTGCAAATTATGTGCTTTGAAAGAAGGTAAATTTGAGTGCTGGGGAGAGGAGAATTTAATTCAGGATGGTAAAGCAACACCCGCCATCCCCATGATGACCAGAGCCTGGTTTCAAATGGATTTCTTTCTCTTTCCCCAAGTGACAGACAGAAAGGGCCAGGCAGGCTACCCTGAGTAGTGAGGAATGTTTGCCATTTGCTTGGTATAGTTGGTATAAAGAACCACCAGATAACTTATCATATTAAAGCAATTTATGACCTTGTGCATCTGGTGGAAGACTTTTTTTTCAGTTTTATTGAGATATAATTGACATATAACATTGTATTAGTCAAAGTGCACAGCATAATGATTTGATATATCTATACATTGCTAAATCATCACCACAATAAATCTAGTTAACATCCGTCATCTCACATAATTACACTTTTGTGTGTGTGTTGAGAGCTTTTAAGACCTACTCTTTTAGCAACATTCAGATATACAAAACAGTATCGTTAAACTGTAGTCACCGTGCTGTACATTGCATCCCCAGAACTTATTTATGTTATAACTGGAAGGTTGTACCTTTTGACCCCCTTATCCTTCTGAAGTCTGTTTAAAGTGAGGCTTAAAATGCCCCTCGTTCTTTTTTTGTATAGCTCGAGCTTTAGCAGTAAGCTGTGAGGCTTGAGTAAATTCCAGAATTGGGAGAGGTGTCCCACAGTTGGAGGCTGCAAAGAGCAAGACACTGTGGGTGGTGACATGCTTTTCCTCTCTCGGTCACTCTCAGGACCCCAGCCAGAGTCTCCCTGGACCAGGCCCAGATGGAACAGCCTGACCAGCTGGCACAGCAGTTGGCCTTCCTTGTGTGTTAGATGTGAGATGTGTGTGGTGAACCATCTGACAGCCAACCAACATGCTCTAATTGGTGGCTGCTGGGTGCCCTCCCCATGCAAGATTACCATGGGGCTAGACAGCCTGAAGGAGTGAGGCAGATGCCACGCTCCATGCAGGCACCACGCGCCGGAGGGCTCGCTGATGGCCGTGCACCTGCAGCTGGCCTTGGACAGTGGTTCTCGCCCTTTGGTGTGAAATAAGAATTTCTAGAGGTTCTTGTTAGACTGGATTCCTAGATCCCACCCTGGGAGATTCTGATTTATTGGGTCTGAGTTGGGATTTAGAAATGTGAGCTTTTGGCAAGCACTCCTGGACATCCTGCTGTTATGTAGATGAAAGCAGTTTGAGAAGCCCTACCTTTATGCAGCTCAGCCCTATCTTTTTTTTTTTTCTTTTAATCTACTAGGAGCTTTACTTTTTTAAACCACTTTACTGAGATATGATTGACATATAAAAAGCAGTACACATTTAATGTATACCACTCAATGAGTTTGGGAATAAGTACGCACCTGTGAAACCATCACCACCATCAAGGCCAGAAATATACCCATTACCTCCCAAAGTCTCCTTCCATCCCCTTTATTATTATTATTATTTATTATTATTTTGTGGTGAAGAACACTTAAGATCTACCTTCCTAGGAAATTGTGAGTATACAATACACCACTGTTAGCCATAGGCATTGTGCTGTATAGTAGATCTCCAGAAGTTATTTATCCTGCATAACTGAAACTTTGTATCATTAAGCATTATCTCCCCATTTCCCGGTAACCATCATTCTATTCTCTGCTTCTATGAGTTTGACTATTTTAGATTCCACATATAACTGAGATCATAAAGTATGTCTCTTTCTATGTCTGGCTTATTTCACTCAGCATAATGCCCTCCAGGTCCATTCATGTTGTCACAGATGGCAGGATTTCCTTCTTTTTTAAGACAGCCCAGTCTTTGATGGGAGTAAATGCTGCAGGGTCCCAGGAGCAGGACTGCTGGAGTCAGCTTTTTATAAGAGTCTAGCCTTTCTCTATAGGAATTATAGCCCTAATTCCTACAGCAGTGGTCCCCAACCTTTTTGGCACCAGGGACCGGTTTCGTGGAAGACAGTTTTTCCACGGACGGGGGTGGGGTTGGGGGGTGGAGGGGAGGGTTCAGGCAGTAATGCGAGCGATGGGAAGCGATGGGCAGCAGCAGAGGAAGCTTCGCTCGCTTGCCTGCTGCTCACCTCTTGCTGTGCGGCCCGGTTCCTTACAGGCCTCGGACCAGCACCAGTCTGTGGCCCGGGGGTTGGGGACCTCTGCCCTACAAGTATGACCATGGTGAGGTGGCTCACAGTCAGTGTTGGCAAAGTTGTCCCCTCCTTGATACAGAAAAGGAAAGCCACTCAAAGGAGACAAAAGGAGGAGCTTACTGAAATACTACAATCATTACTACTGCTATTACCAATATTTAAAATTGTGATCGTTTATTGGGAGCTACTATAGCTCATGTACTGTTCTGAATTCTCTGCCTCTTTACTGTGTTTAATTCTAATGAATAATCTTTGAGGTCTGTACTGTTATTACCCCCATTTTACAGGTGAGGAGACTGAGGGAGAAAGAGAGTACATAATTTGTCTGGGGTTGCGCAACTGGTAAATGAACAGTTCATGACTAAGGAACCCCAGTGTGGAGGCCTCCTACTGCATGAAATTGCATGGGACTGGAACAAGAGAATGCTTTCCACTTCTGGTCTTTAATTTTCTCACTCATAAAATAAGGGGTTTGGATATTATGACCTCTCAGCTGGTCTGACTTTGTCCAACCTGTGCAGTCAAACAGGGCCCTGCGATCCGAAGGGTCCTAGGCTTGGATTCATGCTTTGCTGTTGCCATCTTGAAATTGCTAATAATTTTTGAACAAGGAACTCCATGTTTTCATTTTTCACTGGACCCTGCAAAATATAAAGCTGATCTTGGCTCTCAAGGGCTCTTCTGGTTACACCGTATTTTTTTCTCAACTCCTTTATAGATCCTTAACAATTCCCTGTGCATCCTTGGCCCTGGAACAGCCTTTTACAGAGGCAGTGGAGCAATGGGCTGACCTGAGCTTCACAGTGAATGGAGTTTCTGGGCTGGTGATGAGTGCCCACGGTGTGTCTGCAGGGGCTGATGGTAGACGGCTGGTGAAGCAGAGCACACAGAGAGCTCTTAGTGGCTAAGGGTGGTATCTCATACAAACAGCCACGTCCCTAGCCAACCGCAGGTATTGTGAGTGTTATCACTAAGTGGCCCATCTACAGCAGTCCCTCAGTGCAGAAAACGGATGAGGACTCAAAGTTGAAGTTAATGAATTCAGTTCTCCCAGAGAGGCATTTTGGGCCTTTGCTGGCAGCCCCTCACTCATTCTTTGGCCCTGGTCTCCACCTCCCCCACTTACTCACCAGCAGCCCTGCTCCCAACACTCTGGACTCCCAGGGGTTTATCCCCATGCATGTTGCCTGGAACAAGCTTTCCAAAACATTGTTTTTTTCCTGACAATATCTAGTGTTACTACTATACACACAGTGCACAAATTCATCACACTTGCTGCTAGAAAGGTTTGGCTCTGGAACAAGTGAAGGAAATGGTTATTGAGTGCTTATCACGTGACCTCCTTACTCTCTTCCCCCAGCTTTTCCTCTAAGTAGAGTCTTAGTCCCACTTAACTTCTAAGGAAAAAAAATTAAAGGGTGCTTATCAGGGTTAATAACTTAGATTCCTATCAGCACCAAGACAAAAAATTCAGACACAGACAGTCCATCCAAGGTGTAGGATAAAAGGTTCATTTTTCACACCTTGATGCTTATAGGCAGAACAGAGATAAGCCATGAGGGAAGTGTCTGCATGTTCCTGTGTGTGACAGAGTGTTAGAGTGTGTGTGTCTGTGTGTGTGTGTGTGTGTGTGTGTGTGTGTGTGTGTGTGTGTCTGTGTAGACTAGGAAGGCAAAGAAAGGGATGACCAGTTATCTTGCCTTAAGTGAGGCATTTCCCCTTCCTTCCTCCCTCTCTCATTCCAGGGTCTACATCTTTTACAAATTATGTTTTGAACAGTTTCCCCCTCATCTAAGCTTAGCCATCACTTCCTCCCAGAAACCTGTGTGCACCCAGCCCCGGTCTGGGTCAGAGGTCTACTTTTAACCCCCAGAGCATGCATACCTAGTAGCCTCCTTGTGCTTGCACCCCTCCAAATTGCAGTTATTTACTTACTCATATGTAGCCTCAGGGGCTGTTATCTCCGTACGGGCTGGCAGTGAGACTGTCTTGTTCACTGCTGTAGCCCCAGTGAGGATTAATAAATGTTTGTTAAAAGCATGAATAAACAGCATGAGGAGGAGCTCATGGCAACAACTGAGTCCTAGTGTCTCAGGTGTGAAGACAGATGTTTTGAGTGGGGTACAGTGGGGGCAGCTCCACCTGCATGGCCCAGCCAGGAAAGGTGTTTATAAGTCTGTGTTTCTTCAGTGCTTACCGGGTGCCCCATGCAAAGGACTTCACTTACATCACTCTGTTTAATCCTTATAACAACAAAGTGGGTCCTGATTAAGATTTTATGGAGAAAGTAACTGATCTTGAACTGAATCTTGAAAGTTGTTCAGGCATAGAAGACAGAGAAGGGCTTTCCATTCATAGAGAGCAGATTGAGCTCTGTCCCAGGGGTGTGAAAACAGCTCAGGTGAGTGTGTCTATGGCTAGAAGTCAGAGTGGTGGAGTGAAATGAGATGACAATGCTGAACTTTACTTGAGTCCTGTGCTCCTGGAGATAGCTTTTAGGAAGTCTCCTCACCCTTTTGTGTTCCAAGAAAATCTAACCACAAAAACAATCACTGTGATCTCATATATTCCTAGATAGGCCCATCTCAGTTCTTCTTCATAACTTCCATAGGACTTGCCCATGACTCCCTGGTTTACCTGTCTATTATCAAATTCAAAGCCCCTTCCTGTTCTTTGATATGTTCCTCATTCGTTCTTCCTATTGCAATAGCCTGAATAAAATCATCTCCTTAGTTGTCTGACACACTTTGTCCTGCACAGGGGTTACATCTGGCAAAGCAGAGAGGGAACAGATCATGGAGACCTTGTAAGCCATGGGCAGGAGCTTGGACTTCCTCCTGTATGCATGGGAAGGCAGTGATGGGGCTAAAGAGTTTTTAACAGAAGAATGGAAAAGTCAGACACTCATTGTAGAAAGCTCATTCTGCTTTCTGTATGTGATAAGTATTAGAGGGAGAATTAACTAAGACAAAGAACTTTCAAATTCTGATAAGAAAGGATGGGGCTCTGAGCTCGCTTGGGGTGGGCTATGGGTGATGTGCCAAGGGTGGTACTCTCCTGGACATACATGGTACCTAGATGTGAGACCGAGGGAAGGGTCTAGGAAGGTTCCCATTTGTGTCAGGGTGGTGTCAGTTCACTGGCACCATCAGCCATCATGAGAGAGGTGGTCCTTAATCTGGACCATGGAAAATGATCAGCATGGAAAGCCACAGGTAGGCCAACGGCATGTAAAAGGTTAAAGCAGGTTATGATAGCACTATCAGACACAGAACTCAGAAGCAGATGCCTTCAAGGCTCTACAAATGTCCTTATAAATGGAAATTAGGGGGAGGAGGCTTAAGGCATACATAGCTTCCCTTTATCTAACTGGACCATGGTTTTATTTTTTGCCAAACTATAGTTCTGCTTCCATTGGAAAAGAGATCCCCTAACATTATGAGCCCAGCCTAAATAGCATCAAGGAAGGCTGCAAGGAAGATGGAAGATGTGGACATCAAAGCACCCAGAGAGATGGCTGTTAGAGTTTTCATTCGGTCCCTCCACTGGTCCATTGTTGGTTAGTGATAATGAGGCCTAATTGGAGACCTGGTTCTGGGCTCCCTCAGCCTCTCACCTGCAAATCAACACTAAGGAAATGTGAGCATTTTGTGGCAATCAAAGGGAGAGTTGTTTTTTGGTAGGTGCCACACTTGAAGGCAGTGGATGATTCAGGTGCTTATTCCTCAGGGAGAGAGGCACCTTTGTTATATGTCTTTACAAGCCTGTGCTCAGGCTGGAGCTATGAACTGTAGACAGCCTGGTGAAACGTTCTTCTCAGTTGTTCTCAAGATATTGGTGGGGTTTTTTTTTTAAGTGTTTTTCACACATTAATACCATTTTCAGGCTTTAAAAAAAATTCAGTGTTTGATTGCATGAAAGCTTAGTGTAGATGTAAGCACTTTCCTGGATTCTCAGTAAGAAATGTTACATTAACGTAATTACAGTGATGATGATTCATCATCAGGCCCAGGTATGATGGTACGCTGGTATCATGAATCTGGGCCTGCAGAAAACCCTTCACATAGAGCTCTGACTTCATCTCTTTCCTCCGAGTTTGATATCGCCCCTCTGTATGGTGGCGGCCCAGGGATGCATCAAGCCTAGGCTACACCTGGGGACTCCCCTCAACCCAGTGCCTTCAGGACAGTTCATTTGCTGGTAGCTTCCCAGTTGCTTCTGAACCCAGCCTTGTGCCCTGATATCCAGGCCCAGAGAGCCAGCTGTTCACTACATCTCACCACCTGGATTCTCCGTAGAAATCACAAAGCCCACAGATCTCAGTATGGAGTTAGTCATCTTTCCTATCCTTGAAGCCCTCTCCCTCCAAACTGCAATGACTCAAACGTCAAAAGGGAAGCATTCTGAGAGAGATTTCTAGAGGAAGTGATACTAAACATAAAGGATACAGAGATATTAGCCAGGCAAACCCTGCAGAATGTGACTGGGCCTGCAAGTAGGTCAGGAATTTGGTAAAGGGCTTCTTCCTGGGTCTTGGGTGGATGGTCAAGCTATACAGCTACTCGTCCAAGATGTCCTCCTACTTGAAGAAGCCACACACAACAAACAGAGTGCTGACACTGAGGTATTGATTGTGCTCTCACAATTCATCTCTCCTCCTCTTCCCTTTCTTCTCTATATTTTAATCATTTACTGGAAGCCTGTTATAAAAATCTGAAGGTCTTGACTTTCTATTAGCAATCTTCATAATTTCAAAATATCCTCTCCTGTAAGTAACCAGAGAATGGCAGCTTTCCCAGAGTAATACCCAGGTCAGTGACTAAATCCTGTAAATCAACAGAACCGAAGAGGGCCAGGGACTTTGTATGAATTTGTGAGAAAGGGAGAGACTCGGGGGTGGGGAAAAATTAAGATGATTGAAAAAGGTCTTTTCTTTTTTTTTTAATAGATCTTTATTGGAGTATAATTGCTTCACTTATACTGTGTTAGTTTTTGTTGTACAACAAAGTGAATCAGCCATATGCATACATATATCCCCATATCCCCTCCCTCTTGAGCCTCCCTCACACCCTCCCTATCCCACCCCTCTAGGTGGTTGCAAAGCACCGAGCTGATCTCCCTGTGCTATGCTGCTGCTTCCCACTAACTAACTGTTTTACATTTGGTACTGTATATACGTCAATGCTACTCTCACTTCGCACCAGCTACCCCCTCCCCTCCCCATGTCCTCAAGTCCACTCTCTATGTCTACATCTTTATTCCTGCCCTGCCACTAGGTTCATCAGTACCATTTTTTTGGTTGTTTTTTTAGATTCCGTATATATGTGTTAGTATACGGTATTTGTTTTTCTCTTTCTGACATACTTCACTCTGTATGACAGACTCTAGGTCCACCCACCTCACTACAAATAACTCAATTTCGTTTCTTTTTATGGCTGAGTAATATTCCATTGTATATATGTACCACATCTTCTTTATCCATTCATCTGTTGATGGACACTTAGGCTGCTTCCATGTCCTGGCTATTGTAAATAGTGCTGCAATGAACATTGTGGTATATGTCTCTTTTTGAATTTGGTTTTCTCAGGGTATATGCCCAGTAGTGGGATTGCTGGGTCATATGGTAGTTCTATTTTTAGTTTTTTAAGGAACCTCCATACTACTCTCCATAGTGGTTGTATCAATTTACATTTCCACCAACAGTGCAGGAGGGTTCCCTTTTCATCACATCCTTTCCAGCATTTATTGTTTCTAGATTTTTTGATGATGACTATTCTGACCAGTGTGAGGTGATACCTCATTGTAGATTTGATTTGCATTTCTCTAATAATTAGTGATGTTGAGTATCTTTTCATGTGCCTCTTGGCCATCTGTATGTCTTATTTGGTGAAATGTCTATTTAGGTCTTCTTCCCATTTTTTAATTGGATTGTTTGTTTTTTTGATATTGAGCTCCATGAGCTGTTTGTATGTTTTGGAGATTAATCCTTTGTCCGTTGTTTCATTTGAAAATATTTTCTCCCATTCTGAGGGTTGTCTTTTCATCTTGTTTATGGTCCCCTTTGCTGTGCATGAGCTTTTAAGTTTAATTAGGTCCCATTTGTTTGTTTATTTATTTTATTTTCATTACTCTAGGAGGTGGGTCAAAAACGATATTGCTGTGGTTTATGTCAAAGAGTGTTTTTCCTATGTTTTCCTCTAAGAGTTTTATAGTGTCTGGTCTTAAAAAGTCCAGGACCAGATGGCTTCACATGCAAATTCTATCAAAAATTTAGAGGAGAGCTAATGCAGATCTTCTCATACTATTCCAAGAAATTGCAGACAGAGGAACACTCCCAAATTCATTCTACAAAGCCACCATCACCCTGATATTAAAACCAGAAAAAGACATCACACAGAAAAGAAAATTAAAGACCAGTATCACTGATGAACATAGATGCAAAAATCCTGAGCAAAATACTAGGAAACAGAATCCAGCAACATATTAAAAGGATCATATACCATGATCAAGTGGGATTTATCCCAGGGATGTAAGGATTCTTCATTGTATGCAAATCAAACAATATGATACACCATATTAACAAATTAAGGAATAAAAACCATATGGTCATCTCAATAGGTCGAGAAAAAGCTTTTGACAAATTCAACACCCATATATGGTAAAAACCCTCCAGAAAAATGGGCATAGTAGGAACCTACCTCAACATAATAAAAGCCATATATGACAAACCCACAGCAAACATCATACTCAATGGTGAAAGACTGAAAGCATTTCCCCTAAGATGAGGAATAAGACAAGGATGTCCACTCTCGCCACTCTTATTCAACATAGTTTTGGAAGTCCTAGCCAAGGCAATCAGAGAAGAAAAAGAAATAAAAGGAATACAAATGGGAAAAGAAGTAAAACTGTCATTGTTTGCAGATGACATGATATTATACATAGAAAATTCTAAAGATGCCACCAAAAAACTACTAGCACTAATCAATGAATTTGGTAAGGTTGTAGGATACAAAATTAATGAATAGAAATCTCTGGCATTCCTATACACTAACAACAAAAGATCAGAAAGAGAAATTAAGGAAACAATCCTATTTACTATTGCAACAAAAATAATAAAGTACCTAGGAATCAACCTACCTAAGGAGGCAAAAGACTTGTACTCAGAAAACTATAAAACACTGATGAAAGAAATCAGAGATAACATAAACAGATGGAGAAATACACCATATTCTTGGATTGGAAGAATCAATATCGTGAAAATGACTGTACTACCCAAAGCAATCTACAGATTCGGTGCAATCCCTATCAAACTACCAATGGCATTCTTCACAGAATTAGAACAAAAAATTTTACAATTTGTATGGAAACACAAAAGACCCCAAATAGCCAAAGAAATCTTAAGAAAGAAAAACGGAGCTGGAGGAATCAAGCTCCCTGACTTCGGACTATACTACAAAGCTGCGGTAATCAAGACTGTATGATACTGGCACAATAACAGAAATATAGATCAATGGAACAGGATAGAAAGCCCAGAGATAAACCCATGCCCATATGGTCACCTAATTTATGATAAAGGAGGCAAGGATATACAATGGAGAAAAGACAGCCTCTTCAATAAATGGTACTGGGAAAACTGGACAGCTACATGTAAAAGAATGAAATAGAACACTCCCTAACACCATACACAAAAATAAACTCCAAATGGATTAAAGGTCTTGTTTTTATTTAGTAATTCCTCTTTCTTTCAGAGCTTTGATTTGGAACTTAAGGTGTGTTGGTCCATGGTAGGGGAGCCAGCAGCAGCTACTCTATTTATTTGGTCCTCAGTGAAGCCTCTGAGGACAGTAGCTCCTTCTGTTTTAGGAGAGGTAATGTGTGCTTGGTGGGGATGGTGAATGGGGAGATTTAGTAAGGAAGGAGATATTTGTGTGGAATAAAAGATTGTTTTCTCAATGTGAATGAAGTATATTAATGAAGAAATATGACCAGTTTTCTGTCTTTTACATGTTCCCAAAGTGATTGTGATCAGTTGAATGATGATATTTCCCATGGCCTTTAATCCACACTACTGTGTCTCCCTGCACAGTAGCGTGAAAAGTTGTTTCCATGTGCATGTTATGAACCTACAGTATCTAAAACCCTTGTGCCTTTTGGTGGGAATGTAAATTGATACAGCCACTATGGAGAACAGTATGGAGGTTCCTTAAAAAATTAAAAATAGAACTACCAAGCGACCCAGCAATCCCACTACTGTGCATATACCAGAAGAAAACCATAATTCAAAAAGAGTCATGTACCACAATGTTCATTGAAGCTCTATTTACAATAGCCAGGACATGGAAGCAGCCTAAGTGTCCATCAACAGATGAATGGATAAAGAAGATGTGGCACATATATACAATGGAATATTACTCAGCCATAAAAAGAAATGAAGTTGAGTTATTTGTAGTGAGGTGAATGGACCTAGAGTCTGTCATACAGAGTGACATAAATCAGAAAGAGGAAAACAAATACCGTATGCTAATACATATATATGGAATCTAAAAAAAAAAAAAAAGTTATGAAGAACCTAGGGGCAGGACAGGAACAAAGATGCAGTTGTAGAGAATGGACTTGAGGACACAGGGAGGGGGAAAGGTAAGCTGGGACAAAGTGAGAGAGTGGCATGGACATATATACACTACCAAATGTAAAATACGTAGCTAGTGGGAAGCAGCTGCATAGCACAGGGAGATCAGCTTGGTGCTTTGTGACCACCTAGAGGGGTGGGATAGGGAGAATGGGAGGGAGACGCAAGAGGGAGGAGATACGGGGATATATGTATATATGTAGCTGATTCACTTTGCTATAAAACACAAGCTAACACACCATTGTAAAGCAATTGTACTCCAATAAAGATGTTAAAAAAAAAACACCTTAGTGCCAAGCAGCCAGGAGATTGTGGTGCAGAAGGAGGCGTGCATTTGTGTGTATATGTGTGTGTGCGTGTGTGTGTGTGAATGGGTTGGTTGGACATGTGTGTGCATCAGTGTAGAAACGTGAGCTCTGTTTCTGTCTGAAAGCATTTGCAAGGTGTTTTGCAAGTGAAGGCCCATTTCTTTATAAAAATAGAATTGCTTTTCTAAGATAGAAATGCTGAGTAAGGAGAAGGATGGCTCTGAGTTTTAGAAGGAGCTTTCCAGAAATTGGTGCAAGGAACTTGCTAATGGTACTGGAAGATAGAAGGAGAGATGCTCAGACCATACTGTGTTTTGCATTTCAATCTCTGTGGATCCGCTCTCCCTGCCTATGCATATTTAAAATTCCTTTCAATATATAAATAGGATAATTCTCTTTCCACATCCCCACCAGAGTTCATTCAGCAGGCACAAAAGGAATTGCACATCCAGGCCTGTCTTTTCCTGCTTCCTGTTATTACTATTTATTGGTTTTTCTCATCTTTTTTTTTCCCCCTCCCGTGTTGCTCCCCTTAGATTCAACTGGGTTTCAGGATTGACCTGAGGGAGAAATGCCATTTCTTCAAAACAAAGCTGAGCCTGAGGGAGGTGATCTCCAGGCTTGTTCTGCACTTTGGCATCAATCTAGATCTTCCAGAACCCCACTTTGAATAGAAAGCCCTGGGCCTTAGACTATCTGGGTTTTTGCAATCTCCCCATAATGCTGTCCTTTAACAATTACCCATTTGCCCCATGAATGAAGCCCTGGCACTCCCCAATGTCCCAAAGGCACAGGTGAAAGAGAATTCTTTCTTTTGTTGTTTTTTTACAGTCTCCAGACACGCAGCCTCCCCGGCCATGGCTCACGGGCCCAGCCGCTCCGTGGCATGTGGGATCTTCCCAGACCGGGGCATGAACCCGTGTCCCCTGCATCAGCAGGCAGACTCTCAACCACTGCGCCACCGGGGAAGTCCCAAAGACAGAATTCTTGATGGGAAGGACACTAGGTAAGAATATGAGCTGGGAACTGGGGACCGGTGCCTATGACAGTAGCCAGTCAACCCTTTTTCCTGGAAAAAAAAGCTCTAGGAAGCATCTGTTGAGTCTAGTGGTCTTGCTTCATGTTGCAAGATGTGAATGTGACATCATTCACATTGACATGTGAATAATTCAAACATTTTGAAAGAAGTTAGACCATCCATTCCAAACATTGTCCAGATTTCAGAATGGCAATTAAGCCTACAGGACATGTGTTCTTAGAAAGAAGTTCTACATCATTTTGCATACAATGAAAGGAGCACTGAATTGGGATCAGAAGACTTGAGTTCTTCTATACTAGCGTGCCTCTGCTAATGTAAAGCTGGCTTTATTGACATCCAATGACTTCTCTGGTTACAGCAAAATGGCCAACTTTAATAAATTCTTGGGTCATATTTGGTGGCCAAAATATATGTGTAGCGGGGCATAGAATGAGGCACTGACTTGTCAACTGTTATGTAAAAATGTATCAAGGGCAGGAAGAGTTTTCCATTAAAAGTGCGATGAGCTTGATTCTGGGACTCACTAGGATTTCATTCCATGAGTTGGGCTCCCATGAAGAGTGGACGGAATCCTGGAGCATGTGACCAAGGGAAAATATCACTGCTGTATGACTCAGCGCAGGACTTAGGGGAAGTTTATAGCGACTTCTCTCAATTACAAGTAAGGTGAGCTACAGACGAAACCTTGAAGAACTTTAGAAACAAGCCAGATAAGATATTTCTGAGGGATGAACTTGGGGTGCAACCTATGCCTATATCTGGTCTGCCTCCTGAGGGAGCTGCTGATTCAGAAGGCTGCTACCCAGACCAGGGGACTGAAGGAGAGACTTCTGCTCTGATCAGAGCTGGGGACACAAGTGCAGAGCATGAAGATTGCAGCTGATGTCTCCACCTGGTAAACATTCCACGTGTTTGGCTTGCTCTTCATATACTTTGTTGTCAAATAATCTACTTAGGAAACTGATCTCTGCAAGCCAGGCTGCCCTTGGAGATCCAAGTGATGTGTACAGTTTGTCAGGTTCCAGGCCTCAAGAACAAAGCAAGGACTTTCCTTACAGGCCAAGTCAAGTGGTCCTCTGCATCACTCTATGAAACACTGAGAGATAGGAGAATTTCAGCTCCTCATGTAGAGCATTTGACTTGGAGGGGATCCTTGCTCTGTATTTCCTCCTGCAATGGCCATAATTTGCATACTTATGGCTCATCTGACCATAGGTATGGATAAGCACAGGTTGGGCTGTTCCACTGGGCATCCTGAAACACCAACCTTTCATGGGATTCTGGACACTGACTCCAAGAGTCTTCCCTTTTTTTTTATTACAAATATAGGAAAATATACAACCAATACTGAATACAGCTCAAGTGCTGTAGTGAGCTCATTGACATGGATTACCTTATGTAATTGTCCCCAGGTAAGAGTCATTGTCCTTACAGAATATCCCTGGCACCAAAGGGATTGTGATGGGAGGGTCTGTATCTTCCCTGTGAATTCATTTACAGCACTCAGGGACATCACCAAAGCCCTATTTTGATATCAAGTTAGAAATGAGCCAGACCCTCTTGAAGAAAGGCATTTCCTAATAGGGAGTGCAAGAGGTCAGGGCCTGATCATGTGGAACCTGCCATGTCTGGTCAGATAGGCAGTGATTCAGGACCGTTTCGATTACTGTGAAAGGACTCTCAGCTTTAAATATCCTAGACTGAATGAGGCGCATGCCCGTGATTGGTTGGAGTACAAATTGTACTTTTTGCAAAGTTATTACATAGTAGACCCCTGATACTCTCTTGATTCTCCAAACTCGCAAATGCCATGATGGTAGAAAATTCCCAAATAGAATACGTATGCAGAACGGGCCAGATAAGGAAGCACCACAGAGTACTCTTGGAATGCAGCCCTGAATGCAGCTCTGCTCTCTCACTACTCATCAGTTTCAGCACCCCAGCCTTTCCACATCTGAGCCTCAGCAAAATTATAAATGACCCAAGGCCAGATGCCTTCAGGGTCTCTTCAGAATCTCCACAATTGTGTAAATGAAATCTGCAAACAACACAAGTCTATTATACTTGACTAACAAAGCAGACTTGAGCATTTTGGTTGCTGATCTTTTGAACATTCACACTTTCTATTTTTATTTTTGTAGTTTGGTTGGTTTAGGTATTAGAGATAGTAAAGAGCATGGATGCTTGAGCTACACTGCATGGGATCCAATGCCAGCTCTGCCACTTCCTAGCTGTGTAATCTTAGGCAAGATACTTAACCTTTCAGTGCCTTAGTTTCTATACATGTAAAATGTGGACAACGGTAAAGTTGTTGTAAGAATTAAATGAATTCATATGCTAACAGCTCTTAGACCTGTGCCTGACAGCAGAAGCACTTTACAGGTGTTAGCTCCTCTTATTGTAAGTCGCCATGGCTGCTAGAGTTGACATCTGGAAGGTGTGCTGAATAGCATGTCCTGCCTGAAAATATGATCATGGCTCTTGTGTTTGCAACTAGTATCTATTAATTAAGAAACCGTCATTTGTGCTCCGTAATTAAATTTATTAAACTCTAATTCCTATCATAACAATAATTAGTTCTTGCTAATTAAATTTATCAAATTCCCCCTGGATTCATATCTTAGGTAAATATTTAGTAGCCCTACACTAATTATTTTAATCAACATGGAGAGTATTTCAAATGACTACAGATAGTTCTAACTAATTAAATTGAGTACAAAATAGTATCTTATGTAATAAATTTGCAGGTGCTAAAAAGAGTGGGAATGAGCCACAGGATAATGTCTCAGGGACCTATCCACGTGAGTTGGTGATTGCAGCATTTCCAAATCTTAGCCAACATGCTAGGGAAGTTTGAGACGGTTTATTGTTCCTGTCCTGATTTGTCTTGTACTGCCAGTGTTTTGTGCACAGAGCAAGCTCTGGGCATGATTCAGGAACATGCCATATGACTTGAAATTGGACCCATCAACACTAGTAATTAGTGCAGAGGCAAGAAGCCAGCAGAAGCAGCAGCAGGGCGAATTCCTGCTTCAAAGAGTCTGAAGGAAGAAAGGCAAACTCTCCAAGGTTCCTTCTTCTGCAGGCTTGGTTTCCTCATCCTCAAAGCAAACTGTCAGTTGTTTCTCATGTTGGGAAGTCCTCCCACCCTACCCTGCTGCTCCCAGCTCCTTCCTAATAAAGAAGAATCCTTGAATTACAGCCACCTGATTGGCATCCTGTTGCTAGGAAACTGTAAAATGAATGTATCATATTTCATAATAAAAATGCCTCTGACCCATCCTTAGAGAGACATGTACAATCAAGTGTGGCCCCATGTGGCACTGGCTAGCACTGACCACCCACCTCTCCTCTCCTCTGCTCCCTTCTGGGGTCATGGTGAGATAACTGGCTCTAGTTAATGGTGGTCACTCTCTGGCCACCCACAGGGTTCTCTGTGGCTTGAGTTAGGGTTCTGTCCATGGCTAGGCTTGGGAGGATGGCCATCTAGGGCTAGAATAGGGGGCTCAGTCTGTGACCAGTATTGACAGGATGTTCAATTCACAACTGAGTTTCAATACTCAGTCTGGGGTGGAAATTAGAGTGTAGGCTGTTGTGAAGTCCTATTAGGGAAAGAAAAGAAAATGACCATCGAAGTATTGGCAGTTGGATTATATTGTAATACAAATGGTCCACCTCAAGAATAAAAAGAACAAGTTCGAGTATTAAACAAACTATGTAAAAAACTAAATCTTTTCAAAATTGTCTCCAGCCCTTTCTTGTAAATGACAAATAAGTTATCATAAACAAGCAGGCAGCTTGTTGATGCTCAGGGCATGGTATCCAGCATCACCCAGGCTCTCCTGACCTTCCATTTTCATCAAGTGGCTGGTGAGGAGGGGGCTGATTCCTTACAGCTTACATACTACATTCTATCTTTGTGGAGGAAGTGTCTTGCATGGGCATGGGAAACACGTGGGTGGCATGTTGGATGGTGGATCTGCACTTGTGCTCTCAGAGCAGTTCAAATACACATGAGAGTTACAGAAAATGCACAGACTTTATCGCTCCCTCTCATTAAGCTGTCATCCACATTCAGTGTGGATCTATTTCCTGGTTCTGAATATCACTTCCCCCCCTCTAGCTCTCTTTCGAGTATATGTGATCTCATGCAGCCACCTTTATGATAGATGAATCATTCCTATGGCAACCACAGTCATCATGAATCCTCTGAGTGAGCTGGCAGGAGAAAACACTTTGAAGAGAACAGAGATCCTAGGGGGACCAAGGGTAGTAGAGAAACCTGAGAGCATTGAACTGATGGAGGTAGGATCAGATCATGTCAGAGCCAAAAAGGATGAAATGACTGAGGGCCCAGAAAAGGGACTGGCTTTGCTCAGTATCACACAGAGCTAGAACTCAGGCCTCTTTTATTCTTGTACCATGATGTACAAGTAAATGAATGAGCACAGACTTGCCATGCATCAACTGAAGGCAAACAGGCCATATAATAGAATCTTTATGTGTTCTTCATTTGAACCCATTGGCCTGAACGTGAAGTTTTGTTCATAGAGTCTGATGCTTCAGGACTGAGACTGCATCTGGACCTAAGACATGTTGTCTCTAAAAATATCATTCTTTTCTATCCCATTTCTTTTCCAGGGGATATGCTCACTTGTAATGGGAGGTAGCTGGGGGCGTCTCTGGCCAATGGACACAGCTCTGTAGATAGCAATGATAAAGACTATTGGATATGGCCCCCTAAGTGAGGGCATTGTGGGACCTAGCTGTGTCCTTGCTGTGCTTGGCAGAACATGCAGATATCGTTTATCTAATAGTGTCTTATAGACGGAGCTGTGAGAAGATCTACCTGAATGGAGCTGAGACTAGGTCACATAAACACCTGGATTTGTTCCCTGGTGACCACCACAAAGGCATCATTCATCTGTTGCCTACCTGTTAGTTCTGAAGAGTCACCATCAGTATCTCAGCTCCATGCATGAAGATGCTCCCCCATCCCTTCCTCACCCAAAGATGTCCAGGGAATCCTTCTTT
The DNA here is from genome assembly GCF_951394435.1 of Stenella coeruleoalba. NCBI lineage: Eukaryota > Metazoa > Chordata > Mammalia > Artiodactyla > Delphinidae > Stenella > Stenella coeruleoalba. Next base: position 72,771,198 of record NC_137159.1, read on the forward strand.
TAAAGGATGAATCCTTCTTTTAAAGCCTTATTTTATGCTTTGAACAATTTTTATCCCAGATTGTGACTGAAGAATAGGAAGAAAGCTTGCATCTTCTAAAAGAATCCACTACAAAAGAATGTGATATGTGCAAAAAGGAGGCATTGCTGCTGTTTCGTTTCTGTGCCTTGCGTAGGAGCCTCCTGAGATGGCGCCCTGAAACCTGCCCTTTGTTCTTTTCCTTTAAGGGATTAACCAACAGAGATCCAAAGCCCTTGGCTAACTGGGCAGAGAACCATAATGTCTGAGCACATTCCTACTCATTCTGAGAATAACTGAGTTCAAACTGTCCTTATTCAATCCACTGTCATGCAGCTACTGTCCTGCCCATGGTACCCAGTTCTGCTACATACCTAAATCTAACAGATTTTTTTTTTTAATTCCTGAACTTTCAGCAGAATTTAACATAATTGATCCTACACATCTTCACTTCCTTCTCATGGCTCTCATATCAATATACTTTCCCAGATTTTTCGTCTCTGTTGACTATATCATATTTTCTTCTGTTGGGTTTTATCACTGCTTAATCCTAAAGCATTTTCCCCCCATATTTATCAATTTTAAAGAATTCAGTGATCATCTATTCCTGCATTGTCCAGTATAGTAAATAACCACTAGCCAGATGTGGCTACTGGGCATTTGGAATGTGGGTATCTGAATTAAGATGTAATAAAAGTGTAAAACACACAACAGATTTCAGAGACTTATTACAAACAACAAGAGAATATAGTTATCTCATTCATAATTTTTATATTGATGCATGCTAAAATGATAATATTTTGAATGTGTCATATTAAGCAAAATATATTATTAAAAATAGATTCATTATATATTTCTGTTGGGGAGTATGCAATGAATATATCCAAACTTATCTCTAGCTCAGACCTCTCCTTTAAACTCCAGACAATGTAACTAATTGCCAACTTAACATTTCTGATAGGTTATTTGACAGGCACTTCAAAAGCAACGTGAAATGTGAGATTATTTTTTCCTCCTAAATCCACACCTGTTTTAGTGACTGGTCCCACCATCATCTTCATTTCCCTTTTCTCTTCTCCATATGGCTTCCTCTTTCCAGAATTACATAAATGTAGACAATCCAGGTGGGAAGGCTATGTACATAACCACCAATCCTATGGTTAAGTCTTATCTGCATTATGAAGTTTTTATGTGGACATCTGTAGTGATGGGGAGCTCACTTCCTTATCAGGCAGCTATTGTGGACAGCTCTGTTAAAAAGTTTCCCAGTATATCAAACTATCATTTGATTTCTCAGAATTCCTAATCATGTTTTAATTCTGTCTCCTGAAGCCATACAAAACAAGTTTAATTCCCTTTTGACTTTTGAGAATTGTTTCATGTCTTGATTGCATTGACTGTTCTCAAGTTAAACATCTCTTGTTCTGTTGGTGTGATTTCAAGTCCTCTCAATCATTCCTGCCACTTACATTTGAATACAATGTAGTTTGTGTACTTATTAACAATGTAGTTGTCAAATGGTCCACTGATTTCAATAGGCTAGCTGAAGACTAGAAGGGGACTCTTACTTTGATTGCCTTAAATTCTGTACCTCTCCTGATACCATTTGGGAGTACGTCCGTTTGTTTGGGAATCACATCACACACAGATAACTGGTTTGTATGGAATTCACTTTCATGTAAATCCACTATACTTTGGATATCCAATTAAGCCAAGCCTCTTCCACCCTCTATTTTTACAGGTTTGTATTATGTATTTAAAGTTCGTGATTATATTTATAGTTTGGCCCATTGTACAAGTAAGCCTATCTAGATATTACTGATTCTGCTTCTTCCACTCACTGTGATTTGTTTTTGTGTCTTAGATCAATGTCATCCAAAAAATTGATTAGTAAACCTATATTTTCACATAAATCATCAGCAAAAGTATATAAAGGACAGGATGAAAGTCAGAAGTATGTTTTATATTATGAAAGTCTTCTGTTTAAGTTACAGCATCCGTTTATTTAACCCTTCACATTACTGGACATCGTCATTTAACCAACTGCAGGTCTAGGTGACAGTGCTTGGTAAATTCTTTTTCATTATCACTTCAAATAGTTCCTCTATTCTGTTCTATCTCCTTCTGGGACTCCAATCACATTTTCATTGACCATTTGATACTTCCCACTCCTCTTAGATTTTCTATTCTGTTTAGTTTCCTCCTTTTTTATATTTCTGTGTTTCAATTGGGTTAATTTCTATAGGCATTGACACATTGTAAAGTAACAAATTTATTGCTATACAGTTTTCATCCTCCCAATGAGCCCAACATAGGAATTCTTCATCTCTGATATCATTTTTATTTGTAGCATTTCCATTTGACTTTTATAGTTTCCATCTGTCTGTCAATATTCCGTATTTGTTTATGCACATTGTCAACCTTTTCCATTAGACCAGAGATCAGCAAGTCTTTTTTTTTTTCAGCAAGTCTTTTTATTTTATTTTTGGTAAAAGGGCAGATATTAAATATTTTATGCTTTATAGGATCTATAGTCTCATAACTATTCATCTCTGCCATTGTAGTGTAAAAGTATCCATCAATAATTGTAAATGAATGAGTGTGGTTATGTTCAATGGACATATATACACTACCAAACATAAGGTAGATAGCTAGTGGGAAGCAGCCGCATAGCACAGGGAGATCAGCTTGGTGCTTTGTGATCGCCTGGAGGGGTGGGATAGGGAGGGTGGGAGGGAGGGAGACGCAAGAGGGAAGAGATATGGGAACATATGCATATATATAACTGATTCATTTTGTTGTAAAGCAGAAACTAACACATCATTGTAAAGCAATTATACTCCAATAAAGATGTTAAAAAAAAAAACAAATATAAGAAGAAGCTGAATTTGTGCTGAAGGCCATAGCTTCCTGATCCCTGCTCTAGATCCTTTAAAATAATAATTGTAGTTATTTTAATGTACCTATCTGATAGTTCTAAGCATCCCTAAGTCTGCTTATATTGACTACTTTATCTATTGACAGTGGGTTCTTTTCCTTGCTTTTTTGGTTTGTGTCATCATTTTTTATTAAATATCAGAGACAGTATGTTGAAGAACAGAAGAGACTGAAGTAACTATTATTTACAAAAGGAAATGGGCACATCTCCTTCTGTTAGGCCATTAGTGTAGAGAATTGAATCAGTCTGGTAATATTTCAACTGAATTTTTGTTTTTGGTACTTTTCCTTACTACAGTTACTTCTTGTCTAACATAGTCTTTAAAGTTGTCTAGTGATGAGTTTCTTTTTTGTGTGCTTTGGGTAAGGAATGGTGCTGAAGGATTTTTTCTCAGTGTTCCTGTTCAACCTTTAGCCTTCAGTGGTCTTAATATGAACACATTACATGGGGTATCTCTCTCCTCATCTTGCCCAGGTGGAAGAATGCTTGTTACTCTGAGGTTAGACCTGTAGTATGAATGGGTTCTCTTACGTCAAAGTACTTGAATTAACTCATATTTTAGTATTTCTGTTTCTTGTTTAAGAAAATATTGTGATGATCCAAATAAGGGTTTTGACAAATTTTTTATAGGTATCTCATGGTCCTAAATTATCAGACTAATAACTTTGAGAGAACAAAAATAATGATTTTAGATATATGATTTTTATTTTTTAGGAGAGAAATAGTTACTCCCAGTAATGCTGTTTCCTCTGTAGATTCAATTTAATCATACATAATTGATTCAGTAATATTTTATGGAATCTTGCTAGGGGTGATGTCAAGACAAGCTACCTCTAGATTCCAGAATCAATCTTATTCCTCTATAACCTGAAATAATATTTGCTTTTCTATGATCTTCTGTGTCTCCTTCACATTCTCATTGTGTTACAAATACGTAACATAATCACATATTTGAAGTTCCTTTTAAAGTTCCTTCACCTATTTTGGCCTAATCTTCCTTCTTTTACTATGTATATTCTTTATAACCTCCAAATAATTGTAATTTACATTGTTACTAGAGGCAACTACATTCTTTGATATATTAGTTCAAGAAAAGTTTTTTTGTTAACTAATACGTGTCAAGTTTTAGGTTTAAAGCTTGAGAACCAAGCTTGGATAAAATTTAGCCCCTGCCTCCCAGTCCAGATGGCAAGGCAGATATGTAACAAATATTTAGCCAGGTGCGTGTGATAAAAGCAATAATAGGAGGATGGCTGATAAACTATGGCTAGGCCTGGGGAAGGAGATTCAATAAGGTTTCAGAGAGTTGGTGATATTCTTAAAAGTCTTAAAAATGGTAGACTTGAACTTGATACATGATACAGGATAGAATATTCCAGACAATGTAAAACATGTATAAAGTAGCCTCATGCTGCATTTGCATAAATTCCCACAATAGTAGAACATGGTGGCAGGTAGTGGCAAGAGATGAGGCTGGACAGGGAACTGGGGTCAGACCTGTGAAGCTCATGCTTGCCTATTTAGCAATTTGGACTTTATCCTGTAGGTGATTAGGATTAATGGAAGGATTTTAGATAGAGGAAACACATGATCTGATTTACATTTTTCAGAGTGCACTTTGGCTGAGTGAGTGTAATGAGTCAGTGAAGCTTTATTGTTTGGGCTCTGCAGGCAGGATGAGTAGGGTTCATGAGCTACACAAGGGCCCTCAAATGGGGTGAGACATGGGAGAGGAGACACATTAGCTTCATGGTTGGACAGCTGCCAAGTCAAAATAAAAATTATTTTAATTAAATGCCTATAAATGATGGAATTATGTTAACCACTTAACTACAGCTCAACTTTTGGGGAAATGTTGTGTCAAATAAGCAGAACTTGTAGAACACAATAATATGGCGACTTTACCTTAGTCTCCCTCTGTCCCTTCAAATGCATTCTGTGGGCTAGTTCTTTCTCTTTCTCTTTAGATGAAAAAAGTACAAGGAAAGTCCTATGCTTCTCTAGTTACTCTTCAGCAACTAAAGTTCTTATGGTCGGTCTAGTCTCCCAAACAGTCTTTGTTCAATAACTAGAATGCCCAGTTCTATTAGTAACCAATACTACATTTTCATGTATGGTGTTAGGGAATGTTCTAATTTTATTCTTTTACATGTAGCTGTCCAGTTTTCCCAGCACCACTTACTGAAGAGACTGTCTTTTCTCCATTGTATAGTCTTGCCTCATTTGTCATAGTTTAGCTGACCATAAGTGCGTGAGATTATTTCTGGGCTCTCTATTCTGTTCCATTGATCTGTGTGTCTGTTTTCATGCCAGTACCATACCGTTTTGATTACTGTAACTTTGTAGTATGAAGTCAGGGAGCATGAATCCTCCATCTCTGTTTTTCTTTCTCAAGATTGTTTTGGCTATTCAGGGTCTTTTGTGTTTTCATACAAATTTGAAATTATTTGTTCTAGTTCTGTGAAAAATGCCATTGGTATTTTGATAGTGATTGAATTGAATCTGTAGATTGCCTTGGTAAGACCAGATACCATAAAACTCGTAGAAGAAAACAGAGAGAGAACATTTTTTGACATAAATTGTAGCAATTTTTTTTTGGATCTGTCTCTTAAAGCAAAGGAAATAACATCAAAGATAAACAAATGGGACCTAATTAAACTTAACATCTTTTGCGCAGCAAAGGAAACTATTGACAAAATGAAAAGACAACCTATGGAATGTGGGACAGTATTTGCAAATGATATGACTGATACGGAGTTAATATCCAGCATATATAAATAGCTCTTACAACTCAACATCGAAATACAAACAACCCAATAAAAAATGGGCAGAAGAACTGAATAGAGATGTTTCCCAAAGAGGAGATGCAGTTGGCCAACAGGCACATGAAAAGATGCTCAACATTGCTGATTATCGGGGAAATGCAAATGAAAACAAGGATAAGATGTCACCTCACACTGTCAGAATGGCTATCATTGAAAAGAACACAAATCAGGAATGTTGGCGAGGCTGTGGAGAAAAGAAAACCCTTGAACACTGTTGGTGGGAATGTAAATTGGTGCAGCCCTTGTGGAAAACAGTATTGAGGTTTCCCCCCAGAATAAAAATAGAACTACCATATGATCCCACAATTCCACTCCTGGGTATATATATGAAAAAATTTGAAAAAAATTTTCAAATTTGAAAAAATACACACACCCCAATGTTCTTAGCAGCATTATTTACAATTGCCAAGATATGGAAGCAAGCTAAGTGTCTCTCAACAGATGAATGGATAAAGAAGATCATATGTGTGTATATATATATATATATATATCTGTGTGTATGTGTTTATACACACACACACAATGGAATACCAATCAGCCATAAAAAGAATGATATTTTGTCATTTTCATCAACATGGATGGACCTGGAGGGTATTATGCTAAGTGAAATAAGTCAGCCAGCGAAAGACAGATACCATATGATATCACTTATATGTGGAATCCAAAAATTACAACAAACTAGTGAATATAACAGAAAAGAAGCAGACTCACAGATATAGAGAACAAACTACTGGTTACCAGCGGGGAGAGGGAAATGAGGAGGGGTAATATAGGGGTAGGGGGTTAATTTTATAATAACTGTAAATAAAGTATAACCTTTAAAATTGTGAGTCACTGTATTATACACTTGTAACATATAATACTGTACATCAACTATACTTCAATTAAAAAATGTTCACTACAAAAGCAATCAATATTTAAAGTTAATGGTTCTTTTCTCCCTTGCTTTGGGACTTTTTGGGCTGTTGGCTTGTGCAGAAAGAGAGGTTTGGCTTTTTATGTATTTAACAATTATGTTTTTTTTTTTTTTTTTTTTTTAATGCGGTACACGGGCCTCTCACTGTTGTGGCCTCTCCCGTTGTGGAGCACAGGCTCCAGACGTGCAGGCTCAGCGGCCATGGCTCATGGGCCCAGCCGCTCCGTGGCATGTGGAATCTTCCCGGATCGGGGCACGAACCTGTGTCCCCTGCACCGGCAGGCGGACTCTCAACCACTGCGCCACCGGGGAAGCCCACAATTATGTTTTTTAATTCACTTTTATCACTCACTAACTGCCTTTAGATCTTTGAGAGTTGAAACCGGGTGGGGATTGGTGAAAGGATGGGTAGAGTTGGGGAGAGACTGGTTAGAAATGGTAATGAACAAAATGTTCAGAAGTTATGTAGAAGGTAAGTAAATATAGAGCTTGGCCACCTGGATGTGAGGGTGAGAGAAAAGGAGGCACTTAGAATGACTTCTTGTGGGACATGCTATAGTGGTGTCTCTAACTAGGATCTACATTTACTCATTCAAGAAACATTAACTGCCTACTTGATATTTAGATCCATATGAATGAGACAGTTCCAATTCTTGAACAGCTCAAGTCTTTTGGGAAGATTGGTAAATACACAACTAAAATGTTCTGTTATGAGAACTATAACAACATGTTGCTTTGGAAATTATGGGAACATAGTGGTGCATTTCATGCAGCTTGGAGTAAAATGGGAAGGGGTGTCCTCTGGAGATATAGACCTGCCGATCTTAGTTTGGGAAATATTGATTGTGATTCCTCTGAGGAAGTTGGAAATGGTGTTGGTTATGTAGATGTAGGGCTAAGGAAAGGGTTTGATCTAATATAGACAAACGTTTAGGAGTTATCAGCATAGAGTTATATACAGAAGTCGATGAGGTATATCATCTAGGGAAAATATTAACTCTCTGGCTCATATGCATGAGGGACAAATTGGAGGCATAGGGAGTATGTAAGAGATAAAGAAGAGGTGGAGAAGGATGCTGAGGAGAACTGGGCAGAGGAGTAGTAGGAGAACCCAGAGAGGGAGGAGCCCTGGAGGCCAGTGCAGAAGAACTTTTCAGGGATGAGAGAATAATGGTTACTGTAAATGCTACAAAAAGCTCAAGTGTTGAGTAGGGGAACCAGCATGGTCACTGGGTCTGAGAGACCTGCATTTACCCTAGTTTCTGCTTAAAACCTGTGACTTTGGGCCAAGTTACCTAAGCATCTAGCAGGGAACTGTGGGTCTTGGTGCTCCTTCTAGTTGCTCTATAGAGCACAGGTTGATGTTTCTTTCTCCTTAGGAGCCATATTCATCATTTGTGCTGGAAGACTACCAAAACTCTGTCCAGAGACACTTCTCCTTCCCACCCTCTGTGTCTTTATTTTCAACATCTCCTTGCACGTTATCGGAATCATTTAATTTCTGACTTCCTTTTTGTTTAAGTCTCTCCTCTCCCAGCTCCTCTCTCTAGGTTCCGCCTCTCCTGCAGCCCCAGGCTCCTGGAATGCGGAACTGTTAGAAACAGATGTTTCCATCCCGTGAGTGCTTGACTACTTCTCAGATGATGTCTCTGAGCAGATGTTCTTGAGTGTACCTTCCCCTTCCTCTGCTGTTGTATTTTCTATACAAACACCAGATTGCATGGCTGCATCCTTCTTTCTGGAGAAAACCCAACTCATGATGGTGATGGGGTAGGCTATGCCTTCAGAATGTTAGACATGGTCTATGGTGCAAAGGCTTTGCAGAGAGAGTGTGAGGCTAAAAGGCTTAGGAAATGCAGTTGTGTGCTGTGAATTTATCTACTCACGACTTGCTGTCTCTGGTATTTCTTCCAGTGAGCTGGTGTTCTGCAAGAACCTCTCTTCTGTCTACTTCCTTAGGCTTGCCCTGCATCCCCATGTGCCTCTTTTGGTCTTTTGTAATTGTGCACCCTCAGGTGAGCCTTCCCAACACATTGGGTTCTTTGTCTCCAGACAACATGTGGGGTTAGGAGATGGAGTCAGAGAGTCTGTGGAATCATTACACTTTACAATAATAGACTTGAAAAGCCTTGGTGAAAATAGGGAGGAGGTAGGGTTACCTGCTGGGCAAACCTTCCCTATGAGGGTCAATGGTGACATGTTACAGTGGTCTGCACACCGCCCACCCTCCCCACCATTTTCCCTTGGTTTGTGAACTTGTCTTTGATTGCTTACTGAGAATTTGTAGCAAAGGACCCAAGGATGTGGAAGAAAATCCCCTGACTTTATTTTTTATTTATTTACTTTACTGCATGATTCCATTTGTATAAAGTATAGAAACAAGACAATCTAACCTTTGTTGTTAGAAATAAGGATAGTGACTGGGGGACTGGGATGATAAATAGTGACTGGAAAGCAGACCCAGGAGAGATCCTAGGGTGTGAGTCAGGTTCTCTTTCTTGACCTGAGTGCTGATTACGTGAGTGCTTTTAGTTTATGAAAAGTCATTGAGCTGTACACTGATAACATGTATATATTACGAGTTTTTAAAAATCTATAGCTGGGTTTTTAAAAAATTGGAATATAGTTAATTTACAATGTGTTAGTTTCAGATGTACAGCAAAGCGATTCAATTATATATATATATATATATATATATATATATATATATATATATATATATATATATTCTTTTTCCGGTTCTTTTCCATTATAGGTTATTACAAGATATTGAATATAGTTCCTTGTGCTATGCAGTAGGTCCTGCTTGTTTATCTTTTTTATATACAAAAGACCGCTCTTTAACCTTACCTCTTGATTTGCTTTTGGGAATTCATGATTTGGAAAAAAGATTTTCATTCCCATTTTTATTCCATTTATGACAAGTAAATATCTTTAGTCCTTCATGTGATAGAATAGGATGCATTCACCTGTCACTGGCTATCTCTCCCTACTGGAAATAGTCATCTTGTTGAAGCTGCCTATGTTCCTTTCAGAGGTGCCTACAGGCAGGGCGTACTCATGTGCATTAATTTGAATGTTAAGTACAGCTCTGGAGAGCAGGGAAAGACCCCAGGGAGAGTGTGATGGAGTCTGGGGAGCTGAAGGAAAGGAGGGGATAGAGTGATTCACTTACCAACCAGCCTAAAGTTTTAGCCATATCCAGACAAGCCAACTGAGAGATTAAAGGCAGGAGTGGAAATCAGGCCTGGCAGGTCTCAGTGCCGCCAGTATGGAGTGCATTTTACAGTCCAGGCCTCCCTTACTTCACATAGCAGATCATCTGAAAATTCACATGCGACACTCTCTCTTTTAAAGACTCCAGCAATACATTTATCTATAAAGCAAAGAGTGTGCCACAAGGAAGAAACTTTGACCTTCAGAAGCAGACACACCTGAATCAAACCATGGCTTTACTACTTTGTTTGTTCATTCATTCAAAAATATTTATCTAAAGCATTCCCTGTCCTAGGCATAATGCCAGGAATGAGAGAGACAACACTGGTAAATTTTCTATGTCAACCTAGATAATTTAGTAACTGCTCTCAGCCTCAATTTCTCATCTATAAAATATGAATGGTTTTACTTGCTGTGCAGATTGTCATGAAGGTTGGAATAAAGACACCGTTTCTGGCATATATCATTTTTTTATATCGAAAATTATAATTATGTGAGGAATATCCCATTTCACATATTCCATGAGTTTTTTTTTAAGTGAAGTCTGTATATTTACAATGACTTATAATAATGTTATTCTTATCAAGGTTCCCCGAGTAAACAATTCTCTCCCACTAACAGATTAAACTTCTACTCACTGAAGCTTATTGTGATGAAGATTTCCAAAATCATCTCAAGTTGTAAACGTTACAGCTATACTATTGAACTTGGCTTTTTTTTCTCTATAGAAGAGTTCCAAAGAGCACAGAATTGGAAGTCCCCAGGCCTGACTTAGTTTTAGCTTTGACACAATATAACCTGGGATTCTTTGCTTTGCTCTCTCTGGACTCTACTTTCTCCATCTATGAAATAGTTACAATAGTAATAATTTCCTTGCTTATTTGTAGTGATTTTATAGAGATTAAATGATATGAGAGGGTTTTAATACTTTAATTGTATATATTTTTGTTTTGCTTTCTTGTTTTTAAGGGAAAAAAATGAGAATAACTAGGGATATTTTGCCCAGTTCTATATATCTTCTTACAAATTATCCTATTTTCTTACCTTTTGTACGTTTGCACACTTAGATTTCTATTTTGAATGATAAATAATAATGATGGTGGATCCTAATTTGGAGAAGGTGGATTTGCCAGACTTTAAATTTACAAACTAGATATATTTGAGAATAATTGTTCATATTAGGAAGTGTTTTATTTTATATAAGTGTTTTTTTCTTTGATTTTCTCAAACTGGTAGGGGCAAACAGCAGTGCATTTAAAACATGATTTAATGTTTTAGAAATACATCTATTGCACAATTTGAAATTTACCTACATAGTAATATCAGAACAAAGGTTAATACTTGGATTTTCGTTCCAATACCCAGATCATTGTACACAGTGATGGGATTGAGTTGTTCCTACACCTACACAAAACACTATTAAATCTGTTGCTATATGTTTAGTTTGGGACTTTGATTTTGGGGTTGGTTTTGAATAAATTCCAAAAAGACCTTTATAGTTTGGAGGTCTAGAAAGACAATAAGTGGAACAGATTCTAAAATATAATCAGTCAATCCATAAGTCTATACTGAGTGCCTGCTGTGGATACTTGGTACTTTGCTAGGAGATGTGCAGTCGGAAAGGCTTCACTGAAGAAGTGACTTTTGAATTGAATCTTGAAAGTTGCATAGGTGTTTACCAAGTGAAAAAGGAGTCTGAAGGAAAACAAGGCACAGAGAACTATGTGACCAGTTCAGAAGAAGGACAATACAACCTGGGGAGCTGGTTTGAGTGTAAGGAGCATGTGGAGAAGCTCTGATGGGGGAGGCTGGAGAGACAGTCAGGAGACAGACGGGAGGGATCGTACACCATGTTGTAAAGTTGCTGCAAATGCAGTCAAAGGAATGAGTGTTTGATTAAACAGACCATATAAAGCACATCAGCTGATTCTCCTCCAGACATTGGCTCTATGAATTTTTTCCACTGAGCCTAGGTAAGTGCTGCTTTGTTATTATGCAGAGAGGATTAAGGTTTCTTTGCTAAAGATTGCACTCCTTAACCCAGCATGCTGATGTGCTAAGGTTTATAAAGACACACTCCTGCCTGGGTGACTCATGTCTAATGTGTTCCACCCATTACTTTGCTGCAATGATAAACCATATGGATTATTTTTTTTCCTGAAGTGCTTGCAATCTCCTTAGTGTGTACAGAATTTATGGAGTTATTAACAGATAATCACAGAATCATATAAACTGGGGTTGAGAAAACACTTGATCTCTAAGAATACAATATATAGCACAGGTAAAGACAGTCAACTCTGAGCTGGAAGCCCTAGAAGAGAGGAAGTAGGTGTAGGGGTAAAGGAATGGGTTAGGAGAGAGGGTTCTAAAGGGAAACTTGATGACAGGGACAAGGAATGATAGAAAATCCACAAGCTTAAGACCAGGACTCTGGATTTGATTTTGGAAGCATTGGAAAGAGAGTAAATTGTAAGTGCTCATTCTTGCTGCAGAGCAGAAACTTCTTTGGTGGGGGTAATCTGGAGAGTGAGAGTCAGACACCAGGCAAAGACAGGCATTAAACTATAAGGCTTGGAGGCCCTCAGCTTGCCTAAGGTTGCAGAAATACCAAAGAAAGGTATTTGAAGAAAATTCAGCAGTTGGAGGCAGGCTGAACTTAGGGAGCAGAGAAAAGTGGAATCTGGGAAGACTCCTGGGCTACTTGGCTGCCAGGACCCAGCAGAGAATGGCACTGCTCAATGATTTCTTGTTGTTAATCATTTTTCTCATTTTCCCTAGTTGTTAACCCTGGGCCCATACTAATCAACTCCTCGTTTCCCTGCCTGTGGCTTACATGGTTCCTTGGTTATTATATCTGAATTTAATCAGTGTCCAAACTGAGCTCCATGCCTTCCTCACAATTTCACCTTGATACAGTTTGTGTTTTGCCAGGAAATATAGCTGTGTAGAAATGGAAAAAATCTATTTAGAGAGAGGTGTGTCAGGAATGGGAAGCATAGTCCAGAACAGGGCCATGGACTCTAACGTGACGTATGGAAGATTTTTTCCCCTGATCCCAAAGACCATGATGAAAAAATTCAGAAAAATAAAGAAAAACCAATGCCACCCATGACTTGCTGCATTTCCTCTCTTTCTCACTGGGAGAAGAAGAAGCAGAGATGCAGAATAGGAAGTAGGAAAGTGATTACATCAAAAGCATAAAAATGAAGTCTACTTGACATTGAAGTAGGAATTGTCTGGAAGTCATGTTTGGCCTCTGCTCCCATCTCTCTCTGCCTAGCCTCCTTCACTCCAGGAGTCCCTCATGTTTCAGAAACAGAGTGTGGAGGGGGCAGAAGTAAGTCAATCATGGGTTCTTCAATTACTAAGAACTGTCAGTGCTGGCCAACATCAATTGATGCTGTAAGACACCAGAGACGTTATTTATCTTTCCACTCTCTAAGGTTGTCTAATTTGGAGATGGCAAAGATTAAAATCAGCTCCTTAGAGACCAGCTCTCAAAATCTTAAGGGAATTTATAAATAGATATGGATACACATATATTTTTTTTTCCAGAAAATGCTGTCAGATATCTGATACCCTGAGGAATATCTCACTCTAGAGAATGGGGTATTTTCCAACCATATACCAACATCCCATTATTTTTTCCAACTTTAAAACAAATAAACATGTAAACCTTGATCCCCCCACTTTCCACATCAATAGCCTTTAAAAACAAATCTCAAAAGAATTGTCTGTGATATACACTATCCCTAATTTTTCTCTTCCTGTTCTGCTTTGAGTCCACCTTTACCAATCCAGTAAAAATGATCTTGACAAGCTCACCAAGAACCCCTGTTTAATAAATCCAATAATTACTTCCTAGCCGTCCCCCTACTGGACTTAAAGCAACATCTGCTACAGTTATTTACCTTTTCCTCCTGGATTCTGGATAATTTCTTTCTTAAATTGGCTTCCAGGTAAAACACATACCCCCAGTTTTCCTCCAATCTCACAGGCTGCTCCTTCTCAGTCTTCATTGTTGATTCTTTCTTATCTCCTTGCCTTCTAAATGTTGGAATGTTGCAGGGCTTAGCGCTCTTTCACTTATTTCTTCATGATCTTATTCAATTACATGGTTTCACACACCAAATACAAAATGTGACTTCCAAATTTATACTCCAAGCACAGACCTTCTCCACACTTATGTAATGTAAGTATCCATCTGACTACTCAGTATTTCCACTTGGATGTTTAATAGAAATCTCAATATGTTCAAGACTAAGCTCTTGATGTTTTTTTCTTCTCTGTTGGTGCCAAGACCATTTTCCCTGTGGCTTAGGCCACCAGAGCTTGCTGTCATCCTTGACTCATCCCTGTTTCACAGTCTTCATCTGTCCATTAGCAAATCCAATGGACTCTACTTTTGAAATATATCCAGGATTGGATCACTTTTTACCCACGTCACTGCTGCCCTTCCGGTTAAGGCATTATCTTGGATCTGGATTATTGTACTACAGTTTATCCTTTGAATAGCAGAGAATAGCCAGGTCCAGGTAGAACAGAGATGAAAAGAGACTAGAGTCCAAAAGTTAATTCAGTTGTTGAGTCAGGGGTCTGAGAATGAGGTGAAAAGTGCACAGATGCTCTCAGCTAGGGTGTTGTGTACACAGAGGCCTGTACTGGTTATTTTTGTCCCTCTGCCTACCTGCCCACCCAGATTCATTATCCACCCTCTGTGTCCTGCTCTGTGCTCCAGAAGCCTGACTTCTGTGCTCTGCATCTTGTAGGCTCTCTTGCCTGTTGCTCTGTTTGGGTTCAAGCAATGGGAAACATGGGCGGGATCTCAAAGGGCAAGAGAATGGAGAGTCAGAGTCTTATCTGCACTCCCCGCCCCCATCACGTATCTGGCAGTGACTTTGTTCCAGCCACAGCACATGCCAAATTGTCCTTGCTGCTGTAGTTTCAGCTCTCCCTGGGTTTTAGAAGCACCGTTTTCTCCCTTTACTCCCTCAGAATCACAAGTGTGAACAGCTTTCTTCTGTTCCCCAACCCTGGGTGTCTCACCATTCCTTGTAATCATTAGGTTTCAATATTTTTTTTTCCTCAAAACTTTAGGTATTTTATATTTTTGACAGAGCATAAAAAAGATGTTAGAGATCAGCAGATTCCTGTCCCTTTGGGAGTAACATATTTTCCTGCATATTTGCTTAAAAATTTAGTAATTTTTTTTTTTTTTTTTTTTACTGATAATTTAATATAATTTCCAGCAGGCTACTAGATGTGGCTTTTTCCTTTCATCTATTTTTACCTTGTTCCTAACCCTGCCCAAACCTCTTTAAATAATCCCTTCACGAGGCTCTTTCAGGTAAATCTTTTCGAGAGTGTCCTTTATTTCCTTCAGGAACCCTTCCTAACATAGGTATAATTATTCTTTTGTTATGAAAATAAATATTAAATTAATTACATTTTGTGAAAATAAATAATAGTATGAAACACATTACTCATACAAATTTAGACTACAGAAATCTTGAGGGAAGAAAAGTGTTCATCCTTAACCGCAGTGCCACTAAATAACTGCTGTTAACATTTTGGTGAGTTGTAAAAAATTTAATTAAAAAAAAATTTTATTGGGGTATAGTTGACTTACGATGTTGTGTTAGTTTCTGCCATACAGCAAAGTGAACCAGTTATACATACACATGTATCCACTCTTTTTTTATTTGCATAATTTTAGTCTCCTTGTAATGTTTTAAAATGTTAATATTTCTTATGTAAAAAATATAGAAACTTTGGAACATAGAGAAAATACAAAGAACAACAAAATCTATTGTAACTATAGAACAAAAGTTCTATTACTTAAAGATAAGCTTGGAAAATTTTGTTGTATTTTCTTAAAATCTTTCTTTCTTTGGAGTTTAATATAGCTTCTACTTTACATTGTGCGGTGATTTTAAAGCATAGTGAATACAGATCAGTTACAATCCATGGAATGAAGGGGAAATGAAGAGACGCTTGGTATACTATTGACCGCTGGTTAGTTTTTATTGCTTTGTCCTAATGTTTAAAAACTTACTTTAGCTATTAAACTGGAGTTTAAATTATAAAAATCAGTTATTTAATTATCTTGATATTAAAATTGCTTCTCTGATTTTGTGGATGGAAGAGAAAGACTTGTAATTATCTTGGTAGTAGATGAAAAACATGAATACTATAAACAATGCTGGCAGTCTTTGTCACAGTGAAGTCACTGTTTTCTCCTCAAACACATTCCCATACAACAGTGGGAGGAAGTTATGTCTCCACATAATTGCCTGGTTCTGGGGAAAGAAAGAAGTCTGCTGAGGAGTAGCTATGTGAAGCAAAGCAGGCTCGATTTTGTATGTAGGATTACAAAATCTAAATTTCGGCACATAAATAAACTGATTCTGAATTAGATGTCCAACTAATTGAGCAATGAAAAGCTGCCACTTTTAGAAATATTACAGCCTTCCTAATTGAGATTTATTAATTTTGATGTCCCTTCAGTCACTTGGTATGTCTTTAAATAATTGTTTCAAAGGGGTTAGGTATATCAGTACTGTATATTTGACTCTCTCAAATATTTACCTCCCTGTCTGTTGCTTTAAGACATGAAAGACGATTTAGTTGTGTCTGTAATCATTAGGTTTCAATATGTTTTTTCTCAGAACTTTAGGTATTTTGTATTTTTGACAGAGCGTAAAAAAGATGTTAGAGACCAGCAGATTCCTGTCCCTTTGTGAGTAACACATTTTTCTGCGTATTTGCTTAAAAATTTAGTAATTATTTTTTAACTGACAATTAAGATAATTACCAGCAGGTTACTAGATGTGACTTTTTTCTTTCATCGATTTTTACCAAGAATTTAGTCTGAACCCTGTTAATCAATACACATCATGTATCTATTTCAACTCAAGACTTAAAAAAAACACAAAAAAATTGCCTTAATTATGACTTCATTATAAAACATTCTTTTAAAAATAAATTTATTTGTTTTATTCATTTATTTTTGGCTGTGTTGGATCTTTGTTGCTGCGTGCAGGCTTTCTCTAGTTGCAGTGAGTGGGGGCTACTCTTCGTTGCGGTGCGCGGGCTTCTCATTGCGGTGGCTTCTCGTTGTGGAGCATGGGCTCTAGGCTCATGGGCTTCGGTAGTTGTGATTCGCGGGCTCTAGAGCACAGGCTCAGTAGTTGTGGCACACAGGCTTAGTTGCTCCTTGGCATGTGGGATCTTCCTGGACCAGGGCTCGAACCCGTGTCCCCTGCATTGGCAGGTGGATTCTTAACCACTGCGCCACCAGGGAAGTCCCAAAACATTCTTTTTTTTTAAGTTAGAATGCATATTTTGTTAGAATGAATCTGTATTTCTACTATTTCCTTCATTGTTTTCCATCTCCTTTTGGTTTTCTCCTCATTTTCAGGGAAATTCTCAGGTTGTTCTAAACGTCTGATCTGATTTTTCACAAAATCAGACCTGCTCTTTACTGCCTTCCTGGTGGATTTTAATTTTGCTTTTCTATTTTGATTTTATTCTATTTCCTTTCTTCACCCATATCTCCTTATATTTTATCTTTTAATTTTGGTCTATGTTGTTCTTATTTTTTTTCAGCTCATTTTTCTTATGGTATTTTCAAGGAAATACTTACTTTGTCTAACTTTTGCTTTTTACAGTAAAGTTTTAGTTAGTATTCCCCTTTTTCATCTTTCATGTTGAATTCTGTGTGTTCCCCATTGATTATTGTTTTTTAGTATCTTCTCCCTTGGTTTCTTGATCACTTTTGACAAGGACATTTCTTTTTTCTTTAAAAGTATTTTTAGTGTTTTCAAAGAACCAAATTTGATATTGCTAAAACTCTCTTTTTGTATTCATCTTCTATTTTAACTAATTTTATTTCTATTATTTCCTTTCTCTTAAATTATTTCAATTTATTATAGTATGTTGAATCTTTCTTGAGATGAATATTTAGATCATCAATTTTCAGCCTTTCCTTTTTTTCTAACGTAAGGATATACATTTCCCTCTAAATACTGTGCTAGCTTTTCCTTTTATGTTTAGTAAGTAGTTTCTTTCTTTCAATTTGTAACTTCTGATGTCTACTTTTCATTATAATTTTTTTAATGCATGAGTTACCACAAATGTATTTTATAGTTATGTTGCTGATACCAAATCCTAACTTAGTAATATCATAGTCAAATCTGTATGCTTCAATTTATTCCATGATTATTTATTGAGGTTTATTATGTGCAAGGTACTGTTTGAGACGTGAGGATTTCTTTCATGTATAAAGCAGACTCCTAACTCTTTAACTTATATTCTAAAATGGGGAGAGAGAGAGTGAATGTAATTAGTATGAATTTTGAAAGGTGGGAAGTATATGTAAATCAAAGAGCAGGTAAGGAGATTGGTTCTGCTGTGTATGTATATGCATATACACAAGTATGTGGGTGGTGTGTGTGTGTGTTTTGTATGCATTGTGGTAGGGAGTTTTATGTAGAGTGGTCATAGAAAACCATCCCAAGAAGGTGAGATATGGAGAAAAGGAATTCTTCTCTGGGAGAGAAATTCTAGTCCAAGGGACCATCCAATGCAAAAGCTCTGAGGCAAGATGGTACCTGGCATATCTGAAGAGGCGGAGGTGACTATGATAGAGTGACTGAGGGTGGGGCAGGTAGAAGAGGAGATGAGAGAAGAGTGGGGACAGTTAATGCCACTTAGACATCAGCCAGGGGACCCAAAATCTTGATTTATTTTTATCTGATCTTCATGGAAGAATTGTTTATCCAAAGAATATTTTATCTTTCAGAAATTGTTTACAGAAATGACTTTATTTTGACCTCCAGGAATAATTAGATAACTCCAGTAGCAAAAGATCCTTTAGGTCCTTGTAAAGTCTTTGGCAACTATCGCTTAATGAGAAGAAACTCAAGATTTTGCTCTCTATTAACGTGATCTTTATACAGGAATCATGCATTCATTTAGTCAACAGTAGTTATTTTTTTCAAAATTATTTATATAAATGTTCTTATGCTGACCTTTAGATTTAGACAAATCGACATGCAGCTATCCCATCTGGTCATTTCAGCTTTGAAATTTGAAGAACTTCAGCAGTCATCACCATAACAACAGATCATTATCCAAATTCTACTTGAATGGTCCATTCTTATTTATAGCTGAATCCATTACTGGATTACTTTAATTTTTGCCAATTTTATCTTATAATCCATCAGCTATTTGAAAAGAATTCCCATATTCCCCTTGAGTTGCAGCTTCTCTGGCCCTTGCATTCTAGCTCTTCCTATGCTTTTCCTCACATTTCTCTTGTGCCTGGTGTTTCACACTCCTTGCCATTTAGGTCACCCTCTTCCAGACAAAGACAGAGTAATTCTTACATTTCTATGTAAGAAAAATTCCTCATCTTGAATTTGAATTTTCATGTCCTTTCTCATAAGTAAAATTCCAACAGTCGTTATAGACAGAAATGTGATGAAAGCAAATCAATTAGATGCCAGCGTTGATGGTCATGTTAAGTAATTTGGCACGTGGTGGAAAGAGTTTCCTTCCCTCACAGAAAAGTTCTATGATAGATCTTCCTTCAGCCTTAGTGAAATTGATTAATTACTTCAACTTAATTGATTATATGCAGTTTCTCAACCTGTTCAAGGTCTAGAAACCAAACTCAGCCATGAGTCAACAGTTTTCTGTTTGGTTCCGTCTGTGTTTATAGTTACCATTACTTTGTAAAAGCAAAGAGGTTAGGTATTCCCTCTATATTAATTCCCTATTTGTGATATGAATGAAGTTAAGATGAAACTGATGGGCATAACTTTTCCTGTTCTGTTTTTGCCCTGGGGATGAATATCACTTTTCCCTTAGTGTCATGTGAATTTGTTCTGTTTTGGAAAGATCATTGATTTATTGAAAGGTTAAGTTGGCAGAAGCTCTCAAGCTGTATACAAAGCATCTGTCCACTCATCCAAACCTCTCCCCAACAAAGTTTCATTTTATACTTGGGAAGGTCTTCTAATACTACAGGCGGTATTTCTTCCCTGCAATATCTTTACAAACCTTTTGAAAGCCCATCTTTCATTTAAGGTTCAGCTAAAAATTATTTCTATATGAAATTTTCCTTACCCCCCAGCCAGAGTAGTATTTTCTTTATTTAGGTGCCAAGATCTATCCCTAGCACCTGACCTGTAGCATCTGTCTTACTTTGCTGGTGTCACAGTTATGTACATTTATAGATAATCAGGTCTCCACTCCCGGCTCCTACTCCATTCTGAAGTTTTTAGCAGACATGTCGCTTTTTCTTTTTTTCTCGACCATTGGAAATCTTAACACTCTTTCTCTGGTAGAATATATCATCATGTATGTTACAACAGAAGGCCCTGCTTCTGACTACAGAGGCCAAAAAGTCTGGAAAATAGTCCTTTCCTGCTCCCAACATTGGCGCACAGGTACATGATATAAATTAGCTGATCTCATGATCCTACTTAGAACCTTAATTTGGAACATTAATGTTTATCACTAGGGGCTGCTGAGAATTGATTCCAGCCATGGTTATGGTAGAAGCCATGGTCTGGTGAGATCATTGCTCTAGCTCAGTAGTGGCGTTTGATGTCCAGTGGTGATATCAGTAGTGTCCCATCTAGATCATCCCTGTACTATGACCTTGCCTCTGGTTCTCGTTCCTGCCTGTTTTCTAAGGCTGGCTCTTCATTTACACCTTGAGATTGCAAACTACTTAGTACTCTTCTAATAAGCCATCATTTCTGTTATTGTTAACCAAGCACCCTGACTCGTAGAGGAAAAATCTTTGTTTTATTCAGATTGATTACCAGGTGCCTAATAAATGGTTATTGAATGATTGAGATCATGCTGGATTTGATGTCTCTGGGAGCCAATGGGGAATCGGCAGCCAAATTATTTCATTGACTGAACTGTCATGTTAAATTTTAGATGTGAGATGTTGGACCGAGCTTTGGAATAGTCTTTCTCCCTCTACCTCCTCTTCACCTCTGAATATAGGATCTCAGTGTAGATATTCAGCTACCTGTAGGTTAGCTTGTTGCCTTCTTAATGTTTGTGGGGTTGCTGTGTTCAGTTGTGCTAAAAATCTCAAGCCTGAGAAACTTTCCTGACATTTGGAGTCATTAAAGGATTTAAAACAAAGCAGGGGCCTCAGTGGACTGCTGAGTCCTCCTGCTGTGCAGCCTGCCATTTGGTGTTGCAAGTACCAGGGACCCAGGCACAGAGGAGAGAGAGCCACACTAGGTGGATTATCCTTGTTTCAGTTTTGCTGGGTCCTGATCTTGCCAAGGAATTTTGTAGTGATGAGAGCTTTCCAAACTCTGACAATAGAACTGCAGGGGCAGAGAAGCCCTGTCTTTCCTATAACCAGACCTTGAGTGCACAGATAACACCTTGAATCTGGAAGGTGGCCTGAGGTTTCCCTGCGGTTCCATTGCTCTGCCATCTCCGGCCTGGGGTCCCCTGGCGCTGGCAGAACTGTGCCTGTATGTGTGTGGGGCTGTGGCTGAGTATGTCAGCACCTGTGGGGAAACTCACCCTCTGGCAGCAGTGATGAGTTTCCTAATGGGCCCGTGATGTGATGGCTGCAGCCATGCCTGGAGGCCGGGCTTCTGCTCAGTGCGCTGTTGGCCTTGCCCACAGCCCCGGGGAAGCCCGCTCCTCGTTTGTGCCACTTCACTGACTCCAGAAAGCTGTCCCTTTCCACCATGGGGAGTGAGATAAGTGTGTTTATCAACCACCAGGCTTCCAATGAGAGTCTTTTCCTTGTGGGAATGCATCAATCACTTCTCAGGACTGACCTTTTCTGGTGGTTTCTCTTGTAAATGATGTTTTGCTTTCCCTGATTGCAGAGCAAAATGAGAGCTTCGTAATTAAGCATGTGGTAAACAATGAGGTAGTGGCCCTTGGGTTCCCAGTCCTCTCAGAACTGCATTTTGCTATCAGGGGTGGGGGCAGTGGCTTGGGAAAAGATGAGATAGATTGGAAATTCCTTCCAACTTCCTGTACATTTAGCCAAAACGATACTAGATGACTTCTGTATGACACGACCTCAAACACTGCTATAAGTTTCTGCCCAGGAACCTGCCATACTTCAGTTTAGGCCAAACCCTTTAAATGGAAAACCCAACTGAAGCCTCTCATGTTCATAACCCCCCAGTGTGCAATGGAGAGCCTAAGCACATAACTTCCAAAATTATGTGTTCTCTTTTCTGAGTGGCTATGAAACATTCTCAAGAGAATTTTGAGACAGAATTATATTGATTTGACTTGGGACAAAATCAAGTGCTTGTTTTTCTGAAAAAGATGAGAGGCCATCACTTCTTTACGCGCACACACACACACACACACACACACACACACACACACTCCTATCTCCTTTGGAAGCAGACAGCCTGTGAGAACATCATCCCTTGCACTTATTAGCTATACTTCTAGGGATGTTCCTACTAAATAAATTGTTTTGAGGTCAACGTGAAATGCCAACTGGAATGTAACAAAAAAAATCAAAACAGAACAGCCCTCTTTGTGATCATTAAGACACTGTTAAAAAGGGAGAAATCTATACTATTGACCCGACTTTGATATTTTCTGCTTTAGTTTAGGGTCGTCACCACAAATCTCAGTTACTAAACTCATTACTTTTTGCAGAGGCTCCCTATGCTGTGTGTTTAATAATCCTTTTCTGAATCAAGGAATCACAAACAGCGTGTTATTCCTCTCTGGTGCCTGAGAAATATAGCCGCTGAGGCCAGCTGGTCTCATCAGCAGCCTAGGACAGTGATTTCTTCTGCGTGAGCCCCTTCTGACCAATTCTTGGATCCTGAATCTCTTATGACTTATGTTGTGATGAATGACAAATAAACATTGCTGACAGTATTATGAGGCTTCATTCCTATTGGCTTCAGCTAGGTGTCATCGCAAAACCTTTTCATGACCAAGGGGAATGCTGAGGGTTGCCAAGACCATAAGTAACTCTGTGTGGCTTGTCTGTCATTACTCACATCCTCACCACAAATATTTTAACCTGGAAGTTAAAACATCTGACTCACAATAACAACAACAAGAAAAAAATTGCAGTGACTACTATTTATTGAGTATAATTGTGCGATTGTAATTAAATAATCCATTGATAGTGTGTATGAGAGTGTCCTCTTTGAAAGTTGGGTTCTATTATTTTATTACAACATTCTAAAGCTTGTTTTGGTATCTTTTGAAGGAGTTGGACATTGTCAATGGAAGAGACTGGTTTTAGCCAGGAAAACCAGAATTTGGAAGGCAGGCCCCAGGTAGATTGGAGTGTAAGACGTGGAGACCCTCTCGCCAATTTATCCTCTCAGATTTAGACTTTGAAAAATGGAAGAGAGCTCTTTGATTGTGGTCTCTGCTCATAAGTAGGACAGGACCCAGGTTCTGGGTGCCTTCAGAGGCAAACTGCATCCATTAAGTGGATTATTCAAGGTACATACTTTGTGAAGTTTTGCTTGTTTTATTCTCTCTCACTCTCTCTTATAATTTGAGATTCTTGGCAAAGAAATATATTGTTAATTTTGTAAACTGTTCTCAAATTTATATAATAGATTACTAAAGAAAAGATTTTGGCTCCCCCATTGAGCCAGGACTTAAGAGCAGAAACCATCCCTTCTTGAAGAAAAGATATTAAAGAATGGTGATTCAGGCAGCCAGGAATGAGCCTGCTGTTCTGTATACTTCTTTGGAAATTGACTTAGGAAACTATCCTTAGGAAATTGTCTCTATGGAAGTCCCGGTCTTCATTTTATTAATGACAGAAGATAAAGGAAATAGAAATATTCCTGTATTACAGATGAGGAAACGGAAGCTTAGAAAGGGTAAGTGACAACATCAGTAACAAGGCAACTAAGCAAAAGCCAAGATGGAATTGGGACCCATTTTATCTAATGACAAGGTCCATACTACATACATAATAACATTTCATGAATTGGAGCACAGGCTCTAACTTGGCTTGGCCCCAGAGAGAAACCTCTTTCCTCCTCACCTCTTTATCCAATAGCCTCATTCACACAGATGAAAATTACATAGAGTAGGTTACTCTCTATGGTCACCATGGCCAAGGCAGTGATTGGGATGCTGTCAAACTGGGAGCCTTTTCTATGAGACGTTAAACTGATGTGTGTCCTAAGGACCAAAGCTCTGCAGCTATGACAGTGTTTCTTGGCACAGCTGGAGAAGTCATCCTTGACATGTTTTCAGGCTCACAGTTGATACTCAAAGAAAGTTGGCTAAATTAAGTAGAAGTTTCCAAGTTTGGAACAAATCTTTTGCTTTTGCTTTCCTAAGCACTTACATATCCATTATCTTATGTGAACTTCATTAAACACCTATGACAAATAACCTCACTGTAGAGGAGACAAGCTAGTTTCAAGAAGACTTGAGACTATCCCAAGTTCATAGCACTAATCAGCGCTAAGTTGGGGCTGGAAATCAAGTCTTAAAGTTTGTGGTGCGATGTGCTTGTCCCTACTTCTTCCTGAACACTTCCAATTAGTCTTTTTAAATGGCTGGAATTGAGAAGAAAGAGCCAATATTTCTCTGAGTGCTGAGTTCTCCTTAAAGAGAGGAACTGGTGGCAATGAAAATAATGATGGTGATGTCAAATAGTTCTGAGTTGAACAATTAATGTATATCTGTGCATTCTCACCAGAATACTCCTGATACTTGATTTCCTCTTGTTATCTGGGATCAAGGAATCCTTGGTCCACCTTAGATCCCTGTTACCATATACTTTCCATAGGATTTTATTCTGAAGATCCTGAATAAGGCTGGTTTCCAAACACAGGTAGTACTCTCTTTAAGACTGGGGATTTTTGTGCTTGAGGAAGGGCTCATTGAGGAAGGGCTCATTGCCTTTTTTGGGTTGTAATTTTAGGTCTGTATTCAAAAGTTGACTGTTAGCAATGAAGGAGAATTATGGTCAGAGTTGATTATGTGCCTGGGAGTTATTACCTAAAAGACATCAAGAGTTAGACTTTTGGGACTTAAGCAAACTGAACTAAACAGAGAGAGTTCTTGGGTTGGGGACTCCAAAGTTTGGCTGCTGCATTGTTTGAAGCCAATAAAACTTCCCCCAGATCCTTTTCACTCAGTGTTGTTCTTAGATCAGCAGGATTGACATCACCTGGGAATTTGCTACAACTGTAGACTCTCATGCCCCCTCAGGACTACCGAATCAGAATCTGCATTTCAGAGAGCTCCCTGGGTGATTAACATGCACATAACAGTCTAAGAAACACTTCCTGTGATATTGTGATTTATGATAAGAAATATGTATTTGGTCTTCATCCCTGTTTCTGGCACAGAGCTCCTAAAACCCTAGGAATTTCCTGTGGTGGTAGTGATAAAGGTGTCTTTTGTTATATTAATGAGGAGGCCTTTAGAAAGCTCCTAAGGATGGGGGCTGATTGTAGGGGGAGCTGACCCTGTGATTAGAGGGTCTTTAGTCCCGTCCCTGACCTCTGGGGAGGGGAGAGGGGCTGAGATTGAATCAATCACTCTGGCCAATGATTTCATCAATAATGCCTACATAGTGAAGCCTCCATAAAAAACCCAAAGAGAAGGGGTTCAGAGAGCTTCTGGGTTGGTGATCACTTGGAGGTGCTGGGAGAAGGATGCATGTGGAGAGGGCATGGAAGTTCTGCCACCTCTTCCATCTGGATGTTCATCTGTATCCTTTATCATATTATTTTATAATAAAACTATGAACATAAGTGAACTGTTTTCCTGAGTTCTGTGAGCCACTCTAAGCAAGTTAATTGAACCTGATGAGGGGGTCATGGAAACCTTTGACTTATAACCCATCATTCAGAGTCACAGGTGACAACCTGGAATTGTTATTGGCACTTAAAGTGGGGGACAGTCTGGTGGGACTGAGCCTGTGAAATGTGATGCTATCTGCAGGTAGATAGTGTCGAAATTGAGTTGAGTTGTAGGAGAGCCAGCTGGTGTCTGAGAGTTGGTGCTGTGGGGAAAACCATCCACACATTGTAATTGGGTCCCAGAATCATTCACTTCTCAAGATAGTCTTAGGGGATACTGGGTTAGTCAGGGTTCTCCAGAGAAACAGAGCCGATAGGAACTGATATATGTATAGAGACACAGCCAGACATAATGTGTAGCCAAATATCTGGGCACTCTTTGATCCAGTCAAGTTGACACATAAAATTAACCATCAAAAGATACTAAGGCACCAACTGTACCTGCTTTGGATTGAGAATTACACTGTTGCTCTTACAGAACACGGAGAGTAAACTCTCAGCCTCCATTTATTTAGAGCCAAGGACGTTGCTAAGTGGCTATTGTGGTTGATTGGAGACTATGTGATTAGTTAATGTAAGCTTGAAGTTATAGTTCCAGCTATCCATGTGGTCCACAGACCAGTAGTACCAGCATCACATGGGAGCATGTTACATGTGCAGAAACTCAAGCCCACCTCAGTGCTATGATAATAGAACTTGCATTTTAGCAAGATTCTCAGGCAATTTGTATGTACATTAAAATGTGAGAGACACTCACATTTAGTTGTTTAAATCTAGTTGTTTGACCCAACTAGAAGTGCCTGACCCCGTTCCTTAGCTAAGTGAAGAACATGTATTAGGTTTCCCCCACAGGCTGCTTTTGGGATGGATTATTCTGGCAGAGTTCTGAGGTGAAGAAAAATAACCAACCACCCTGTAAAGTATTGATTCTCAGCGTTGGCTGCACATTGGAATCACCTGGAGAAATTTAAAAGCAGCCTAATGCCTGGGACCCACTCCCTGGTAATCTGATCTTGTTGGTCTTAGATCTGGTCTGGTCTTGGAGAAGTTTCCAACCTTTGCAGATGAGTATATTATGCAGCCAAGCTTGGAAACCACTGCTGTCAATGGAGCATTGGCTGCCCTTCTTCAGTCTAGCTTCAGTTCTGAGTCAGATCATAGGTGAAACTTTTGACTGCTTATTTGAGTTTTTCTTAACTCTGAAGTAATATTCAGGATGTGGAGAAAATGTGGGCATCTTGTGAAACCATGGGAAGAAACTATGAGAAATGCAGTGAAGGAGCGAGGCGTACATGGGGAGGCACAGGAAGGAGGAGCCTGACCCCAGTGCTTCGCCATAACAAGGAGCACATCCTGAGTGTGATTCTCATTTACCTAGTGGCATGAATTACCAGCTCTGAAGTCAGGCATCGTAACATATCCAAGCTGAGAGGGACTCAGGGAAACCAGTTGGTGCAGTTCCTGTTTTCATTTGATGAATATCTACTCTTTCCAGCTCAGTAATGATTCTTCCCTTCAAGGTCACGCAGATTTTTACCCATAGCAGTCTCATTTGTTCTCTTCCATGCTACCATTTCTTTTTCTTCCGTCTTTCCTTCCCCCTCCTCCCTTCACTTCCTTCTTCCTTCCTTCTCTATTGAACACACAATTATTAAGCACCTTCCATATGCTTGGGCATAACTTGTCATTTTCCTTTGATTATATGTACATTGTGCTTTTCTAAACATTTCTGGTTTACTCACATTCCTTTTAAAGTTTTGTGTCTCAAGTGTGATCCAGAACTTTCAAGAAGTTCTGAAAGAGAGAAAGGGTGAGGGGAGTTTGACTTCTGAGCCTAGGATGTTTGTATTTAGCTTGTGGGTATCTTGGAACCCTTGTTTATTTTTCCTTGTTCCAAAGTGACCCACAATAGAGTCACTCCATCTTGCCAAGATCACTTTGAATTTTATTCCTGTTTTGTGGAGGTATTAGCAGATCTGCCTAACTTAGTATAGTCTGCAAATTTGATGAGCACATTGTAGATTCCTTCATCTCAACCAGCAGTAAAGATACTGAATAGGCAATAAAGATATTGAGTCCTGTCATACTCTGGAACAAAGGCATAGGTGTTTACAGTAACACTTGTGACCCAAGCAGTCCTGCTGACTGAACTCATACTTTCTTCTCAGAATCAGGCATCAAGTTCATGGGGGTTTTACTTACACAGAGAACTTCAAGTGCCGCTAAAACTGGTGTCAACAGGTCCCCTAAAGTCTCTGCTCTTTCAGTATATCACGTGCTCCCAACCACTCTCACTGTAGCCTATGGTCCTTCATTTTCATCCTCCTCAATTAACTGGGTCTTTGTCTTCATCGGCAACTTGGGCTGTGGACCATGTTTGTGTTAAAATCTCTGCATCTTGCCTTTGATATCTTATGATTTCTAACCATGACTATTTCCACCACAACTTTTCCTCCTCCCCAATTCATACTGCACTTTATATCATAAAATCTAGTCCCTGCAGTTCATTTGGAAAGCAGCACAAGAGGCTGTTTTGATGTCCATAGGTGTACGGAGGCATCTTTGTCAATGATCATGAGAAGAGTGGGTTGTAATTATTTTAAATGCTTGGGATATGATTCTTTAAACTTGTGGTGAGATAGGAGATTGGACAAACTCACTTTTGAGTCTCACTGTAACAGTTCTCTGATTGGGGTATAGAGGAAGTGCTCGGAATATTTCCAAGGCGATGATTCTTCATTCTGAGACGTCAGGTAGTCAGCAGCCGTGGCAAGGCCTCTTCTCAGTGCTTCCTCTTTGTTTGGCCTCAGATTATCCCTTGACTTAGAAATAAAATGCCAGTACAGTTAATAGTGTAACTGGCAGAAAGACATAGAGTCATTTGTCTCCATAGAGTGAGACAAAAGCCTGTATCAGCCCAAACAAACAGATGACAGTCCTTCCCTGCAAAAGAACTTTTGCTCATCGCTGTCCATCCAGAAGACTTTCAGTTTTTGCTTTAATTTAAACCACCCCTTTGAAACACCAATCATAGCTGGAAATAAAGACAAATAATGTGCATCCCTCAGACTTTGAAATCGGTACCCTGCTTTTTCTCTGGTCACGTAACTATACACACTCAGTCTCCTGTGGTAGGCTATGAATCTCTTCGCTGTTCTCTGTATATGAAATGCTTATTCCAGCCTCTAAGACTTCTGACCTTTAATGTCAATACCTGGAAAACAACCTCCCCATCCACACCTCTTTAATTATCTAAATTCTATTCCCGGTTCCACCCTCTCCGGCATTCCCTTCTCTGATTATTGCCTTTCCAGGGAGTACTTCCTTACCCTCCACAGCTTTCTTCTTCTTACTCTCTTTTGCCAGGTACTTTGATGCTTAGTGATGATCTGGCTGTAACATTTGCTGTTTATTCATTCACCCATTTGTTCACTCCCTCATCAACAAATTATTATTGAGCACCTACTATATGCCATGGATTGGAATAGGATCCATGGCACAATGGTGAACACAAGTGTTCACCTACCCTCATAGAACTTATGCTCTGGTGAAGGACACTGACATAAGTAATTGCAAATGGTATAAAATTGAAAACTATTTTAAATGCTTTCCCAGGGATAAATAGCAGGTATTTTGAGAACTCGTAGGGTGCTTCTTCTTGACAAAGTAATTTTTGAGTTGAAATAGATAGGATAATCAGGAATTATTTAGGAAAGGGTAGGCGAGAGGTAGAATGTTCCTACCACAGGGAATAGCAAACACATAAAGCTCCATGATGGAAACCTGAAGATCAATGTGAGTTGGAGAGTGGGGCATGTGCAGCTATGAGAAAAGGCTGCAGAGGTGGCAGGGCTCAGGCAGGTCGTGTCTTGTAGACCTTGTGAAGAATTTGGGTCTTTGTTCTATGAGTGATAGGAAACCATTGAGGGCTTTGTAGTGGG
This sequence comes from Stenella coeruleoalba, assembly GCF_951394435.1. Classification (NCBI taxonomy): domain Eukaryota; kingdom Metazoa; phylum Chordata; class Mammalia; order Artiodactyla; family Delphinidae; genus Stenella; species Stenella coeruleoalba. Next base: position 72,800,873 of record NC_137159.1, read on the forward strand.
GCAGGACCATGGCCTTAGTTTTGTTTTGCCAATGTCACTCTGAGGTTATCTGATAAAAGATCAGATAAGAGCAAGAGTTTTGAGAAGACTTTAAGAAGATCATTTAGAAAGTTACTGCAACAGTCCAGGGAAGAAACGCTGACAGCTCCAGACGGGGTGATAGTAGTGGCGATGGAGGGGGTGGAATGATGTAGGAATTAAGGTAAGTAGGACTCTGTGATGACATGACTGTGGGAGGTAAGGGGACTAAGTTGCCAAGGGTGGCTCCAAGGTGTTTGGCATGCACACTAGTTGGAAGGAGATGTTATTCACTGAAGAGATTGAAAGAGAACCATATTGGAGATGGGGGTGGGGGGGTGGGGTAATGCGATATGTCTTGATACTGTTGAGTCTAATGTATTTTTCAGTCATACAAGTGGAGCGCAACGTATGGGTCAGGACTTTTGAGGGGAGATCTGGACTAGAGCTATCTATGTGGGAAGCTTCGATGTGCAGACGGATGTGGGTAATGATGCCTAGGAAACAGTGTGAAATGCTTGCAGGTTTAAGTAGACCTTGAAGAATTCTATTCTGTTCTCCTTCTGTGCCCTTCATTATACTGAGCACAAGCCTGGATTCATTCATTAAGTTTAACTAGTATTTTCAAAATACTGTGCTAGTCTATAGCTACTTTTACAATGTTTATTAGTTATTTTACATATTTTAGTTAATATTTACAGGACACTATGCACTAATTGCTAGTCTTTGTTTAATTTTTATAGCTTTCCTGTAATGAAGATATAATTATATCCATTTTAGAGATAAAGAAACTAAAACTCAGAGGGATTAAGCAAATATTCAGCTCACACAGCTAGGAAGTGCCAAAGCTGGATTAGAAACCATTTTTTAAAAAAAATCCATCCTGAACTCCTGCCTATAAAAGCCAGCCAAAGGAGAGCTCAGTAAATACTTGCTTGTTGATTGATGTCAGATAAATGAAATGTCTGAGAATTAGTAACTTTTACCGATTTTCCATTTTTCTAATCACTAGCTGTGAAATAAGCCTCATTCTTGGGTCCACCCAATACAAGTGCCTGGCTCTGGATTAGGAAATGGTACAGAGTGTGTCAGATGTGGTCTGGCCAACATAACCAAAAACCAGGTAGCCCTGGGATCTAAAACTATTTAAGAACAGGCAAATGACTAATCCCCTCTCCAGCCTTCAGGATACACTCCTAAATGTGTGATGCCAAGTGTATTGGAGGTAATAAAAATTCATATAAAAAGAATACTTCTTGGAAGTTATATGTCCCTAGGGAGGACACGGAGGTACGTTAACTGCGTTAGTCAGCTTGGGGGCCATAACACAGTGCCACAGACTGGGCCACGTAAACAACAGAAATGTGTTTGTTACAATTCTGAAGGCTGGAAGTCTGAGATCAGGGTGCCAGCACAGTCAGATTCTGATGAAGGCTCTTTCCTTGCCTTTCAGACAGGCACCTTCTTGCTGTGTCCTCACTTGACAGAGAGAGAGAGAGAGAGAGAGAGAGAGAGAGAGAGAGAGAGAGAGAGAGACAGACCGAGAGCCCTCTGGTGTCTCTTCTCATACAGACACTAATCCCATCATGAGGGATGCCCAGGTCATGACCTCCTATAACCCTAATTACCTCCCAAAGACCCTGTCTCCAAATACCATCCCATTGGGAGTTAGGCTTCAACATAAGATTTTGAGGGGACGTAATTCAATCCATATCAGTCATGAACATTCCCTGAGACTGAAAAGTTTCCCAGAACATGGTCTTTTACATTGGGACTGTCCTGGCAAAGCAGGATGGTTGGTCACCTTGCATGGAAGGGAAGTCACTTTTTCCCCATTATTCAGGAAAAGCCTCATGGAAGAAGTGGAATTTCAATGATTATTTAAAGGATAAAAAATAATTGAGAATGGCATTGAATTGGGAAAAGGATAAGTGATATAAGTTGCCAGGGAGATTACGAGGAACATTAATCCCTTCACGTCTATTAATGAGAAGCTATTAGGATATAACCCCGGAGCAGTTCTGTGTACTTTTCCCAAGGCCTTCAGAGACAAATGACTGAACTGTTATACTGTGCTATTCAGATATTCCAGGGGAGAATTTCTAACATGGTGACTGGAGAACTGGTTTTACTGAAGTTGAAGAAGTGAAATATATTTTGCTTATTCTTTCTCTGCCTTTTCTCCAAATGAGTCCTATTTAAAAAAGAATAAAGTATTTTCTGTAAAAAATGCTGTAAACCTACTACTGACAAGACAAAATATCATATAATAAATTAGTTATCTGACTTTCTAAGAAATGAGATATTTGCACATGAGTATGTATAGTGTCCATCAAATCAACTCTAAAGCTTCCACGAGCAGAACCCCTGCAGTCTCTAGATTTAAGGACCCTGAGTTCTTATTCATCACTAGTTTTGAGTAGGTACTGAAAATAAACATTTGCCAAAAAGACATGGAAATGCTGCATATTTCATGCAAAAGCATCCTGACAGGCACCATATGCAAAAGTGAAACTAGGAAATGTGTCCACATAGGGTGCATTCAGTAAGTCACTGTTTTGGCAGATGCCTCAGTCCTACATTACATGTTTTTCTCCTTAATCCTTCCAGGACAGACTATATTTCCTAACGTACAGTCTTGTAATGACCAGAGCAGTGTGATTTATTTCCCCAAAGTTGATTTTCAAAAGTTCAAACAGGTATGTAAAAGAGATGCTTTTCTTTTGTAAGTCACCAATGTCTTATTTATTTAAATTTATTTATTTTATTTATTTATTTTTGGCTGCATTGGGTCTTTGTTGCTGCGTGCGGGCTTCTCTAGTTGTGGCGAGCGGGGGCTACTCTTCATTGCGGTGCGTGGGCTTCTCATTGCAGTGGCTTCTCTTGTTGTGGAGCATGGGCTCTAGGCACATGGGCTTCAGTAGTTGTGGCACTCAGGCTCAGTAGTTGTGGCTCGTGGGCTCTAGAGCGCAGGCTCAGTAGTTGTGGTGCACGGGCTTAGTTGCTCTGTGGCATATGGGATCTTCCTGGACCAGGGCTCGAACCTGTGTCCCCTGCACTGGCAGGCAGATTCTTAACCACTGCACCACAAGGGAGGTCCCCCAATGTCTTTCTTAAAAATGATGGCCAAGTGCAAACACAGCTGTTATGGTGCTATAAAGGTCCTTGTTTTGTACGTTTGTTTTAACAGAGACTTATAGATTGTTAACTGCAGAAGGAACCTCACAAGTCCTTTGTGTAACACCCTATTTTTTATAATAGGAAACTGATGCCTTCCTCTACACTACATATCTGGTTGGTGATAAGGCCAGTATTGTGTGAGTTCACCTGGATCCTGTTCTAGGACCCTTCTTCTCTCACATGCCCATCATCATGTTGATGGGCAACCTTCAAATGCTCTTTATCTGTTCCAGGGAAGAAGATTGGCTTAGTTGGTGAGGATGGAGGAGGCGTATCCACTAAAAGTAGGAATACAGGGGCTTCCCTGGTGGCGCAGTGGTTGAGAGTCCGCCTGCCGATGCAGGGGACGTGGGTTCGTGCCCCGGTCCGGGAAGATCCCACATGCCGCGGAGCGGCTAGGCCCGTGAGCCATGGCTGCTGAGCCTGCGCATCTGGAGCCTGTGCTCCGCAACGGGGGAGGCCACACAGTGAGAGGCCCGAGTACCGCAAAAAAAAAGAAAAGTAGGAATACAGTTAAGGGAGGGGACCTCTATCCCGTGGCTGCAGGGGACACAAAATCTAGAGGAGCAAGTGGAGGTAAGTGGGGAGTGGGGAGCCCATGGTCAGTAAACCAGTTTTAACAGGGTGGAGCCGAGGGACCAGAGGCAAAGATCTGAGGGACCAGGGAACAGTAATCAGATGAATAGATAACATACGAGACAGAAATAACCTGGGAAATTGCTTGGTAAACCACTATTGTCTGAAGCCAGCTTTTTTTTGCGCTGGCCGCTAGGCAGAAGATGAGTGGGCCAGCTCATTTAAAGGGCCAGTCTGGCACAGACAAGAATAAAAGGAGAGGATGCATGGGCACAGAAAGGAGTGTTGATTTTATACTGCCTCCAGAACAAGAGGCAATTTAATGAAGTAGAAAGGGAACAGGGGCTTTGGAATCAAATAGACCTGAGTGACACCTCTGCCATCTTACTTATTAGATGCATGGCTTGGAGCAGATAACCGTACCTCTCTGAGCCTCCCTCTCTCCTTTGTAAACTGGGGTTTATGATATCCACCTGGGTGAGTTGATGTGGTTGAAGTTCAGCACAGAGCCCAACACATAACAGGATTTCAGCTTAGCAAATGAGTTTTTCTTCCTACATCTCTCCTCTTGCTTTCTCACCTCATCATTCTTGCCCTTGAACATACCTTCTATCTCTGAAATGCACAGTTCTGAAAGGACAGGTGAATAAGGAAGCAGATCTCCTATATTAAGGGAACTCCCTGTGACTTTGAGTGAATGAGCCATCAGTGGGTGAAGAAATGGCAAAGGCACATGATTGTACTCACGTGCTAGCAGAGCTGGACATGAGTGTGTGTGTGTGTGTGTGTGTGTGTGTGTTTGCTATATCCTATGAATTAGGTCTTGAAGAGCCTGCCCTGGGGGAGAAACAGCATGAACAAAGACTCAGCAGAGGACATGGGGGATCTGTGACCCGATTAGCCTTCCTATACCCTCCCTCTTCCCTGCTGAAGAAGCCAATACAGAGTTCCAAAATTTCACAGATTCTTCTAAAGCCCCTTCACTCCCATCCAGGGAGTTGCCAGAATTGTCCTTCTGTCTCAGGCTGTTTCTGTCACCTGAACTTTCCAAATTTCTCCGTGAACTGCTCATCCTAATTCAGTCATTCAACCAGAATTATTGAGCACCCATTATAAACCCAGTGATGTATTATATAAGGGGCTTGCAATAAAAAAAGATAAAATCAACATTGTTCTTGTTTTCAAAGAGCTTATCATCCAAGAGGAAAGTCAGGCATTTTATAATTTACTATGATAGCACTTACATTAATTTCTAGGGCTGCTGGGACAAAATACCACAAACTGAATGGTATAAGCAACAGAAATGTATTTGTCTAATAGTTCTGGAAGCTACAAGTCTCAGGTCAAGGTGTTGGCAGGGCCGTGCTCCCTCTGATGGTGTTAGGGAAGGGTCTGTTCCATGCCTCTCTCCTAGCTTCTTGTGGCAGCTGGCAATCTTTGCTGTTCCTTGACTTATGCTGCATCACCCCTATCTCAGCCTTCATCTTCACATGGAATTCTCCCTGTGTGTGTGCCTCTGGGTCTGAATTTCCCCTTTTTCTAAGGACATTCAATCATATTAGATCAGGGGTCTACCTTACTTCAGTATGACTTCATTTTAATTTAACTAAATATATATGCACAACCCTTTTCCCATATAAGGGCACATTCTGAGGTACTGGGGGCGAGGACTGCAACATATAAATTTGGGGAGACACAATTTAACCCATAACAGTGGTTAATGAAAACAAGGTAGGAGAAGTCCAAGGTTCTGTGGGAAAGTTCTCTTTTCTCTCTACTTTCCTAAATCCTACATATCCCATAGAGTCCTCCTCCTCCCCAGACTCCTCCTAGGCTCATCCACTCCACACCAACCTTCCTGTTTCAGCTCACGAGCCTTCCTTGGGCCTGTGTCCTCTTTCCTCTACTAGATTCTAAATTCTGTAAAAGCAGAGAATGTCTTCTTCTTCCCTTTTGACTGCCTCAGCAGCAATTAATCACCAAAGCCAGCATGTTTTTGGAATTGGTGACTTGGTGACTTTCCAGCGTGGAGCAGAGTGGTGCTAAACACCAGCCTTCCCTGCCCATACTTCTGTCCTCTCTCTAGTCTGTATCCTGCAGCCCTGTGTTTCTCTTGGTAGTAAAGCCAACAGGAAATATCTCAGGAAGCATAGCTCCTCCAGAACCTTGTCCTGCAGCAGGGACTCTGAGGAGAGCATTGGAAAGAGGCACCAGCAAATGTCTCAGCACCTGGACCACTCCCTGTGAAAAAGGCTGCAACTCAGTAGCAAGTAGCAAGTAGCAACATCCTTCATTAATGAAAAAAGACAACCTCATCAGGGATCCTAATGATATCCTTAAAAATCACAGAGGGTACATACAGAATCATGATTTTAGCAGGAATATCAGATCCAGGATTTTATTCACAGAGCTGTTAGTGTTTGACACATAACACAGAATGAGAAAAAAAAAAAAGAAGAACCCATATGCATCTTCATTTGCATCTGTAAAAAAATCCAATAAAAATATATGTACTTAATCTGTAATATTATATATAGGATATTGAGCCTGATTACAAACTTATGCTTCTGTGACCTTTCTGAATATACGATTGGGTTTTGTGGACCTGAAGTTAGAGATCCTGAATGCTCCTAAGGCAGCAAAGCAGATGGTGCGTTAATAATGGGGGTATTAGGAGGATCGGCTTCCCAATTCCAGTGTATTCATTAATACACTTTAGACAGTTTAATTGCTTCCTGAAACACTAATTGAAAGAGGTTCATTTGCAAATGCCTAGGTTCTAATAATATAAATCTGGCACAGTGCCACAAAAGCCCCTTAAATACCATTATAAGATGAATCGTGGCATTTAAATAAAGACAGCTACATTTTAAAAATAAAATTGGTACAACGAAATATAATGTATGAAATTTTTTTCAGAGAGGGGGAAAAGAAAACAGTAGGTGCTGAATCCTTCCAATATTGGGGTTTATGAAACACTCACCGACATCATGCACCTGAGCCTTGGGATCATGAACAGCTGGTATACTCTGTGACTTCAGTAGCACAAAGCAGAATGGTCTCGTTTACATAAACTCATTTCCTAGAGGGATAGCTATGGAATCTGTTATTTCAAGAGAATATGTGACTAAATGTTGTTACACCTTGGAAGGAAGGATTTTCCCCTTAGAATCATTCTGCCTACTGACCTTCCTTAAATTGTATTTCATGCCTTTATAGGCATATTGATTCTACACATGCTTCGCCGGTATTTACCAACCAAAACTCTGAGCAGTTAGGCTAAGAATACATAAGGAGTTTGCTTCCATGTGAAAAAAAAAAAAAACAACACAGATTGATCAGGACCTAGATTTTAGTAATTCTCAGTTTCTTTTGATGGAGTTAACTTTCTCCAATTAACGAACGTGAGTGTTGGATGGGTTGCTTTTTGGCTGATGAAGCTATGGATAAGTAAATTGTTATTAGATAACAGTGATGAGAAATTCCAAATCTTCCACCAATGAGTGGGACCTTTGGTAGTTTCCTTTCTTTATGCGAAGGAGGAGCAAGATGCTTTACACAAATTGTCATTGAATTAACTTCTAAGAGCTGAGCTCAGTTTGGTGGCCAGGATTGTTCTGAGAATAGTTGAAGTCTGCTTAGAGGAAAGACTAGTGAGACCCAAGTACAAATGCAAGGCACGGCTTTGCTATCTGATGGGCCGGGGAGTTAGGAGTGAACCTGCTCCTTTTCAAGCAGGCACGTGGCATTAAATATGAGGGAGAAGGGCCTCCTGGAGCCTTTGTGATAAGGAAGAGAAGCTGTTTTGTGTTACGAGCTACTGGAATTTTTAGGGAGAAAAGTTTCCCTCAAGAAAATGAGAAACAACTTGTTGCTTTCAAATTATTTCTGTCCTGTTGATTGAATGTTTGCTCATATTTCTACTTTGAGTCCTACCTGTGGTAAAGACCAGCTGGCTTCTGATAATATCTATGCCTTAAATGTACATGATTCCTGCAACACACACTGACTTTGATGTCAGTTATAATTTTAAAATTACTTTTTCAGTTTAGAGAAAAATTAAAAATTTTATTTAAAATATTTTAAATATAAAAAATGATCTTAATTCTCCCTTATTTCTTCACCCCCTCAACCCTAATACCCTTGAAGACAGAGATTCTGACTTTAATCAGATATTGTATATAGAACCTGTCACAAAATAATTACTACAAAATACTGACAATTTATTTTCTCTTCTCCTTATCACATCTTCTGTTTTCTTCTCTTTCTTTCTCTTGCTTTTATCCCAAGGAGTGATCACAAGTAGACACTCAGTAAATTTTGGTTGAATTGAAATGGAGATAAATATTCTTTAGAATGAATTGAAAGAAAATCAGTTATACTTCAGCTAAGGCAGGAGGTGTACAAAGTCAAGGTGTCCCTGTATTTGATCTAGTTGCTGAGCATGTGGAACTGGTTGTTTGACATCCTGCAAAGGACCAAACTTGAAGAGAGATGATTTAGCCCCACAAAATATAATTACTTGTCATCTAATCGTTCTTAGGGCCAGAAGGACCACTAAAGCCTAATGGTCCACTAAAGCAAACATACATTTTTTAATGTCTGAACATCTTCACTTCACCTCTATTTTTTGAAATTTAGATATGGCCCTTCACACTGTATTTCACTGCACACCCACAGACCTCATGCCAAGCTCAGAAACAAGGCACGTCTTCAAATGAACAATTTCCCTCCCTTTTTTCACTCCCCCTCTCAATGAATTCAGAAAACTACAACTCACTGTCAACTCCTCGTCTCTCTCATCATACCTTTATCTCTTTGGCCACTAATTTTTGCCCGTCCTGTCTCCTCAGCTTCTAATTGACTTTCCTGTCTTCTATCTCATCCTCTTTAATTCATCCTTCACAGTTTCCCATGTGAAATTTCTAAACTTTTAAGTCTGACCACATCACTCTCCTGCTTAAAATCTGCAGGTTAAATAAGGTTCAAAAGCTTTACAAGGGCTTCCCTGGTGGCGCAGTGGTTGAGAGTCCGCCTGCCGATGCGGGGGAAGCGGGTTCGTGCCCGGGTCCTGGAGGATGCCACGTGCCGCGGAGCGGCTGGGCCCATGAGCCGTGGCCGCTGGGCCTGCGCGTCCGGAGCCTGTGCTTCGCGGAGGGAGGGGGGCGCGTGGCGGAGGGAGGGGGGCGCGTGGCGGTGAGAGGCACGCGTACCGCAAAAAAAAAAAAAGCTTTACAAAGGTGTTCTTCCTTCACAGCTGCCCAGATCTTTCCCAGGAATAGAATTCTGATCCCTACTCCAGGTAAGATTGTTCTCTCCTCTATGCCTCCTTCGAGCCTTTTGAGTTTCTCTGTTGTCATATGATACACAGCCTATAATTACCTGTTTATTTCTCCATCTCTCTAACAGTTGACCTTTGAGGGCGAGGCTCTGTTTTATTTTTGTTTAAAATTTTTCTATTCTTAGTCATTTGCTGAAAGATGGGTATGTAGTAAGTGCTCCATAAATGGCTGTCGAATGTAGTTGAATATAACAAGAAGGTAAACAGTAGATTTAATTTTTGGTAAGAAAAGAAACTTAAGCAGAATAAGAACCACATGGTGTTAAATTTAGAGGGGTCAAAGGCATGCCAGATTATAAGGTATTATGCTGAATATTTGAGTGCTGCATGCAACAGTATTTGTGCTATAGAAACCAGACTACTAATACCTAAGATTTGTATGATTTTGTGGCTGAGACCTTCATAGCTCCTCTGTGTAGAGTATCTAACTATGACAGAAAAAAAATGTATTTCCACATATATCTGCATGTATGTACATAGATACATGTCTCTCTGTTTCCAAAGACTGAGGATACACTTTGAAATGCATAAAAAGTGACACACTTTAATGAATTGAATATAAAATGTTACTCAGTTTATTTAATATATATCTAATATACTTTTTCAACTAGCCAAATCCTATCAGAGTTAAAAGTCTCAAATTACTTTCTTTAGGGTGATACATCTGTAATATAACACAATCCCATAAGGAATGTATTGTTTGCTGATGAGAAGTTCACCTGATACTGTTTTAGATTAGAGCCCTGAGAGAAGAGGGTTTGGAGAACTAGATCCTAAACCTTAAGGGGGACAATACCATTAACTGATGTTAAGGTCCAGGGAAGGAAAGAGAAGGGTGAAGGTGAAGAAGAGAGATTTTTGAGCCAAAATTTGACTACAAGCATGTTGCTCATATATGATTTTGAGAAAATACTTACTATGAGATTATTTCTTGTGACTGATAATTAGTGAAAGCAGATTCAAGTGATAAGGAAGCATTTAAGCAAGGCTCAGATTAAGGTAAGGGTGAGGGTGCTTTAGAGGTAGATACTTTAGGGTATAGAAGTCCTGGATTCCCTTGGCAGATCTGAAAGTGTCATCTCTAAAGAGTTAACATGCTGCTTCTCAATGTTTAAATACCTACCAATCTTAACTACTCACTATTATAAACTCCACACATCCATAGAGTTTCAGTGGCACATAGAGCATTGATTTAAGTATTGTCATTAACATTTGGATCAAATCAAGTAAGGCATTGGGTTGAATCAGGCTTCAAAAGTTATATCCATCAAAAAGGAATCAGAGAATAAAGTCTCTGGTAATGATGATAATTCTTAAAACATTCTAATGAAAACATTTAAAGTTAGTTGCCTTACAATTGTACTCATTGATATAGGCATGACTAGTTAGTGTTAATCATAAGGAAACTATTAACCACATCCATTCATTCTCAAACAAAAACCAATCTGCCCCACACCTCGCTCTCTCTCTCTCATATACATATGCACACACAGAGTGTAGATCCCTAAAATCTACAGTAAATAATTTCATCTTAACTCGTTTGCATTTTCCTTTGTACAAGTCTTGAAGAATTAGTCTTACAAATCTGGTATCACAATTGAGAGTGAAAGGAGGCCTGTTTCAAGGAAAACAAGATAATTTTAAGGACTTAAACTGAATTATCTGTGTATGCCAAGTAGGTGACACTTTCATACTCATTAAAGCAAGTTCAAGTAAATTTCTGCTGGGGGACACTTCTCATGAGTTTTCTCTACTTGAATATACCGAAATCTCTTTAAATAGTCTAAAATTTCACACTGAGCACTTAAGCTGGTTTCAGGTAGGGGACATTTGTTAGATTTAGTCTGCCTAAGTATCTCAAACCCTTCCTGCTTGGGGGTTATTTCACTTTTGTGAATCTTGACGGAAGGCTGGAATTTACAGAAAGCCAGAGGCTCCATTTCTCCTTCCCTCTGTTGAAAAGGTGCAATCTTAAGTCCTAGGCTTTGCCAGTTGGCTTCTCCTGCCCCAAAGACACAGAGATGCTAAGACTATTTAGAATTCATTTTCATGGTGGTGACATCCAGTGTCAGCAAGAGAAGTGTCAGTCAGACACTAACCATACTTTTCCTGTGGCTTGATCTTGGCCCTGATTGCTACTCTATCTACTCTCTTAGTTTAGCTAAGAAAACTTTTTAAAAGATAGTTTAAAAAATGATCTCCTTACCGTTTTAGTCAGTTTATATAATTTAGGTCAATTCTTCCACACGTGTACTTTTTATCCTTTTACATGATATGCATTCTTAAAATAAATGTGTTTTTATTAAATTTCACTTGGTGGAATTGTATTTATGCGTTGTCTTTACTTGAACATGATCTCAAATTTTATAGTCTCCTTTCCCTTCTCATATCTAGTACCCTAAATCTGTGAGAGTTTACTAGAGTTTAAACTTTATAAAAGAGTAAGTTTTGTTCCGTTCTATATTTTGGTGTATTGAATTATCACTTGACATTACTATCTAATCTGGGTTATGTTTAAAAGTCAAAGTCATTAAATATTTTAAGCTTCCTTTGAGATTTGTCTTTTCTTATTAGGGCTGGGGCATGGAGAAAAGGTATATCTGCAAGAAATTGGTAATGAAGGTGCCAAATCTCATGCGTAAAAAGGGTCAAGTTCCTGCACAAGACAGGAAAATTCTAGTTTCTCTAAAGATGTACTAAAGAGAACTTGATTCCAAGTCTGAGAGTTTCAAGGATATTTATAGGTCAGCTTTTCCCCGCTTCTACCTAAACGTGTAGATAAAGTCTTAAAAAAAAAAAAAAAAAGGCCCAAGAAAGATGTGAACCTGGTGGAGGGGGCTGGTAGCAACTTAAAGGTCCTGACAGTGGTGTCATAGATAAATCTGCAAAGCCAAATTTGTTTTAAAATTTGTTAAGTTGTAATAGAAATCCTTTGTTTCTGGTGATCTGTCTGTCTTACACTAACAGAAAAAAAAAGAAAAAGTCAGAACTGGGCTGATCAAAATCAATCAGGGTGTAAGAAAATGCTACTCCAGATTTGCCTGCTGGGGGCATTGTCTTAGATGGCAAGGCAAACCAGCCCTCCAGAATGGTTCAGCTGTGAGGCAGGCTGCCCACCAAACAGTGTGGACAGATATAATTCAAGGGACATTGTGTATCTTCTCTGTGAAGAAATTTAGAGAGTTCTTTCTTCCCCTTCCTTCTTTCCTTCCCTCCCTCCCTCCCTCTTTCCCTCCTTCCTTCTTTCCTCCTTCCCTCCCTCACTCCCTTCCTGACTACTGGGATTTGGCTATACCTCATTCATTTTTTGATTGTAAAATATAGTCCTGAAGAGAATTTAGATGACAATGGCCAAATCTGACTTTCTACATGGCTTTTAGTAATTGATGTGACAGCTTTAGACAGACATATTGATTAATAATTCTGTCCTAGGCACTAAGTGTCCCCACCAAGCCAGTTCCCATTTTATTAGCATGTAAATATATAATCTGCATAAAATTAAAGCTGTTATGTGCTTGAAACATTGTCTGTTCAAGAGATGCTTATTCTAAAGAACAGACATGGCTGAAGTTGCTACTCTATTTTTTTAAATTCAATTCTAATTTTTCTTTTCTCCTCTTCAAAGCTATATTCCATTGTCATTATTCCTTCTGAACTATTCTATTCTCCATCTAAGGCATCTCTTTAGGGAGCTGGAAGTGATTTTGAGTATGAACATTCAGTGTTCATGTCACCACTTCTGCTAAAACTGAACTGTTAAATAATGAATTTGTGGTCTTGTTTCACACCATACTAGCCCAGGCTAATGCACTCCCATAAGAAATGTCAGTTTTCATCTAAATGCACTCAATAGCAAATGTCTTCTCCCAGGAGCACACACTATTTGTTGAAAAGAGATATGGAAATTTCAGAGTTTACATGTTGCACTTTGGGATCACACAGCTGCTTTAAAAATTAGTGCATTTGAAATAATTAATGGCTGACTGGAGGCATTCTTCTGTTAAGTATGGTCCAAAATGTTCTTGACAAATAGAATGTTAGAAATTTTCCCTAAAATTCTTAGATGTCAGTGCCTTTGGAAGACAGCCTATAATGAATGAGATTTCAGGGAGGAATAACACAGAGTTTTTCATACAGACCCAAACTTCCGGGCTCAGGACAAGTGTGCTCTAATATATTGTGAAGATTAGATGACTTAAAACATATGAAGTATCTGCAAATGTACCTCAAACATAGTAAGTGCTTAATAAAATTGTCTATTATTATTACTCCTTCTCTTAGTTCAGTGACTCATCTTGGTTTAGGGTATTCAGAAACTGATAATACTGAAACTGACAATACTGGAAAATGTAATTTCATGAACTGGGTGGTTACAGGGCTATGGGAAAGGCTTGCTTTTATATTTGCACGTACCTTAAAGAAACAAATGACCTTACAAATTTCTGAAAGGTGTCTCTTAAGCCTTTCATTCATACATACTAGAGGATGAACATAACTCTAGGCTTGAAAAGAACCCTGAGGGAGGGAACCCTATTTAGGAAACACGGGTCCAAGCTTGCAAAATAGTTCATGCTTTAGTCAGAAGTGTCCAAGACTTGACCTGTGGGCAAATCTTCCTCCAGCTGGTTTAACCTCTTCTAGTGACTTCACTAGAACAGTAGATACGCATGGAGTGATTTCCTGCAAGGAAATCAAATACTGAAAATCAAATACTGAAAATGCAGGAAGGGACTGTGGGACGATTGCAGATAAGAAGCACCCTACTTGGTCCAGGAATCCTCTCTCAGTCCCAGCCCTCCTATTTCTGAAAACTCCTACCTTAAAAGGTGGAAAACTCAAATTCTTTCAGGCCTGTTAGTTTTATTTCTCTAGTAAAACTGTGATCCTGTGAGAACAGGCACTGTGTCTTAGATTCATGCATTACCCAGGGCTGAGCACAGTGCCAGGCATAGGTGAGCAACTGCCAAGGTTGAAGCTATGAAGACCATATCAGTATTGTTGGAAAGAAACCAGAGATAAAGGACGTAGGAGACAGGCGATCTGGGTTCTTGTCCTTACATCAACATTTTTGTGCTTGGACAAGTGTGTTTAATGTTTAAGCTGCTTCTATAAGTAAGGTCACAGCTATGGAGATTTGTACATAGAAGTTACTTATGACATTCTTGTGAAAGAATGAGTGAATACAAGAAATACCTGAAGACTTTTAGAACTTTTCTTAGATTTTTTTTAAAGTTTCCCATTTGAAGTAAGAAGGAAAACCCACACCACCACATAGATGCCTGGATACGTTTCCCATGATGCTTTCTGCTTAGAGTATAAAACCACAATGTTAGTGGACTAGAGTGCAGGTGATTGGGGTTCAAGCCTTAGCTGGTCCATCTTTGCTTGACCGTAATCAGTTTCATGAAGAATGATCCAGAGTGTGACAAAAAGAATTATTTTGACTATTGGAGGACCTATTCAGGTCAAAAAATATCACTAACCAGATAGTCAGGTTGGGCCAAAATCAGAAGGGGAAATACGGAAGCATTAAGTGAGAAAAACAGGCTGCAAAATTATATACAAGACTTTAAGCAGAAAAAAAAAAGTTAAAAGAAGTCCGTATATAAAAAATCTGGAAGAAAAGGAACTCTGGGAACTAGGTAAAGTTCTAATTTCTTCTCTACAATTTCCATATTTTCTCAATTTTTCTAACGTGAGTATGATTGCTTTATAACAGGAAAGTAAACTTTAATGAAAATAGAAGAAACTGGAATCTCTATAAATTTATTTTTGCTTTGACATTCAATAGAGGCAAAAAATAGTGTTTATCCTTAATTATCCTTCCATGAAGTTTATACCCTATTTATGAAATTCAAGTTCATCTATGCTAATGGCTGTGAAAAAGTCAGGCAGCCACCCTACCTGCTATCACTGTGGATTGCCTGGGGTGCTGCCTTTTCACGCTGCTGTTTTATTAATGATCTTGAAACTGAAATAATAAGGAATGAAGAAGTGTTAAAAAGACTTAGTGATATGCTACCAGCATTTGCCAAGAAAATGAAATAAGCTAAGATGAGAAGACACTGGGGAGACCAATGAGAAGCCAACTGTTCTGTTTCTCTGAGCCTCTGACCTCTGCAGTCATGATTTCTAAAGACACACTTTCTGTGGGTCAGGCTTGGGCTGTCCACCCTCTGCCTGTGCGCAGACATCGGTCCTCTGAGAGGTACAGTTTGTCCTTGATAAAGCTGAGGTGGATTGATTTTATTTCCAAACATGTTTCAGTTGCAGCACAATCATAATTTGGGAGGGGAAAAAAAAGGCTTTAGGCTTCATAATACTCTCACTTTATTAATTTTTTTAATAAAGGAGAAGGATTATTCAAGATATGATTATCCAGTGGCCCAGTTTGCATAAGTTAAATTACATATCATTAATATGTTAAGTTTTATAAAATTAAAAATGCTATTAAATCATTCCAGAATCTTTATTTCCTTCCAGGCTACATGGTTTCACCACTTGTTTTATTTAAACTGAAGAAGATAATGTATTTTCAGAGGCTGTAATAGACACCAGAAGCAAATGAAAAACAAAATGGAATAGTTTTCGAGGGGGTCTGTGGGTTCTTGCTTTTGTAGACAGTAAATGTAGGGGGGACTTTGCATAGAGATGCCAGGTCCTTGGGATCACGAAGACATACGTGGTAAAACAAGACTGTGAAGCAAGATCTTTAAAGCATCAAAAGAGTTCACTCAATTTTTAAAGCAGCTGATGTCTTTAATAAGTAAAGAACCAAACTGGATAGCAAAGACCAGAAGATTTATTTTACTGGGTGGTTGATATCAAATGTTTTATGCATGGGTTTCATTACTGTAGTTTTGACAAAGCTAAAGGAGCCAAAGAGAGGACTGGGGAAAATGGGCAGTAGCAGAAGGAACAGGTGATGAACATCATCATCTATGGACTGCTTGCCAATGTATGGCTTTGCATTTCATGAACCATCTTATTTACTGCTCACAAATGGTCTCTAAGTGGGGGGGTCACTTTTCATCTTCACAGATGAAGAAATGGAAGCTTGGAGAGATCGATCATTTGCCCCAGATAATATTGTACAACAAGCTTTCAAACTTTGAGTCCAGAATCCCATTTTCTTAAACACTAAACTCTCCAGACTTGGTTAGACTTTGTCCTTATGTGACTTTGAGTTCTTTATTCATACTTTTAAAAACTTTTTTAAAGTACTTCTAAAAACTTTTTTCTGTTGTCCCATACTGAGCATCTGCAAACAATCAACACCTCTAAAATGAAATTCACTTAAAGTATCAGGGCCTTCTAGTACAATGAATCCCATAAAAACACACCCAGTATTCTTGAAAAAAAAAAAAGATGCTTTTTTTGGTGGATTTAAACGGGACTTCAATAATAGACATATTTAACCATGTTATATTTGACCTAAAAATCACCTCAAAGTTGTCAAAGATACCTTTGTGAAACACATCAGGTAGTGTGTGCTGATGTGATTCACTAAAGGAGATTCGACATGAATGGCTAAATTCTCAGAAGTAATGCAGCAGTTTTCACAGTGTGTATCCCCCGCACACACATACACCTAGAAATGATGAGATTCATTAACATAAGTGCCTGTGCCCTGGCCATCATGCCTTTTCCGAGTGCCTGGCAATCTAAGTGGATAACTTCTAACCCAAGACTATTCAGATTCCTCATCACCTTCCTCTACTCAAAGCTCCAATTGATTGGACAGTGATGGGTTACAGGATTTTTCTCGGAAACTGTGTTACTAGGCTTCCATACATCAATAACCAAAGGAATAGACCTCAGAGAGGCCTAAGAGATATACTCCCAGCTTCTCTCTTTTTCCTGAGGGTTCTCAGCTTCTCATCATGGAACAGAATGATTTTAGCATCTCCTTTGTTGCTTATCAATCCGCTCCGTCTGTTGCTGTCCTTCAGTTTCCTAACTTAGAAACCTCTTCTCTGCTTTTCCCACCAGAAGTCCTGCTTCTTTCTCTCACAATAATTAGTTAGGCTTTTCATTATTTATAATAAACTATCAAGGATATGCCAACACTAAAGCGGAACCCGTTTTGCATTGATTTGTTAAACAAATATTTATTGAACCCACACTAGGCACTGTTACAGGCATTGGAAATAAATCAGTGAAGGAAAAGGCTTTTGTGAAGCTCATGTTTCTGGGGTGGGTTCGGATAACAAACATAAATAATTAGAAGGTCAGAGTGTGATAAGTGCTCTAGGAAAAAATAAAATAGGGGCAGAGGGATGGAGGTTCTGGGAGGAGGTGCCATTTTACTTTGAATGATCAAGGAAGAGCTCACTTATAAGATGACACTTGAGCAGGAACTTGAAGGAAGTGAGGGGCATCTGGGGGAAGAGTGTCCCTGGCAGAAAGACCAGCAAGTACAAAGGCCCTGGGAACAGGAAGGAGCTTGGTGTGGCTGCAGGGGGATGATCAAGGGGGAGCAAGGTTGGACGTGAGGCCAGGTAGAAAGCTAGATCATGTTGGGTTTTGTAGACCATTATAAGGGCTTGGGCTTTTATGCAAGTGATATATGAAGCCTCTGGATGGGTTTTAAGACAAAGGGTGACATAATCTGACTTTCATTTTAAAAGAATCACTGTAGCTGCTGAGATAAGAATAGGCGATATAAGGGTAAAGCAGGAAGCTGGGAGACTACTGCAGTAATCTAGGAGAGAGATGATCATAGCTTACATCCGGTGGAAATAATGGAGGTAGAAAAATCAGTTGAATTTGGGTGTATGTTACAGTGATTCTCTTAGGAAAGCTTGAAATGAGTTATTGCAAATGTTTTAAACTTCTCCAGCTCCTCAAATTCTTACACACAGCAAGAAAGTTTCATGACTTCTAGATGTCCTCTACTTTTCTCTCTCGGGCCAAAAACTGCATATATACCATAAGGAAAAAGGAAACGAGCTTGGTGATTGAGGGTCCTAAGCTGAATCCTGGTTCAACAGATATGTGACTGTGTGAGAAGTTGCTTAACTTCCCTTAGCCTCTTTATTTATAAAATGGAAATAAGTGTAGCATCCATCTCCTAGGTTTGGGATGAAGATAAAATAAAATAAATTTATGAAAAGGACTTAGTGCAGTGGCTGGTATGTAAGCAGAATTCACTAAATGAGCTATTAATATTAAAAAAATTTAAGTTACTTTTATTACTATTGTTATATGTACACTCTAATAAGTCCTCAGTGAAGGCTCAGCCCATTCTACTCTTCTTCTCTGAGTCCTGAAGCTTGCTTTCTCAGCTTCTGAACCAGTCTGCTTCTTCCATACTTACATCCCAAATACCTTTCTTTTCAAAATTAATTAATTATTTAATTTTGGCTAAGCTGGGTCTTAGTTGTGGCACACAGGATCTTTAATTGTGGCATGCAGACTTCTTCTTGGCAACACGTGGACTCTTAGTTGCGGCAAGCATGCAGGATCTAGCTTCCCGACTAGGGATCGAACCTGAGCCCCCTGCTTTGGGAGAGCGGAGTCTTACCCACTGGACCACCAGGGAAGTCCCCCAAATACTTTTCTTACAGCATCTGTGGATTTCAGTCTCCCTGTTTTGCCTCCTGTCATGTACCTTCCACATGGTTCTCTCTGTCTCTCAAACTCCTGAGTAGTTTTTCTCCTAATCAAAGGTTGATTTCATTTCCTAGGTCAATTTGGAAGCCTTTTCACTCTTATTTCCTAGATTTCAAACTCAGGCCAACAAAATTCAACTCTGAGGCAACAAAATTCAACTCTGAGGAGTACATGTTAGATCCTTGTATCTATTTACAGTTTTACTAATGTCTCTTTCCCATCCTTTGCCCTTTCCCAACGTCCCTCTTCTCAGTTTCTGTCTTTTCTTTTTAACCCATAATCAGTCCAGAGAGGCTGCCAGAGCCTTGCCAGCTTCTTCCATGTCATGCTTGCTAAACTGCTCTTACAGTATGTATTCCCTCCCCTTCTGTCCAGTTCTGGGTGCAATTCCGTTTTTCACTTCTAGCTGTCTTGTAAGGGGTGGGTATTTTGAAGGTAGGTGCCTGGGAGAAGGAGAATGTCCAGTAAGTCTTTGCCGGCTAAGGGCTTTTTTGGACCAGTTAGAAGGCCACTAAATCCTGGGTATGTCCTGACAAGCCCAACTTCTTTGTTTTCTAACAGAAGCAAATGTAAGTGCTTCACCCTGCCCAGGTCCGCTGGCTTTGTTCCACATTTCTCTTCCTCAGGAACCTAAATAACTCTGATGGATTTGCAGTTCCATAAAGCTGGGTGTGATCCTTTTAACCCTGTGCTTATGAAGTGTGCTGTGAGCCTTCCCACATCTTGGAATTTATCCATGATAATAACAATGCACTAGTCGCTTTTTTTCATTTCACATTTTCGTGATTTCCTGATGACGGCTCTTGTATTCTAGATGTGTTCCAAAGAGGACTCAAGAGCACTAATGCACACTCAATTTTTATTAAAAAAAGGGAAAGGAGGGTCTTCAGAGAAACATGATGGCATTAAGAATTATGATGGAGTAGAAAACTTTACCTCTAGGATGTGACATTAATATCCTGAAATTCCCTGTTTTTTTTAAATGTAAACCTTGCATTTTTTCTCCCTTTAATTCCTTTCTAATCAAACAAAAGCATTTAAACAGCACTTTATAATTTTCAGTGTATATTTATTCACATTCTGTTGTTCAAACAACATCTACAACACAGAGAACTTCACTGGAGGGAGACAAAAACAAATCATTTTTCTCCCTTCAAGGAGTTTTCTCTTTGGTTGGAAAAAGACAGAGGTAAAAAAATTATTATTCTATAGTTGAGCTAAGGCTCTTTAATAGGTAATATATCTAGATCAGTGTGAGAAGGGGTGAAGAAGCTTCTGACACATCTCTCTCTTTGTTGGCTGAGCAAACAGCTTAATCTTCAGCTTTTCCACCTGGCTTTCTGGGAGTGCCAATAAGTCCCCACCCATTCCCCCAACTCTGGCCAACTGTGCTGGGCAGGGTTTGTGAACTGATTGCATATGTTACCAAGGAAATTATTGGGATGTCAAATGGCAGTGTCATCTTCCTGGCAACATATTCTTGAGCAGATTGTGATCCAGTGACCTACAGGCACATCATTCAAAATGCCAGTGCCACTGCTGGTCCATCCCCTACCTTTGTTCTACAGGCAGTAACCCCATCTGGCAAGGGAGAAGTACAAATGATCCAGAATTCTATTTCTTCAGTCTTTTTCTAGAGCTGCTGCTTCCAGGTTGTCAGTCAGTCACAATATCTGGCAAGGTAAAGCTGGACCCACATATATTCATTGCCTCTTTGTCCTTCTGCATTAGTTTTTCACACACCATACAAGAGGTCTCCCTGCAAGTTCAGTAAACACTACAAAGATTGCAAAGAGGGATGACAATTTTCTTAAAATATTTTGAACTGTGATTTTTCATATTTTAAACTACAAAATAAATACTTAACATATGTTAAAATATTTTGCTTAGAATAGTTCCTCATTTTATTCCCCCTGGATATCCAGTACTTTTCCATCCTTTTCTCTTTTCTCATCCTTTTTTCCTCTATCTTGAGATAATTGTGTGTCTGTGTTCTTGTACTGCCCCAGGTTTTTCCATGTCCCTTTGATGTAGACTTAATTTGATATTCAGATGAATATTGTGTTTATTTAATTACATAAAAACATAATTCTTTTCAAAAGTCAACAACCATGTTTGAGTTTTGCAAAGCCTGCCTTACATCTAGTATGAAAGTCTAGCTTGTTGAATTCATTGATATGTAATCTTCCATTAATTCACTCTATAAGTTTTTATTGTACGTGGAGTAAGGCATGCTGCTAAGTAATATGAAGTTAGTAAGATAAACAGATCTTGGACTATATGACAAGTAACACACAACAGAATAAGTATAATTTAAAGTTGATTATAACAAATGCCAAAAGGGAGATACTTAAAATTTGTTATGGAGAAGAATAGGGTAATTAATATTTCCTTTCTTTTTTAAGATAAAGGGAAATGTTTCCATTTTTCTTATTACATAATTGCTTGCCTATAAAACTCATTTTTATAAACTCATTTTTAATGTAAGGAGACTGCATCTACATTTGAGCAGGGAAGTAATTTTAAAACCATTCTAATATAAATGTAGGCTTAACTGGTGACCAGTGGCCATTGCTGCTGTGATACTTTATATCAATTTACTCAGTAAAGAATTGTTCTTCTCCTTTGTGCTATTAAACATCTTGGACATGGTCCCTGTCCTCACAAGCAGAAAAAGACACCACCTTGCTCTTCAAAGAATTTGTGGGGCAGGGCCGGCAGAGAAGCACACAAGTAAGTAGTTCAGTTCAGACCATGAATGGTTTCACATTGGACAAATTACTTAACATCTCTTCTTTTTCTCATCTGTAAGTAGGGAAAATAACATCTTCTTCAGAGAATTCTTCTGTTCTTCTTTTGAGATCATGTAGTTGCTGTGGCTAGCATGTATTATGAATTAGGGGAACTCCGTAATTGATGGCCACCTTATTAAGCCATGTGGTTCATGATGGGTTATAAATTGTAAAAGGTTTGTGAAAGATTTCACAAACAGATATAGATAAAAACACATCTTGAGGCATCTCATTACTCTGGGGGAAAATAAAACACTTTGGATGTTTAGGATATTCCTAGTGGGAAATTGAAAGTAATTCACGTGCTTGCCAACTGTGGGGTCAGATTTTTAGCACTCCATGTGTTGATTCTGATAGCATTCATCTGAATTTATAGAGAATTGTTTTCTTTCTCTTTCACCTGTACTCACATGGTATCAGGAAGGCTTGATTGTTTGGCACTAACTTCTATTTTTCTCTGTACGAAGCACCTTTTTTCTAATAATTTATCAGGAAAACTTCTGTTCTCTCTTTCATCCTTGTCGTCTTCTCTCTGATCCCTTTCCTTTCCTTGTCAGTCATACTTAAGTATGCACTTGTCTGGCTCATACCAGGCTTTGTACATATCTCAACTATGGCACTACAATAATCTACTGTAATTGTTTATTTGTTTTCATATCTTCCCAATATACACTAAACATATATGACCTCACTGCCTAAAACAACAACTGGTTTATAGAGGCCATCTGATAAATGTTGAAAGAAGAGAGGGAGAGAAAGAGAGGTAAAAGGACTAAGAAACAAAGAAAAAGAGAAAAAGCAGGAAAGTCGTCTTTTGGTCAAATTATGTCAAGTAATTTTTTTCCTCCTTTTCTTTTTTCTTTGAATTTAAAACAGTAGAAAAGTAAAACATGATTATCATAATATAGTCAACAGAATTAGACAGAATTAAAATTTAGAAAATGGGATTATGTTTTGGTCTTTCCACTTAAAAATATACGCTAGGTGTCTTGCAATAGATCTGTTTATTTTTGCAAAGCATTCTGTAGTGTGGGTGGAGCATAAATTAAATTTCCACTTTTCTGTCAATGGATATTAAAATTGTTTCCAATATTTCCCTTTCAAACACTGCTGCAAAAAATATCTTTGCACATGAGTCAATTTTTATTTAGAACTAATTCTTAGAAGAAGAATTGATGGATTCGAGCAAATATGCTTTAACCTTTTTAACCTTTTGATAGATCTTGCCAAAGTGCCTTCCATGATCGGTGGAACGTTTCCCTACCATTGGCAACACTGGACATTTTAAACCTCAACTTTTCTTCTGGGTCAATTTTATGGATTAAAAAATTAATTTTTATTTTAATTTGCATTTACAAGATGACCAGTGAGGTAGAATATCATTTTATACATATTCATCATTTCTTAGAATTTCTTTGTGCCTATTATTTATTCATAGAGGTTTCATGCTATATTAAAGATTTTTAACTCTGTTCTGTGTCTACTGTATATGCAGTAAATAATTTCTCCCAGCCACTTAGTAGGATTTTGGATAAAATTCTTATAAAGGTACACTGTGTAATGTAATCTAAGTTCTTTTTTTTTTTTTTGCGGTATGTGGGCCTTTCGCTGTTGTGGCCTCTCCCGTTGCAGAGCACAGGCTCAGTGGCCATGGATCACGGGCCTAGCCGCTCCGCGGCATGTGGGACATGGGATCTTCCTGGACTGGGGCACAAACCCGTGTCCCCTGCATAGGCAGGCAGACTCTCAACCACTGTGCCACCAGGGAAGCCCTAATCTAAGTTCTTTATAGTTGCTGATCTATGTGTCATTTGCACAGTGCTTCTGTGTCAAGAAGAATTAGCCAGGGCCTTCCAATCCCCAATGGTGCTGTGTAACAAGGATTTCACACCACCTCAGTCCCAAAGGGGATCAAATCCTATATGTAAAACAAGGAGTTCCTTGTGATGCTGAATATTTAATGAAATTTTGCTCTAGGTTGGGCTGATATGATATGCATGTGATGCTTTCCTCCTGGTGAACTCCTTGGTGTTCTGAAAAACAGTATAGTGATTCGGACATGCCCTTCATTGTTTAACAACTTCTTTCAAGAGAGAGACTGCACACCTGCAAATTGTGCTTGCATCTGATCTGGCATGATCAGAACCCTCATTATTCTACAGCAGGTAGATTCTCTTAAGGGTAATACACAGGGCTGAAATTTTTCACTTAATTTTTGTTTCAGACTACTAGGTCAGAGGATATTTATTATATTTGCTGGTTCATTTTCCTTTCACTCTTGTTTGATTTGAGTGACAGATGAAAAAATTTAGACAATTTACATCACCTTTAATGGAATCCATTAACTCACGACTAGCCTTGGAAAGTTACCTCCACCTGCTTCCATCCCTCCGCGTTACCAGCCAGAGTTTTACTATATATGTAGAATAAATATATTTTTATAACTCCTTTTTCTAAGGAATTTCCTAGGACTTCTCACAACTAGAAAAGAAGAAAACACTTGTCTAGAAAGAAATCCAAATTCTTTGTAAACCTCAGAAACATCATCTATTTATGACACACAAATGTATTAATCTTGTATGGATATTTTTCAAGTTCATACCAAGTTCAAGCTCATCTGTCTGGATTTTAAGACTAGCATTGGGCCCTACCATATTGATCCCCACCTACTTCCTCTCCATTAAAAAACATTAAGGTACAATTTACATATAACAAAATTCACCATATTAAAACATACAATTTGATTAGCTTTGATAATGATATATAATCATGTAACCACTCATAATCAGGATATATATATATAGAGAGAGAGAGAGAGAGAGAGACAGAGAGACAGAGAGAGAGAGAGAGAGAGACAGACAGACAGAGAGACAGAGAGAGAGAGAGAATATTTTTATCACCCTTCTGACCCTGTGTAGTCAAAAGCACCCACAGGACCCCAGGCAAATATATTTCCTGTTCCTATAGTTTGGGCTTTTCTAAAATTTTATGAAAATTGAATCAGACAGTAAGTAATCATTTGTATCTGATGTCTTCGACTTAGTATATTATTTTGTGATTGATTCATCTGATTGTCATGTGTTTAAATAACTTAATAACTTGTTCCTTTTTATTACTGAGTAGTATTCAATTATATGCATATGATACAATCTCCTAACTCACCAGTAGATGTGTATATGTGTATATATATATATATATATATTATATATATATATATTATATATATATATATATATGTTGTTTCTAACTTTTTCGTTATTCAGAGACAAACTGCTATAAACATTCTAGTAAAAATCTTTCTGTGGGCATATGTATTTGTTTAAATACCTACAGGTAAATCTGATGAGTCATATGGTAAAAGTATATGTAAATAGGTAAGAATTGCTGAACTACTTTCCAATGTGATTGTATTATTTGCATCCCCGTCAGCAATATATGAGAATTTTAGTCTCTCCAAATCTTTCCTAGCACCTGCTATTGTTAGTCTTCATAATTTTAGCTACTTTACTGGGTGTACAGTAATATCTCATTGTGGTTTTAAATCTGTGTATTCCTGGAGACTAATGACATTACATAGCAGGTGCTTATTTATCATTCATATATCTTTGGTAAAGTTTCTGTTCAGATCTTTTGCTTATTTAAAAAATTGAATTATTTGGATTTTTATTATTGAGTTGAAAGAATTTTTTACATATTCTGTATACAGTACTATGTGAAGTCTATCTGTATACAGTACTATGTGAAGTCTATCTTGTGAAATATTTTCTTCTAATCTGTGACTTGTCTTTTTATTTTCTTAAAAGTGTCTTTTGAAAAGCAGAAGTTTTTCATTTTGATGAAGTCTAATTTATCATTTTTGTGTGTGTGTTTTGTTCCTTTTGTGTGCTAAGAAAACTTTTCCTAGAAAGGTTACAAAGATTTTCTACTGTGTGTTCTCGAGAACATTATAGTTTTAGCTCTTACTTTTAGGTCTATAATCCACATCAGGCTAATGTTTGTATACTATGTGAAGTAATAGTCAAGTTTCATTTTTTGTCCATATCTAATTGCTTTAGAATTATTTCCCCCACAGAATTAACTTGGTACCTTTGTTAAAAATTTATTGACTATATAAGTGTCACTCCATTTCTGGACTCTCTGTTCTCTTCCAGGGATTATATACATCTAATCACACCAGTACAACACTCTCTTGATTATACTAACTTTATGGAAATTTTTGAAATCATGTTAGGTCCTTCAATCTTGCTATTTTTCAAAATTGTTTTGGTTATTCTAGGTTCTTTGCATTACTATAGAAATGTTAGAATCCACATGTTAATTTCCACACACACACACAAAAACCAATCAAACAAAACCAAAAAACTGTAGACCAATTTAGGGAGAATTGACAGCTTAAAGATATTGAGTCGTCTGATCCATGAACATGGTATATATCTCCATTTTTTGGGAAGCCTTAATTTCTCTCAACAATGTTTTGTAGTTTTCAGTGTATAGTTTTGCACATTTTTCTTACATTTAACAAAATCTTGTTAAATTTTGCAGATATGATTAGATTAAGGAGCTTGAGATGGGAGGGTATCCTTCATGGGCCCAGTGTATTCACAAGGATACTTATAAGTATGAGAACCAAAGAAGATGTGACAAGGGAAGCAGTGGTACGAGTGATGAGGGGCCATGTGCCTAGAATCGTCATATCTGCTATTAAACCCCTCCTCTGATTTCTCATTAACAATTATATATTTTAGTTCTAAAAGTTACATTTGAAGATTTATTTGAAGATTTAAGCTTTATGTTTTCAACCTTTTCATCTATTTTTTGACCTTACAATATAGAATAATATTGAATAATATTTTTTTTAAAGTCCATATTTGATAACCTTGGTCACCTATGGATCCATTTTATTATCTGTTTTATTTTCAGTTGGTTGGTCCTACTTCATGTTATGCATGGAAAGTTTTGTTTGAGCACAAGGCATTGTGTATTAAAAAAGTTACAGTGTTTCTGGCTGATGTTATCTTCCTCTGGTGATGATTTCCTTGTTGTCTGGTAGACAACTATCATAGAGCAGATTACCTCTAATCAGGACTTGAGCTCATTAAGGGCTGTGTTGCCATTGTTGTTGGGATCAGACTAGAATGGACCATCCAGGTTGTATGTAAAGCTCTCCAGAGGCACCAGTTTAGAGACTGGACTGTTTACTAGGATCCCTCCCCCTAGGAAACTAGTTTTTGTCTCCTCCGTTCCTTGTGACTTAAACATTTTGCTCTGTTATTCAGCTTGCTTTTTTCCTGCTTGGTTTCTTAGCCTCTTACTCTGTATGCTTTAAGGATTTGGCAAATATTTGAAGAGTCTAAACTTTTGGTTATCAGTCAGGGTGATTTTGCTCCTCAGCAGATATTGGACAATATCTTAAGACGTTTTTGGTTCACAACTCTAGGTGTGGGGGTAGGGGTGGGTTCCTACTGACATCTAGTGGGTAGAGGCCAGGGATGCTGCTAAATATTCTACAGTGCACAGGACAGCCTTCCATGATAACGAATTATCTGACCCAACACATCAGTAGTGTGGAGGCTGAGAAACCCTGGTCTGCAGCACTGAGGGTCCAGTTTACTTTCCTCTCTGTCTTCTCTCATGGATCTTATTTCCTCCAGACTTGATTGCCTTGGCAGCTGCAAAAATTCCTATTTTTTAAAAAAATCCTCAGCCTCACGAGATATTAAATATCTTTGCTAGTTTTCTGTTTTGTAGCAGTGAGTCTCTGCCAAGTATCTCAGCTTCACCTCCTGTGCCAAGAATAGACAAATCACCAGGGGTAAACATGGCTTCCAGAAAGTTGTGCTCACTTCAGTGTGCCTCCTTTTCTGTAGGATCATGCTCTGCAAGTCCAAGCAGCCTCCTTATACCTCCAGAGTCTCAAACAAAGTTTTAAAAATTTAATCTAGCTTTTTCAAGTTGTTTTTGACCAGAACATGGGCCTTTTGCAGCTTGAGGCCATAGTCCTCCAAGCTGATGAGGAAGCAAGATGTGGTAGATGGACGTTCAGCTCAGAGGAGTAACCGTGGAGAAAAGTGTTCCATACTATATTGGAGGTAGGAGGCAGGCTCAGTGTCTCCTTCTCAGTCAGTAAAGGGAGGCTGAAAAAATCTTTTGCAGAAAATCTGCTTGATCTATGGCTTTAGAGGAAGCTGTGAGCTAGAGGTAAGAGGGAAAAAGAAAGAACCTCATGACAAGAAAACCAGCAAAGCTACCAGCTCAATCTGTAACACTCTCAAGAATCACTGACGCAAAGCCTTCTCATGCCATTTAATACCTAGTTCTTGGGCCTGGCAAGAAGCAAACTCTGACTCTCTACATTGAGAAGACTGAGTCCAGAGCGGGAAGGTCCCTGCACCTCAAATGAGACTGCAAATACCACTCTCAACCACATGAAGAAGTCACGTGTTATGAAAGAAGGCTAACATTACTCATAATTCCTATGTCAATTCATTCTTACGAGATGAATTTAATATTATTTTAAATAATTAATGCTAGCATGTTTAGGATGTCAAAAGATAAATAATTTGATAACACCCATCAAAATGAAGAGATTATAATAAAAGTAAACTGGAAGAAAATGTAAAGTTATCAAATTAAAACCTTGGAATTTATGAAAATTGAAATGAAAGAATATAATAGATTAGAGGATGCATGGAATGGACCCCAAGGAACAAGAATCATTTGAAGACTATACTGCAGAATTCACCCAGAATCAAGCAGCAACAGGAAAAAAGTGAAAACTGGAAAATTATTAAGTGGATGGTAGATTGATAAGCCCCACCATACGTCTAGCAGGAATTCTGGAAGAAAAGATAGATGGAATGGTAGAGAAGCAATATATAAAGACATAATAGGTGAGATTTTTCAGATTTTCAGAAAGTCTGAGTCCTTAGTCAGAAAATACACAACAGATGCCATATTGGAAGAATAAAAACAAATTCACGCTGTGACATTTAAGAGTGAAATTGAAAAACATTAAAGAGAAAGTGAAAAAGCTTAAAAGCTAGCAGAGAGAAATATAGATTATCTACACATAGATTGTAATTTGACTGTGAACAGATATCACCCAGAAGAATTTCCAGAAGACAGTAGAATCATATATTCAAAATCCTGAGGGAAACTCACTGTTAACCTTGACTTTTACACTCAGCTAAATCTCCATTCCTGAGTGAGGATAAAGTAAAGACATTTTTCAGTTACACAAAAACTGTTACCACTTACAGAATAATATCAAAAGATTTATTACAATATGCACTTCAGGTAGAGGAGATGTGAACTCAGAGCATGGAAAGGGGAAAAAAGCAAGCATGGAAAAAATAAAATTATGTCTGTACGTGAAAAATAATTTTTTGTATTTCAAAAGGTAAAACTAAAAATATAGACAGCAATAACATAATGAGAGTACTATGAATTTTTAAGGCATGCTAAGATTTTTGATAAGTTTTGCAAGGGAGGAAACACTGAATAACTTTAGCTTTAGTAGAAAAATGTGTTGTTAAATTTGGGTAAAGTATTTGAAGATCAGTAATGTAATTTACAGTTTAAAATCAGTAGAGAAAAATGGAATATAGAAATCTTTATTAGTCCAATAGAAATCAGGAAAAATAAAAGAGAAATAATGAATCAATTTAAAAGTTTCCTATAATAAATATATAATTTATTTAAGAAAATAAAAAGGTTAGTAGAAGAAAAAAAATAGACCAATTTCACTTTTGGTTATAGATACGAAAGTCTGAAATAAATACCAAGGAATAGACTTCAGTGGTATCCTAATTAATAACAAAGTATGACAAAACAGATTTTATGTCAATAATGTGAGGCCACCGTACTATTAACTATGTTAACTATATTCATGGCAAAAAAATCAGAAACTTGACAATATCAAATGTTGGCAAGCAAACAGAATTTCTTTGAAAAAAACCTTTGTTCTAGGACTGAAATAATTACTCCAAATAATTTTTTTAATGAAAAAACTCAGCACACAGAAGTAACCAAGAATCAAAGAAAGAAAACATCATGAGAATTTGCCATAGGCATGCAAGATTATTTTAATATTAGAAAATCAGTCAGCGTAATTCATTATACTTAAATAAACAAAAGACAATTCATACTGAATCAAAAGAGGCATATTATAAACTTTACACATGATTTTTAAAATAACTTAAGGAATTAGGAATGGAATTTACGGCTAAAATGAACAACAGTAGAATCTACTGTTAGACTGTTAGGTTTCAAACAATCTACAGGAAATATGTTGCTTAATGGTGAAGTGTAGGAAGTTTCCCCGAGATAGGGAACATTGCACAGTGTGTCACCATCATTTCTCACTTGGATTACTACAGCACGCTTATATAGTCTCTCTGAGAAAAAATTAAGACGTTTGTCAGATTGTGACAATCTCAAATCCCTGATGACTTTCCATTACAAAGGGGGTTCCCTACATCATCTGGCTCTGTTACCTCTTCTATTATTTCTTACCCTTAGTCATGCTGTTGTTGTTTTCTTTTTTGTGGTACGCGGGCCTCTCACTGTTGTGGCCTCTCCCGTTGCAGAGCACAGGCTCCGGACGCGCAGGCCCAGTGGCCATGGCTCATGGACCTAGCCGCTCCGCGGCATGTGGGATTGTCCCGGACCGGGGCGTGAACCCGTGTACCCTGCATCGGCAGGCAGACTCTCAACCACTGCGCCACCAGGGAAGCCCAGTCATGCTGTTTTAACCCCACTAGACTCCTGGTATTTCTTAAACATGCCAGACACACTCCTGCCTCAGGGCCTTTGCTCTTGCTCTTTCCTCTGCCAGGAAAGCTCTTCTACCAGATATCTAACTGCCTATCTCTTACCAGCTTTAAGTTTTTTCCATTATCATCTTCTTTAAAGGGTCACACTGACTCCTGTATTTAATACTGCAGTCCCCATCTCTAGCTCCCCCTTACCTGATCTATATTTTCTTTTACGTGGAATTTATCGTTATGTAACATATAACTTTTGTTATATGTCTTACATATTGTTTGTTTTCCTCTGCTGTGACGGAAGTTTCACCAGGGCTGGGATCATGTCTTTTTTATATCCCAGGTGCCCCGGAATAGTACATCACATTTAGTAGGCATTCAAGAAATATTTGTTAATTGAAATGAGTAAATTATGTGCAAAAACTGGATACATTTAGAAGTGTGTTTTAGAAAAAAAAAATGTTTGGTGACCTTGGGTCTTTTGAATGAATTACCTGTATTCTAAAATGAGTACTTTTTTTGTGCATACATTAGTAATCACTATTTTATTCATTTTAAGTACCCTTTTTCCCAGTAAGACTTCAAGATTTTTGTAAGAAATGCTGTATCTGACACCACTTGTATATGTCCTAAAGTGGTATGAGAGGCTGCTTTCTCAATGCTGTTTTCAACTAGAAGACCAATCAATCAATGTTTGATTGATTTTAAACAGTAAGAACACAGTTCATGGAGCAAAAACCATTAAATTATTCACTCTGCTAAATAAATTCTCCCAACATACATACATATGTAACACACATGTGGTTATGCATAGCATCTCTATACATGCCTTCACTGGTATGGTAGGAGTTTTTATGTTGCTGAAGATATTTGGATGCTAGCCTTATAACTTACATTTACTACATTCAATATTGAAGCAAGAGTCACTTATCCTCCTGAATGTCATTTTTCTCATTTGTGTTAAAGATAGTAAACTGGGTAAGCTTTAATGATTTGATTTACCCAAATTTTGATTTTTCTTTTTTTTTTTCTTTTGTGAGGAAGTAAAGATGGGTGCTTGGGAAAATAAATGAGAGAGACTATAAATTAATTCTCCCACATGCATCTTTTTCTCAGACAGGCCCGACTACTGTGTGTGCAATACATCCTGCTGTTTCAGGCACCTGTGTCTTCACATATGTTGTCCTCCCTACCTGGAAACTTTCCTTGTTCAGGTATAAGGCCTGTCATCCATCTAGGCTCACCTGAAGGCTTACTTCCTCTGAGTATTCTGCCTCTCCCACCCCCCCAGCCCTGATCCTTGGCCTCCTCCACTTCATGTGCAAAATAAGTGTCAATAAATACAAACAAAACCTGAATATCAAAAATTAATGAATACTTTTTGATCTTCGCTCTGTATTCAGCACTATGCTAATAGCTTTATTTGTATCATCAAGTTTAATCCCTCTCAGTGATGCTGTGGTATATTCGGTGTTACTTCCAGTATTTACAAGTGAAAACACTAAAGTTCAGAGACAAATGATGACTTCTCCAAATTCATAGAAACAGTAACTGGTGGAGGTGGAATTGTACCTTTTGATTTCTTCAAGGCATGGCCTTTTTGTGTTGAATTATTAGTTGATTAAATTGTCTGTCTCTTCAATGATATTAGAGGCCTACATTGGAAGAAATGCTATCATTTAGGTTTCATATATTTCATGTACACAGTGCCTAGAACACTTTCTGATAAAAGGTAGGCATAAGGTAACTGTAGGTTGATTGAGAAAAACGGATGAATGAACAGTGCATGAAGGAGGTGGCAAAAGATGAGAACATATGGCAATTTGGAACCAGACTGGGGAAGGCTTTTCACAATATCCCATGAGCTTCATCCTATAGATTTTTAGATGTTAATACAGCACTTGACAAATTGAAGAATTACATATCAAGATACACATTTTCAAAAGATACCCGTGGCAGGCAAATATGGGGGAAGGCAAAACTGGAGACCAAAAGAGCTCTAAGGTTGTTGCAGTAAACAAGAAGCAGATCACTGGCCAAGGCAACAGGAACGTTAGCAAATTACTCGGCAACTTAAAACACGAGTCAGGAGTCTGGGCAGGCTGAAATCAAGGTGTCCGCCAGGCCCTGTTCTCACTTGCAACTCAAAGTTCTCGTCCAGTGTGATTGTTGGCAGAATTCACACCAGAATTCGACCGAGGTCCCCATTGTCTTGCTGGCCGTCACCTGGGGGCTGCTCTCAGTTCGAGAGGCTGTCTACAGTTCCTCACTTTGTGGCCACAGCCCTCTCATAACATGGCAGCTCACTTCTTCAAACCCAGTAGGAGAATCTCTCAGTCCAGATTGCTAAGACGGAGTGGTATATAATATGGTATAACTGTAGGGGACTAGCCCATCACCTTTGCTATATTCTATCATCTAGAAGCTGTCTCAAGTTCTGTCTCCACGCAAGGGGAGGGAACTGCACAGGGTGAGTACTCCCTGTGGCTCAACTTAGGGTGCCTTTGCTGCAGGATTCATTTTAAGGTCAGACAGTGAGGTGCAAGGCTTGGCTATCTAACATACCAGCAGCAAGGAAGCAAGGTACAGTGGTGAAGTTTGGAGACTCCAAAGCCAGACTGCCTGGGCTCTATATCACCTAGACTCTCTTTGCTTTACTTTCCTCATCTGTGAATGAGGAAAATAAAGCATTGCTATTAAATGAGGTAGTTCTTGTAAAGAACCTAGAACTTAGTAAGTGCTTATCATATGTTCACCAGTATTACTACTATACATTGACCAAGATGGCGTTAAGATTTCCTTCAGCTTGGCTGCACTTTAGACCACCCCCCATCTCCCTTTTCTTAGAGCATGTAGTTTAGAAAAACTGCAATTGTAAATTATTTCTCTGCTCCTTTGAGATGTAACTATTCTCCTAGCCTCTTGCCAATTTTACAACCCAGGAATGACTTTCTCAAAGACCTGGGAGACATCCTTTGAAATGTTATCATCAAGAAAGATAGCATCCCTGTCTCCCAGTCTCTGTGGGAGGGTAGGAGCCTAACTTTGATAAGGGACAATTAGCAAACACAGGTGGCTTAATCAGATTGGCCAACCCCTGTCTTAACTTCCTCTAGTACTTTTTTACTAGCTCACCCCAGTGCTTAAAAACCTTCTACCAGGGATTTCCCTGGTGGCACAGTGGTTAAGAATCCGCCTGCCAGTGCAGGGGACACGTGTTCGAGCCCTGGTCTGAGAAGATCCTACATGCCTCAGAGCAACTAAGCCCGTGCACAACAATTACTGAGCCTGTGCTCTAGAGCCCGTGAGCCACAACTACTGAGCCTGCGTTCCACAACTACTGAAGTCCATGCGCCTAGAGCCCGTGCTGCATAACAAGAGAAGCCACCGCAATGAGAAGCCCACGTACCGCAACAAAGAGTAACCCCCCCCCCGCCACAACTAGAGAAAGCAATGAAGACCCAATGCAGCCAAAATGAATGAATGAATAAATAAATAAATAAATGAATAAATAAATAAAATTTATAAAAACAAAACAAAACAAAAAAAAAACTCCTACCATTTGACATTGAAAAATTTTATTTCAGTGGAGTTGAGTTCAATCTGTCTCCCCTTCTACAGTAGTCTTAAAGTCCTTCTTGTCTGTCTGGTGCTCTGTATGGTACAACTTTTCTTTGGCAATAGCACAGCAATCCATGTGGTAACCCTCCTTCTCTGACCTGGCTCATGGTAGCAGGTTTGGAATATGGCCAACAGGCAAAGAAGAAAATCAATGATTTTTGGCATCATTCTACCTCCTCTTTTCTCTACCTGTTTTCCTTGAGTGACTGTTGCCCTCATGGACATCTAGGCCCTTCATGTAATGCCTATACTCCAGACCTATTGTTCCCTTTCCTACTTGGTCCATATAACATCTGTCATATAATAAAAGATGTCAAACAAAAATTTCTCAGTAGTAAATGCCAGATGATGACTCCTTGTACTGTGTCTTCCAGGAGAATTTCCATTTTAACAAGGGGACTTCTTTGCCCAAAAGCATTTTCTCCAATCATGGAATTTTATCACTAATTCCAACCCGGGGTAAGAGGCATTATTAGATATTTGCACTCTCTAGAAACTTGCAATTAACTGAACAAATTGCAACCTATTTAGCTTACAAGTAGGCCCTGTTTGTAGAAATGGACAGGTCATATGTTCACACAGTAAAGAAATGAATGAGCAGATCCACAGTGAAACAGAGAGCAATACAAATCCAAGTTATATGGTAAAATTAAATAATAACTCATTAGTTCTTTTCTGTCGCTAAGATACAAATAGATTAAATGGGATATATCTTCACTTATAATTGTCAAAAAGTTTAAAAATAATTCAGTAAGTCTAATATATAAATGTCACAGAAGCTTTATCTTTAGGTATAAGCAGAAGTCCTACCAGTTTAATACATATTCTTCCAGAGAGAGTTGCTCATTCTCAAGGACTAATCATAACTTCAGAGAATACTAATATTTGAATAAATAAATCTCTTTAACTGAGGCAATGTAGGACCATATATCAAAAACTGTGTGTGTGTGTGTGTGTGTGTGTGTGTGTGTGTGTGTGTGTGTGTGTGTTGGGGCTAGTGCTTGGACTGCCTATATAACAGTGTAGATCTACACTAGATCTTTCAAACTCAGGAAGGAGGTTGTAGAACCTATGGGAGGACATTCTGTTGACTGAAGAATATTAACATTTCAGAATATAGTATCTGCATTTCTGGAGAAAATGTTGATTCTGAGTGACTTCTGATTTTGGAAACTCAGTTGGACTCCTTGCATTTGTACAATCCTAAATATTGACTCCCTAACAGAGAATGCTGCTTCTAGTCACTTGTTTTTGTGAAACTAGAAATTCTATTTTGAGAATGAGGAATCCAATAAAACCAGCTATAAACTCATCAAGATTTTATCTGGGTTTTAATAGTTTTTCAGTTTTAATAGAGTAAAATTAAGTGGTGGGTTTGAAAAATGAAAATAAATCAAAAAAAACAAACATCCAAATGAGGCCAAAACAAAACAAAACCCAGTTCTCCTCAAACTCAAAGAAGTGACGCTTTCTTGATTTATCTTCTAGATGGTGTCAGAGGATTTCTTGGTTATTCAGGCAACATGTTCTTACAAAACCAGGCTCTTTCCGGCTGTTTTTGAGGGCTGGGATTTGGAGTGCAAAGACAGGTGGTGACCTCACCCCCTGGGTGTCATGCACATTTTAGTACAATAGGACTTATGAGTTCTGAGTAAAGCTCCCCATTTGATCAGGGTTATGCTATTCTGTGGGAAGACAGAAGTGCTGGGGAGAGGAGTTATGTTTCGGTGGCAGAGTGAGTTAAGTAGCATGTTAGGGACTGTTCCAGTAAAGGAGACCCTGTGAGCAAATGCCAGCTCCTTAAATCTCCTTGCACTTTCATGCATGAGACAATGTCAGTGATAAATGACATGGAAACTTAACCACGGTGAAGTATTTAGACAGTCTCTCTAGAATTGAGCTGGTCACATATAGATCTAGGAGTCAACCTTTTCAATCTGCAGGGAGTGGCCAAGATCATGACCTACAACCAAGGCAGGAGGGGAGGCTTAATTTGAATAAACGGAAAAGTGCTGTGAGATAGGCAGCCTCTTCCTTTATTAAACAGAGAGAATGGGACAGGAAATTAGATCCCAGGTTATTGTGGACATAGCTTTTTGATACATTTCAAAAGGCCTGAACTTGACTTCCTGGAATTATTCACACACACACACTCACACACACACACACACACACACACACACACACACACACACACACACACACACACACACACAGCCTCTTGCATGCAGTACTGGCAGGGAGAAGCATGTAGCATGCACTGTTGGCCCCATCACATAGAACATCCACTTTTACTCTCAGTGAAGCTCTGAAGACATCAAGCCTAGAGCTTCCCTCTCAGGTTGTCTGCTCTAGGGCTCTGCACGGAACAGCCATGCTCCTCATCCTCACGTGGTCCTTTGCTGTTAGGGACCAGAAGTGCACAGACAGTATGGGTGAGAGCAGTGATGTCTTGGCTGTTGAACAGAACTGTGTAAATTTATGATTTCCCAAATGCTTTCCCCAATCCTGCTTTCTGACACAGAAGTTAAGACTTTAATTTTGCAGAGAGATCTAAAGCTCTGAGTCAGCCTGGGAGGAAGCACCAAGACAACCCCTCACCTCCTTAACTCAGAGACTGGAGGCTGAAAGGGGAACAGGAGAGGACATTGGCAAAAGGGGAGTGGGGCTTAAAGGGACACAGGGTGGCTGTAGATGCGCGTACAGCAGAAAGGACGGGAAGTGACAACTAGGCACCCTCTTTGGTTCTGGTTCTTAGAAATGGTTTCAGTAAAAAGGCCTAAGTAAATAAGGAAATCATTTCTTCCCCAAACATCTCTCCCATTTCCAATGGCATTTTTCTTTCAGTCTTGTAACATCTTTTACACGTCCAACCGAAACTGACAGTATCAAAAGTAAAACATGAAGCATATTTCCTGTAACCGTCAGAGAACTGGTATATGGACTGTACACTCCCCACATGCACAAGCTGCTATTTGCAATCACTGGGGTATAAAGAATGCCTGGTACAGGGAGAAGAACCCTGGGCTGGCTGTGAAGAGTCTGGTTCAAGTCATGGACCCATCGTTTTACCTCCCCATCTCAGTGAGCAAGAGGTTCCAGAATATTCTGTATTTCACTTGAAAAGTAGTGTAGAGAGGATATATAGCATATTCCTGCCTTATTAAAGCATCAGATGAAAAGTATATAGATATGTCATGTGGGCCACAGAGCACAACTGATTACTACGTGTGCTGATTTTCTTTGTTGGTTTTCCTTGTGTCTATGGGGCAGGGAAATAATGGCACGGAAGTATACGTGTGCATAGTCATTGCCTTTTCTTCCATGGAGCTCCTCTTGGGGCAGTGTCCAGAGTATATTTTGACGTTTAATTCTGATGTTTTACTGTCAAAACAATAGGATATTCAAAAAAAATCTATAGAACATCACCTAGAATCTTACCATCATAAGTAACATAAATATATAATTCATTTTACATTAACTTCTGCTTTTAACTTTCATATATATTCATATTTTAAATAGATGCAATCATAAGGTACACATGACATAGTATTTTATCAGATAACATCATATGGTAAACATTCTAAGCATTCTCCTGTGCTTTTTCCTAATGGTCATAATTACTGTTTTCATGGCTGCATCATGTTATATCAAGTTGATAGATCATATTTAATCAACTCTCTCTTACTAGTTGTTTGTATCACTACCACTGTTTTGGCAAAGAATCTTGCAAAAGAAATGCTCTGAATCCATTTTTTTTTTTAATGTGGCTATGGATTCTAGCACCTTGAGAGTCTGCAATGAATGCTGTGGATTTTGGTTCCCAAATTACGGAGATGGTGAGCTGGCCTTCATTTCAAGAGCTGAACAATTGAGACTGAGTACTGCACACCCCAAATCTTCTTCGCTGTCCCCGTTTTAGACCCCTCTCCATGAGGAAACTAAAAACAAAATTAAATCCACTGTGCATAAGACTTGAAACCTGTATTCTCTCCCTCAGCACTCTAATGTGTTTGAAGGGAGCTACTGTATAGTGAAACTGCCATCTCTAGGCAGTTAGTAATGGTTAAGCTCACAGGATCTGACTCAGAGATCTGGGGTTACATCTCTGCTCTGTTACACATAATGATTGAATAGCCACAGAAAGTTACTTCATCATTTTAAGACACAGTCTCCTCAGTTGAAAACATGTGGAACACATGAGACAGCAGAGGTAAAATTGTCAGCACTTCTCTGGCATAGTCAACCTACCATAGAGCATAGCTATTGTCATTATTATGATTATTATGTGTCTTCCAGGTTAAGCACCTTAGGCAAGTTATTTAACTTCTCTAAGCCTCAATTTCCATATCTACGAAATAGAGCTCAGACTAGGATCTACCTGATGGTGTGTTACAAAGATTAAAGAAAATAATGCATGCACATGGCTCAGAACAGTGCCCAGCCCATAGCAACCTTTCAAAATATGAGTTACTTTAATTTTTCTTTCAATGATCAGAGTACCTTGGTTAGGCATATATTACTCTCTCTCCTTGTACTGGTCAGGAAATGGAACCCCTGAGAGGTTAAATAGCCCAAGTCAGTCACTCACCTATTGAATGTAAGCGCCAGAGTTTAAACTATGTTTGTTTAACCTCAAATCCACACCCTTCCCACTCTATAGACTCTAGGGAATTGTAAATGAATGAGGCACGGTTCTTTTTCCCCCCGTTTTACTGAGATATAATTAACATACAGCACTGTATAAATTTAAGGTGTACAGCATAGTGATTTGGCTTACATGCATAATGAAATGATTACCACAATAAATTTGGTGAACAGCCATCATCTTATATAGATAAAAATAAGAGAAAAAAAAAATTCCCTGTGATCAGAACTCTTAGCATTTACTCTCTTAACAATTTTCATGTATAACATCCAGCAGTATTAATTCTAGTAATCCTGTTGTACATGACATCCCAGTACTTATTTATCTCATAATATGGAAGTTTGTACCTTTTGAAAACCTTTTCAGTTCCCTGTGCCCCCAGCCCCTGCCTCTGGTAACCATAAATCTGACTGCTTTTCCTATGAGTTAGTTTGTTTGGTTCGTTGTTCCTTTTAAAGTAAAATTGACCTACAGCACTGTGTTCATTCCTGGTGCACAACATAGTGATTTGATATCGCTATACATTGCAAAATGATCACCACGATAAATCTAATGACCATCTGTCACTATGCACAGGTATTACAGTGCTATTGACTATATATTTTTGATGATCAGACTTCTGTAATCCAACCAGGAGAACACCCCAGTGTGGAAATGCAGGGTGGGAGGTAGAGGCACCTTGAAGGCTGAGGAAGGTGCAGGAGTCTGTGCTGGGGGAACAGAGCAAGATGCAGCCTGCCTGCAGAGGGGCCTGGGAAGACCCTGTGGAGGAGGGATCTGTCCTGGGTTTACGCTGTTCCCTGAGCTGATATCAGTTGTGAATTCCAGGAGAGCAGTGTCGAAATGAACTTAATATTTCTCTAGATGAGAAAAGGTGCCCTTAGGGAAAGAAAACCTGGTTGGGCTCT
This sequence comes from Stenella coeruleoalba, assembly GCF_951394435.1. Lineage (NCBI taxonomy): Eukaryota > Metazoa > Chordata > Mammalia > Artiodactyla > Delphinidae > Stenella > Stenella coeruleoalba. The sequence goes on from NC_137159.1 coordinate 72,840,337, forward strand.
GACAGTCAATGTCCAGCACTTTAGCTTCGAAGAGAACTCTAAAGACGCCTTCCTAACATACTTTTCTGCTACATTTCCAGGCCCTCTTCCTGCCCCCACCCTTTTCCCTGCAGGCTGCTGCTCAGGCCACAGGCCGTGGGTTCTTTGAGAAGGAGTTCACTCTGCTCTGGGTCTTGGCAGACAGAATTCCTGGCCTGGGCTTTTCTAGTAGAAAGGCTGAAATGGAGGGTTGAGAAATGAGAGAACAGGATGAATGAAGGAAGGAGAAAACCGCACATTCCAGCCATCCTCTCTTTAATTCAGGGACAGCCAATTTAGTGGAAATGTACTGCATTAAAAAAAAAGAAAGAAAGAAAAAAATTAAAATCCCAGTAAAGTCCTTGTAGTTTGGAATATAATTTTGCATTGGATGGAGAGTTAAGAAGCACCTTTCCTTTTAATGTTGAATTCATATTTGGAGTGATGCATCTTCCAGCACCGGCTGTACCAGTGTATTTGCCTGGAGGAAGTCCTAGGAAAATCCCCAAGTGCCCTCTTTTAAGTAAGTTGTAAAGAAGAGTTAGGTTGGGAGGTGGACAGAAGCCACGCTGCCTTATCTTTTGCTTTTTCAGCAAATACCAAGGACAACTTGTTCAAAGTATAAGAGCAGAGATGAGTTGTCGCTTCCACATTTCACCCAGAAGGGCCTTCTTCTACATCCTGCCTTATGAAGAAGTGGCAGGCACTAGGTCAGAGGTGATCTGCTTGCAAGTAGGTGGGCGTGGCCTTTGGATAACTCCAGAGGGTTAAATGGAGCTGAGAATTTCAGTCCACGCACAGTTTTCTATACTCCTACATAATTTTGTCTGTGTAATGACAGCTACTGTATCACACTTGTCCCCTGATGGATTTGCCTCCCGGGTTTGGCTGCAAGCTCCTTGAGGCAAGATGTCCTTTATTCAGCACAGTTTCTGGACGTGAAGGCTGCTCAGTACCAGCATGGCACAGTGAGTGATAAAAGCCAGGATGCTGGTGGGAGGCAGCCTGTGTTCCAGTGCTCGTTCTGCCGTTCACCCTGTGATGCTGACCAAATTACTGGACTTTTCTATGAAGCAATTTCTTCATCTGTAAGATTAGGCTAATTTTCAGTGTTTATTGCAAAGGGCAGGTATACAGATTAACTACGATACTGACTATACTGAATGCATTGCTGGTCACTTTGAACACCTTCACTAAGTTGGAGTCATTACTACAGTTACTTTTATTGTTGCTGTTTTCATGTTTAAAAACCATAGACAAGATAAGGGGAAATAGGCATGTGTTACAATGAACATTCCATTATTGCTTTGTTTTCTTTCCTTCTTAGTCTGAGTGAAAATTATGTAGGTAATCAGGTAGGGATTATTTTGGACAGTGGGTTTCTGGCTCATCACATGTGATACTATATGTCTACTTACTGCATATACTTGTTCATCTTCTGTCTTCCTCTACTAACAGGCAGACTTTAGTTCTGGTTCTTCACTGTAAGGTGTTTAGCACATAGTAGATGCTCAGCAAATATTTGTTAAGTTACTGACTTGATGAAGGAAAACATCGCTGGAGTTTCATATTTACCAGTTTCAGACATCAAGCAGAGAGAATGCCTATCAGTTCCAAGTTTAAAAATCCCAGGGAACCCGCTTAGCACAGGGAGATCAGCTCGGTGCTTTGTGACCACCTAGAGGGGTGGGATAGGGAGGGTGGGAGGGAGGGAGACGCAGAGGGAGGAGATATGGGGATGTATGCATATGTATAGCTGATTCACTTTGCTATACAGCAGAAACTAACACACCATTGTAAAGCAATTATACTCCAATAAAGATGTAAAAAAAAAAAAAGAAAGAAAATGAGATCCAGTAAAATATGTATACACATTTAAAAAACATCCCAGGGAAGGGGGTCCTTAACCTAGTTTGGGTCAAATGCCCACTTAGTAGGTATGGTATAGGGTCACATGGTAATATGGCTCTTCTGAATGTAGAATGGAGGAAGAGAGCAATTCCAGAACAAGGAGTCAGTGCTGCGCTGATAAAACAGCAGATGCTGAACAAAAATTATACAGTCCTTTCTTCTATGGAGTTTACCTATAATAATTTCATCCTCTTCTCTATAGTTTTGAATTTTGGAAGGACAAGGCCATCTTGACCCAGAAAAGCCCTTTATGCATTTACCTGAAAGATAATTACTTCCATCTTATCCTACAATCAGGCAGCAGGTATTTACTGAGTAATGATTGCCTGCCAACAGCATGCAGTAAGTACCCCATGATGTAGAGAGATAGACATGCAAAGTAGAGAAATAGATTTGGGAGTCATTTACATCCTGGTGAGAGAGGAAGCACTGCACGCAGATGAGCTCTCAGAGAAGACAGGTGGAGAGGGGAAGGAAGGGAATCCACACTCCTCAGGAGACACCTCCACAGAGGGAGGGAGGTTGGTGATGATGTGCCAGCTGGGGCTGAGCGAGGACAAACTTCAGGCAGCCTTGTTCTGCCCAGACCAGATTCAGGGGAGGGACCTGTACAAGGAGGAGCCCCTCCCACAAACACCATGAACACCTGAAGACACAAGTTCTGTTGTACCCACGTTTGTTTTCTCACTCACTAGCGCAAGGTTCTGTTTCTTAAACAAGCACAGGTGGTGGATGTGCTAATAAAACATTCCAGTTCTTAATATAGGCATTGCAGCCTGTAGTGGTCATGGGGAAACACCATCAATCTCTCTGCAGTCCAAACAGAAAGACAAATGGTCCAATGCCATTACCCTTTCTTGTTTGATATTGGTTACTGTTAGTTACCTTAACAAGCTTCTGTGACATCTCTTCCATGCTTTTGAGAGATCCATAAACACGATAATCTCAGGAATATACGGTGTCCTTAGGGATATTCACGCACACAGAGTTCTAGCAGCATATGAGCTAAATTGATAGACTTTTAAAAATGATTGACAATTACCAATAGCTGGAGGTTTGAAAACTTATTTTATGCACTCTGTGAATACAGTGCTTCAACTTCTATTTCTTAGAGGGCTCATGATTCATCCACTGCAGAAGGAACATTTTTTAAATTGTTCAAGGGAAATCTGATGAATAAAATAAACCAGACTAGATCAGATACTTGTTTGATAACTGAATCACACGTTGCTTTCCTTGGTTCACCCTTCCGTGAGCCCTCCTGCCATGCCAAAGGCAAACTTGTTCATCCACTTAGCACGTATTTCCATCACATGAACAGCACCATGTGATGGAAAATGCACATCCTTTGCACTCAAGGAAGGTAACAGCTAATAGGGGAAGATAAAACAGGGATGCAGATAACTATAATACAAGGCAACGGTTGGTAATTACCAAATGTCCATATATTTCCCAGCAAGGTAAAATTCACATTTTTGAGTAAATGAATAAATGAAGGAGTTGACTGGGACAGTGTATGTGAGCTCAGAGGAGGGAGATAGGGAATCTCATGAAGTGATAGTATATACCTTCCTGATGGATATGGAACTGGAGAGGAAGAGCAGGTTTTGGCTGGGTAGAGCTGAAATGAGAAAAGAACAGTATATATATGGGGAAGAGCCTGGGCAGAAGCATTGAGATAGGAATCAGAGAGACTGGGGAGGCCATGAAGGCAGGTTTGGAGCAGATGGCAGGCAAGCGTGGTCAGAGGATATAAAGGATCTTGGAGAGTCATGATATTTATCATGGCTGAACACAGTATGTTAGAGGACTTGATTATCATTTATAAAATAGATAATGAACTCTTTCTGGACACAATAAGTCTTACAGAGTTCAGGCTATCATAATGTACATAAGTCACTCTATTTATTATATGAGGTCTTCAACAAATTACAGCCACAAACTTGGGTAGAGACAACTATAAATGACATTTAAAATAACTTTAGGAAAGAGGACAGTGATGTTTACAATTATGCATATGGCATTCTTATTGGAGATCCTCTAACAAATATATAATTCTACTTTAAACAAAATGATACGTAATGACCTATGCACAGTCTCATTGAAGTCTTTTGGTTCTAAGAAAATAATTGCTATTCAAAAGAGATTTTATGATTTCAAGTACCTCAAATATATGTGAGGGCAAATACTCTTGTTCTCTTACTTTTTGTATTGAACAAATTAGATAAACACTGGGAACCTCTTTCAAGCATATGGTGGCTCAGCATTCTAAGATGAAGGCTAACACTAAAGGGCCTAACTTTGCCCACCATGTTACAACATTGCGATATTCTGTAACCTCTTCCTCACTGTGTGATAATAGGCTTGAAACTTAGATTTCAGTAGCCACCGGGAGAGAGGTACAGAAACACGGGTGACTGATGGAGATGTTACATTTGAATAAACCAACAAGTCTAAACAATTTTATTGACTCATTTCATTCCAGACCAACCTCCTGCACATTACGGTAATGTGCAGTAAATGAATAGATCTTCAAATATAATATACTAGTGAGATATCAATTTAGATTACATGAAAGCGGCCATCACTCCATGTACAGAGATGTGAATTTATTCCTTGCTAACTGAGGGAGAACTTGCTTTTGAGCCTTCCCTGAACAAAGCAGAGAAGTGACCTTGTATAGAGAATAAGGAATTATGGAGTTCAGAGATTGGTAGAATTCCAAAAAGAAGAGTGTTTAGATATTGGTGGATCTTTAGCTGTGTAAGCATGGTTACTCAAAAATCACTGTTACTCATTGGCTGACTTTCAGAAATATTGGGCTGTCACCAATTGGCTGGCCTTCAGAAGCATGATTCCTGATGCAAGGCTGTCATTGATGAATTAGGATGGATATAGAATTGGTTCTGGTGATTACTTGCTGCTATGGCTGAGGAGAAATCAGTCCTTTCTTAGGAGGATAGGGACCATTTTTTGTCACTAGAAACCATTGTTATCATCCTCCATGCATAAAATTTAAAAATCTAGTCTGACTTCTTTTTTTCCCACATTGAGGAATACAGTGAGAAAGGATAAAATTCTTTTTATAAGATAAAGTATAAAAAAATACCAAATATTAAAATAGGCTGTCAGAAGTGTTGACAGGTGAAGATAACAAGTGGTATGTGAATCGTTAACTTTTGAATTAAAATTTTCTATCTGGTTATGTTATAGGCCTGAGATGGTCTAAATTTGACTATGTATTTGCATTGCCTTCTATATCATCTAGAGCATATTCATTTACTTCAGGTCTCTGTCATCTTTTGGAGGAAAATGGACATGTTAAGTTGAATTAGTTTGACATATTAGTTTGGAAAAAATAAAGGTATAAAAAGGTGTCAGGTTTAAATAACTATTCTTTTTATTTTCTCTTTATAAAAGCTCTCTTTTGTAAGAACGTTGCATTCAGGGGCTCTGTAACAGTGAGGATGGTATGAAGGCCATTGGCTGATGTGTGGCGTAAGGAAGAGTCAGTTTGGAACTAAAAGTTAAAATTTTCTATATATACGAAAAGAAGCCATTATCATGTGAGGCTACTGACCTCAGCTCATGGTGCTGTATTTAACACTATTGGAGAAATTTGTCATATCATATCCCTGAGACCACCCTCGGGACTACTAAAATATTCTTTCATTTTTAAACATCTGCAATTGCTACAGGTCTGTGTGGTCCTCTGGGGACCCCCACAGACTGCTTAACAAAAGAGCAAAGGCATGTCCGTCACCATTAGAATAAGATGAACTCTGGTGAAATGTGGAAGAAGGAAAGATTGGCAAGGGAAGAGTGATGAGGAAATCACTTGGGGGAGATGCTGATGCAGTCATGAGGGCAGTTTGAAATAGGCTGATGGAAGAGGATTTCAGGGAGTAACAAGAGCATCAGCCAGAACAGCTGGACAGTGAGTGGGAGAAGAACAAGAGAGGAGCCTGGCAGCTGTGCCGTGGCCCATGTTTGAAGCAGCTTGTTTCTGTTCATCTTAAATGGCGGAGCCAGGAAGAGGTGGAAAGGGTGACAAAGAAGCCGAGAGAGAAAGGACCCTCTCTTTATGACTTTTTCCCCTTGCTTGAGCCACACCCGGAGCCCTTCAAACACTTATAATCATCACTCTGCTTAACATTTTCTCACTTAATTGCGTCTCCTCCTGTATTGTTCTCTAATTGTTTCAGGTGTGTCTTAAGTCAGGTTTCCTAGAGGGCAAATCTGCACTTTGCTCTCTCAGTTCTTTACAGCAGAGCTAAGCCCAGGGCTGAGAGTGTAATTAAGCAAGCTCTCATTTCAGACTTGATTGGCTGACTGATTAAAATGGAAGTAAACAGCTCAGGTGATTATTTTGTCCATTGGTAAGAAGACTGGAAGACCTTCGTTTCCTAACTGTTGCTAGATGGGCCTGAGAAAAGTTAGGGCTACCTCTGTCCGGAGACCTCACTTTGACAATCTGTAAAACGTGGTGAATGAACTTTGGTAACGCTGGCATTGCTCCAGAAGGCCCAGGCCGTACGTGGACTGGGATTCCAGACTGCTCTTTGCAAAATGTTGGTAGCATCCTGTGGAGAAGCGATGCACATAGTTTTGTGCTTAGAATTTTAATGCCTAGGAAGAGCCAATATGAGTTATACTTCTTTTCCTGCATTTAAATTCTTTTTAAAAACGGTGAAATGGTGAAAGCATCTTGAGAACTGTTTTACTATTTTACTTTTGGTTCCCAAATTATGCACTGCCTGGATTTGTGTACCCCTCGATAATGAGGGAACATCACAGGCTGGATGATAACAATAACTCCCGAATAGGGTGAGAAAGTCGTTTATCTTTCTGTTTCCACTCTGCCGGCAAGCATCTGAAAATCACTAACATTCCTCTTTGAATAAATATTTTGGTAAGATATGTTCATTTGAATCTTTACCCTCAATAACTTAGATTGTGATGGGAAGAAAGGAAAGAGATGAAAAGTTTTTATTAAGAATTTCAACTGCATTTCTGGAAGTGCTGTTAATATTAGAATATCTTTTTCTATTTGATATTTTTTTCTTTTCCTGAACAGGTTTGATTCAGCTAGAGGTATACTGCTCAACAGGGATGTGTGTATAGGGAATGACAACAGAAAAAGATTGGAGACAATCCCTTGTCCTCCGCATACATTTAATCGCCTGCTCTCTGCAGGTGTTACCAATTAAGTTATAGCTCTTGCTACCCCAAAGCCTTTTTATTTCCTCTCTTGGATTTCAAAAGGTAGATGCTGGAGTATCTAAACTCAATTGAATTCTATGCCCCCTTGATACTAAATGCCTTACTTCTCCAATTAAGGCATTTAAGAGGCTGCTAATGATAACACATCTTGATGGTCCATATGGATGATCAGGAGAAACAGCTAAATTGGAGGAGAAGTCTCCTCCAGATTGTGAACAGCGTTGAACCTAATAGCAAAAAAGTGACATGTTGGAGGAAATCAACAAATAGTCACCAAGGGCCTCCTGGAGTTAGTCCTGTTTGCTGTGGTAAATAGAGAGCTAAACAAGTCAGAATCCCTGGCCTGGGGAAGTTCACAGGAGACTTGAGGAGACTAATCACAAAAAAATGCAAAGTGAAAAAATATACAGCCCCAAAGTAAGTCAAACTCAACTAGATTGTACATTCCAGAGGAAGGAGTTGTATCAGACAGTGATCCAGGTCAAGCTTGAGAAGGCAGTAATACAATAAAAAGTGTCCATACCTATGATTTTTGTTTTCAAATTGATATAATTTCTTCTCTTTTGCTCTCAGGCATCTCTTGCCCACACATATTTTGCAAGTTTCCACATCTTGCTCACATACTTTCTTTTAGAGGCATGCATCCTCCCATCATCCTCATCTTTTCTACTGTCTCTGTATAAAGTGTCTGAACTCTGGATTATCTCTCCAGCACAGAACATATTATTCTAACTGTCACTTCCCATAACCTGGATAGTCTACCTCTTTTAATACAACCCAAGATTACAACAAATTTTGTCACGTAACATCACACTGTAGTCTTATATTTAGCTTATGGACATCTAAGGTCTTTGCTTCCTTTTCCACATGAGGTCTTATTAAACCATATCTCCCAAGGGAATTTGGGAAATTGAAATTTGGAATCCCTGTACAGGATTAATATCAATTTTTCTTAAAATTCAGCCAGTTTGTTTTTACCTATTGTTTTAACTAATCACATTTTTCTTCGATCCTGATAATATCATCATATGTATTAATGACTCTTCTCAGCCTTTAGGTAACCACATCTAAATTCTTTGGAATATCCATGCTGTTTTTTTTTAATCTCATACTATACTGCATGGAAAGATTGAGAAATTGGGTTTACCCATTCTCCTTGCTATAGGAAATATGTTACACATTGCAGAAGGGCCATTTATCCTTTTTTACTATAACAATCTGATGGCCTCAACCCAAATTGCCAGTCTCTCATCACTACCTTTTATTTTTCCCCAGTGGCTAAGCCATTGGCTTCTTTGATTTAAGTTTGGCTCCTAAGGAATTTGCCTTATCATAGGTCAGGTGTTATTTGGTACAGAAATAGTCAGCTTAAGTATCCAGAGTTGTAGTTTAAAACACTTCTGAAAAGGAGTAATAAATAATACGTTCTCCCCCACTGTGCCTTCTAAAATGACTTATATTGCTTTATGCTAATACTTACAGGCTGCTTCAGGCTGGAACATCATGCTGGAAAATTGTGGTCTGCAGTGCATTTCCTTTGATGTTATTGCATGCCAGATTGGCAGGGAGTGTGCACAACCTTGGCTGGGTGTAGTTCTCGAAGTTCAGAAGTCTTACTTCGCTCCTTCGTCTGGGGACAGCTCCCTGCACACAGCTATCATCTTCCATTTCGTTTAAGACTCTTCCCTAAAGGACAGCTCATGGTTTCAAAGGAAATATATTGCCATTGCCCTTGTTTTAGGTAGCACTTGCTTAGTGGTTTGCTTGAATAGAATTCCTTCTTCCTCTTCCTCTTCTTCCCTTCCTCCCGCTCTCCCTCTTCCACCTCCTTCCCCTTCTCCCCCTCCTCCTTTTCTCCAGCTTCATCTTCTGCTTCTTCCTCCTCCTTCTCTTCCTATTATTATTATTGTTATTATCAAAGCAGAATGAAATCTGAGAGAAGGAATGGCGTACCAGCCATAAAGGATACATTATTGCATGGCTCAAAACTCTTGTGTAACTTTAGGGACTTCCCTAGCAGTCCAGTGGTTAAGACTCGGCGCTTCCATCGCAGGGGTCACAGGTTCGATCCCTGGTCAGGGAACTAAGATTGCACGTGCTGCGTGGTGCAGCCAAAACAAAAACAAAAGACAAACAAAAAAAACTGTTGTGTAAATAGCTTTCACTCTGATAATGCTATCACTACCTTCTCACTACAAAACACTAAAGTTACTATCACACTGCAAAACATTACTTAATGAATTTTAGCATAATAATAATATAATTACTGAAAAATATATGCTAAATACTTTACCTTCATTATCTCCTAAAATCCCCATAATAAGCCCACAAGGTTGGTGCCATTGTCAAGTTTAGCTGCTCAGGCTCTGAGCTCTGAGGGTAGGGTGCCTGGTTCAAATCCTGGCTCCACCTCTTGTCTCCTGTGTTAAATTGGTAAAATCCCTTAACCTCCCCAAATCTCAGTTTTCCATCTGTTAAATGTTACTAATGGTAATATATTTTATAGGGTTATCATAAGAATCAACAGGAGAAAATAGATGTATTTATTAAAATGCCTGGAAAATGGTAATTAAAACGGCTAACAGTTAATAAGTACTTACCATGTTCTAGCCACTGTCCTAAGAGCTTTATATACAGCAGTAATTTAGCCCTCACAAGGACCATTTTCTTCTCCAGTTTACTTATTAAGAAAATTAAGGTTAGTGAGGTATGGTAACTATCCTAGGGTACACAGCTCACTGGTAAGTGTGTAGCAATAGCAGAACTTGAATCTGGACATATATGCCCCTGGATCATATTAAATAATCAATAAACATTCATTTTTGTGATCATTGCTACTGTTTGAAACTCAAATATAAAGGTAGAAACACTTTCTTAACATAATGAGAGAAAAGATGATTTGACAGCTTCTTTGCGGAACTAAATTTATAGACACAATCTAGTAAGCATGATTAGTATAATTAAACCACTTACTGAGCACTTACAAGCTGTATCAAATAATACCTTAGGCTTGTTTCTTCCAGAAACAGCTCCATACCATCTCTGTCCCTGTGGCCTCTGTTTTACTAGACAAGAAACTGAGAGCAAGCCTTAGGAGGGAAGTCAGATCTAGAGTTTGTACACTAAAGCTCTCTTACCTGTGTTATGCTTCCATTGAAAATCATCCACTCAATAAAGGGAGTCTTTGGATGGTTGAATCACATAGAAACATATAACTCATTGTAATAACGCTGTCCCGTAGAACATTCTGCAATGAGGGAAATATTCTGCATCTGTGCTCACCAGCGCAGTAGCCACTAGATATGTGTGGCTCTTGAGTATTTGAAATGTGGCTACCACAACTGAAGAACTAAACTTTTAATATTACTTAATTTTAATTAATTGTAGTTACTACCATCTCACTTCTTTTGTCATACAGTCTGGCTTAAATCATATAGTCTGGTTTCTTCTCAGATTGCCTTCCCCATATCTTTTTCCTCAAATCTTTTCCTCTAGGTCTGGAACACCTGCTTAAAATTGTACAGTGCTGGATGCAGGTGATTGGTGACTAGCTTTCATTTAACAATACCATAAAACATATTCTTTTCTCACTCTCCATTAGATATAACACCCAAACTGTATTCCTTTTATTCAGTCCTCTGTCTGGGTGGTTAGGTTATCTTGCAAATGATACGTAAAAACCATGCCATAGAATTGAGAATGAGCAACCTTAAAACAACACTGAGCAATACAGTAGATTTGCTACCTTTTCCAGAATCTTTACTTTGGTGTTTGCTACGTGTTATGGCATTTTGGCTGGATGCACTTGATGCCATGTAGCTGTCAGCATCCACTAGTGACAAGCTGTCAATAACACTGAGGAATTATCTGCCAGTTGTGTACAATTTCTTGAGGACAGTGTTTCCACTAACAAGGAACAAAGCATATGCCTTGGAACTTTGCAGACATAAAATATTTTCCTGCTTCTTAATTTGCAAAATCCCCATCCCAAATATGAATTGAGGGAGTATTAAAGGACAAAGCTGGAAGAGTTGAAGAAAAGAAATAAAATACCATATGCATCCTGAGATCAGTTATATTTTTGAATAAGCTTTCTTTAGAAGTGATAGAAATGAATTCAATCAGATGAGGCTGTGAGGACTCTTTCAATTTGGCAGGGACTCAGTGTTCTATTGCAGCACAGAATTTAGTGTTGACAGACAGCCCGGGGAGAAGAGGGAATGCATGTCTTCTGTTCTTGACTTCTGGTCCACAGGAGGACCAGATTTTGTGCTCTCCTCATTTACCTGGTGTTGGTGAAAATTTCTTAGTCATCCTTCCAACAGGACAACATATTGTAAAATTATTGCTTGTTTCAAAACAACTAAAGTACCATAATATAAAGCGGCTTATCAAGCTCAACCATTTTTTTCTGACCCCAAATCCTATTTCACAGAGTTCACCAAATGGAAGTAGATGATTCTGGCATCAGAATCTTAAAGATTTGCATTTGAAACACAGTCTAACCTTTACAGACATGTGCTTTTCTTTGGCTCTGTGGTAACTGACTTCTAGAAACCTTTAACTTCCCTGTTGTATCTTAAAACAGATGCCTGATATTGGAGGAGATAGGTAGATGAAGCATTATCAGTAACAAGGCCAATCTAGCCACATGGTCAGAGACCACCACTAAAGGAATAATGGGAGAAGGGCAATACTGATGAAGATGATCTGTCCTGCCTTGGCTAACACAGTGCTGTAGAACAAGCCCTCACCTGGGAGTCAGAAGACCAGGGTTCAACCCTGATACTAATATCTAAGTTACTGATTTAACCCCCTCTTTCCATTTCTTTGTTTGCAAAGAAGAAATGATAACCTTTCCTATCCCTCTCTCAGTGCTATTTGAACACCAAATAAAATATTTGGGAAAATGCTTTGGGAATTACATGGATTTGAAAATACCGTGATTCGTTTACAGATAGCACTACAGATACAAATTTCCAGCAGTCTGATTTGTAGAAAGGTGACAGAGGTTTGTAAGAAAGGCTTCTTGTGGGCAAAAGGGGGCAAAGCCAGGGAAGGGTTGTATGAGGGAGAAAGCTACAAACAGGCTTTGTATTACATTTAATTATGGAATGTGATGAAACTTTCCTGCATTGAGAGAGGGTAAATTATGAAATATATTACAGAATAAATTCAAGTAACAACTTCATTCCATAAATAATAAAGTCATCCAAATTCAATTTGGAAATTGTTAAACTTTACAGAAACCAGGATGTTTTACATGCATTATATCTATAAGTATGAACTCAGACTATAAGTATATTCCATATGTTAGGTTCAAAGAATAGTTTTTCCAAAGGAAAGAAGGTCTATAATGAAGTGCACTGATTTTTCACAGTATATGTTGTACTTGGGCTTATCTCTCCAAATCTAGAAAAACACGATTTTGAGTTCCCATGTACCAAGGTACAAGCCATTGTGAATTCCTGGAAAAAATGTCTATGTGTGCGGCAATAATAATAATGTAAGAAAAAAAAGATTGTAAAAATGAAAGGACAGAGTTTCCTGTTTGTTATTTTTTCAAAATAATGACTGTGGGTTCTTTCCCCACAGAAAAGTTGCTATTTATTTTTTAATGATGAGCTGTTTCCCAGAGAAACAAAGTGGCATTCTGTCGACACCATATGGCGGCGGAAAAACAGATTCCACCGTGTTCCATTTGTTAGACTGTCTTCTGCATTTCTGTATCCATAATTTATGTGGGGGCTTCTGTGATTGCCAAAATATTCAAATAGATTTCTCTTAGCAGGGCAGCCTGCATGGGGGGAGAAAGGTTTTCAAAGCAGCAGGACCTGAACAGTCTCCTGCTGCTCAGAGAAGAGAACACTTCCAACTTCTGTCCTTCTGGCAGCTTTCATTGTAATACTAATTTACATCCTTGGTTGAGGGACCGTGTTTGCATTCAGAAAAAGCAGCTTATGTTCTTTTATGCTAATACAATCATACTTGAATTATAACCCACACCCTTAAAGTCATATTACTCCTTCTGCCTCAATGTAAGCATAGAACCTGGCCTTTAAGAAATTAATGGGAGCTGGTACATAGCTACCATTTTGAACACATTGATTCTGCAGCTGGTTTCCAAAAAGACATCTGAAGTGGTTATAGATACATTAAAAATAGTCATGAAGGCTTCCTTTGCTGTCTAAGCATGTGATTACCATCTATGTATTCAAGGGCTGTTTTCAGTGGAAGTTCGAGTGGTGTTCCCTGGTGCAGAAATAGAAACATGTTCAGTACATGACACGGAATAGGAAGACGGAATTTGATGAGTCAGACTAATTGATGTTTTGGCAAAATGGGATGTCTGAGAAAAGTTACATGTTCGTGTGCATACCCAGATAACAAGAATTTAAACCGTAAGGATTCTGTTGCAAATAGTTTTTTCTTTTCTTTCTTTTTTTTTTTTTTTTTTGCTTCAGAGAATCTCGGATGTTCTTTCAGTAAGTTTAACCATTGCATGTTCTATTGTAGTGCCTTCAAGGAAACATAAAATAATTTCATATGAAAAAAAAAACAGAAATAATGTTCAATTACAGATGGAAGGAATAGCAATAATGCAATAATACTACTAGAAGGTTCTTTTCCTCAATCTATAGTAGAATGGCTAAAAGTTTAGGCTGCTGAAAATAGTTAGGACATTATTTGCTACTTACAAGTATAACTAAAAGGTTAAAGCTTTGGCATATAAGAGACAGAACTAAAGGCCCAGAGACCTTAACTGACCCCATCTTTTGTTCTTTATGTAAAACGTGAAATCTTTTGCCTGGAGATGGGTCAAAGTATCAGAGGCTGAGTTGAGGATAGTCTCAACTGGTTAGCCGCATTATCCAGTGTCTGTTCACATTGACCTGCCTCTAACCCCGGTTGTAACAGATAACACAACACTGACTCATTTCTCCAAATTCCAAAATGCTTCATTTGTGCAATGTTGATACCTGACAATTAGGACATTTTTAAGAACCTCAATTCTCCCAGGAAAGCTTTTTAGAAGGGAAGGATTTAACTTGAGTCTCATCTTATTGTTAGAACTCAAATCTCATCCTTTTCCCCTTTTCAATTAAAAAGTTATACATTCAATTAGACTACATCTGTGAACCTGCTTTAGCAGTAATTAAGATGAACATTATGATATGGGTAATAAAAAGTAATAGTTTCCTTCAGTCTCTTGGGTTTTTTGAAATACATTTTCTCAATGGAAATCAAATTATTTTATTTCGTAGAAGGGATTCCTCTCTATTCAGTAGGGTGAAACGATGCATGAGGTGTTGCTTGTATGACTACTAAGTCAGAATCATTAAAAATGAAATTTAGTAAATAAAGTTATTGGATGGCTACTTTTTCACAAAAGGTTTGGAACTGTACTAAATTATCAGGAAATAGGTCTAGAGTTTTCTCTAAGTAACCGATCCTCAGTGGAGAACAGAAATGGAATGGCCTTATTCAAGGACATCCATTTGAAATCCATAAATATTTTATAAGGATGGAATAAATTGCTTATTTTCAAACAGGTGCTATTGTAAAATTATTTTGATTTTTCTCTTGCCTCAGGGCTCTTGAACAAAATAACAATATATCATGTACATAGTGCTTAGACATTAGATTATGTCTGTGTTTTCCATAATTGGCTCAGCTAAGTGGAGGGAAGCTCACATGTAGGGTTCCTCTGCTGTGTTCCCAGTGTCTTTCCATAAGGAAAATCATGCCTTAAATAGGACCCGCATCTCTTTGCTCATTCTGCAAATTGTCAACAGTGCCATTTCCTTCAAGATAATGACAATAGATTGAAATGTATTCTGCCAACATGTATGATAGATAATTTCTAGCCTCCATCAACACATTCAAATGTTCCCTATGTGTTGAGGGTGGCTTTTCATTTGAACAACAGCAGAAACACTGTATTAGGGAAAACTATTTTTCTTTATTTTTGACTTTGACCTCATTTTTCTTTTGGATTGCAGGCTTTCTCTAAATAATGTGTATATTACAGAAGTTTGATATGGAAAACATTTTTTTTTTTTTTTTAATGTTGAGCCTTCTTTTAATTTATTTATTTTTATTTTTGGCTGTGTTGGGTCTTCGTTTCTGTGCGAGGGCCCTCTCCATTTGTGGCAAGCGGGGGCCACTCCTCATCGCGGTGCGCGGGCCTCTCTCTGCTGTGGCCCCTCCCGTTGCAGAGCACAGGCTCCAGACGTGCAGGCTCAGCAGTTGTGGCCCACGGGCCCAGCCGCTCCGCGGCATGTGAGATCCTCCCAGACCAGGGCTCGAACCCGTGTCCCCCGCATTAGCAGGCGGACTCTCAACCACTGCACCACCCGGGAAGCCCTGATATGGAAAAATTTGCTCCTTGAAAGAAATTATGTAAAAAAAAGATAGTGCCACTACCCTACTATCTGTTCACTTCTGGTTGTATCTCTAGGAGGGGAAAGAATCTGAGTTGAGTCTCTGTTCTTTATAAGACCAATGGCATGCATGACTGAGGTAAGCAGCAAGCTGAAGTCAGGGCCTGATCTGTGGTCAGGTCAGGGATCAGTGAGTGGCCAAAGACATCATTCATTCTGTAGAAAGTATTAAGATATTGTTGAGATAAAGACTAGATCATTTTCTGGCCATGGCCAGTAAGGAATTGTGAAACACTGTAAAATGAACCAATTTCTATGAATGTAAAAGTCTCAGAAAAGCAGATGTGCACATCTCAAGGGGAAGTTGCCCCCGAGAGAAGCCAAATGATGGGAGATCCAGAGAATTGCCAACAGAAAACGATGGCAACTAAAAGAAAACTATCCTGGGTATGTCTGTAATCACTGTCTCTCTGTTTGCATCCTCTTTTAAGAGGATGTGCACCTGATTGAACCAGGGAACTCCCTGACCCTCGAGGAACCAATGGTAAGCCAGGCTGGTTCAGTATGATTTTTCCTTTGGAAATTTGAACTAGGAGACACAGAAAAAAATGCAAGTTTGTGGCTGAGTCAACATAATCAGGGTACTAGAATAAAAGTTCAAAAAGGTACTGCTACTGAGGCCACTGAGGTTTCTGTAGCTGTGCAGTTGGCCACATGTGGTAGATGGCATTATTTGGACCTCATTCTGTTTCTCTCTATCCAACTCCTTTGCCATGTAACTCTGCAATTCCTCCCACTAAAAGAGCAGAGTTTATTCCCCTTTCCCTTGGTATTGTTTTTGGTTATTTGACTTGCTTTAACCAACCAGAATAAGGTGAAAATGACTGTCATTATGCCACTTCTGAGAGGAGGCTTTAAGTGGCCTTGAATATTTCCACTTGCTCTATTATGCCTTTGCTATAGGATCAAGGAAACTTAGAAGACAAATTAGTAATCTGAAGTTTCTTTGTGAACATGGAATTAGAATAACAGAAAGTTTACTGCAGAATTTAAATGTTTAAAGACGTCAAGCATGACACACTATCTCCACAATAACCTGCAATGGGGATGGGTGCACCTGAATCACTAGAAGAGGACACCACATACTGGATGTCATTGCCAATGCCTATGTGTATCTCTGTGACATTACCTTCCTGCCTAAATGTTCTTCAGCCATGTTCATAGCTTGAATTTAGTGTTCTGCTCTGAAACCATCTTTCTCTTTAGCATGACCTGTGTATCCCTTGTCTGATTGAATGTAGGTATTGATAGAATTTCATGATCAAATACAATAATATAATTTCTCTTTTAAGAACATCTTTGGGGAGCATGCTTCTGTTGGTTCCAGGAGA
Organism: Stenella coeruleoalba; assembly: GCF_951394435.1. Taxonomy (NCBI): domain Eukaryota; kingdom Metazoa; phylum Chordata; class Mammalia; order Artiodactyla; family Delphinidae; genus Stenella; species Stenella coeruleoalba. The sequence continues at coordinate 72,857,264 of NC_137159.1, forward strand.
AGAATAGACTGAACTGCTGATCAGTTTTTGTATAAACAACATTTGTTGTTTAACTTCTTTGAAGAAAACAATTTTACCTAATATTTCTGGCAAAATGTGGGAATATTATCCTGTTAGCAACCTAATATCTTGCTTTTTTTCCTTTTTCCTTCATGGTGTTCTGAATGTGCTAATAGAGCTGAAAGTGTTATTATGTAGAGGAATTCTGACCTTCTCCTTTGGGGCTGAGAGATCACACAGAGAGCAGGATGCACAGGGCCGGTGATCTGTTCCCGACGGAGCTAAACGATAAGGAATATATTTTATGAATGAAGTTACAAGATAAAAACTGAGACTAATGAAATACCCCAATGACTCCAAAGTAATTAAGGAAGGCATTCCATACACTACCTCTAATTAGACACTGAGGCTGAGAATTCACAATTGACTTGATATTCTCCGGTGGTGCTGACCCCTTGTTTAATACAACAGCAACTGAGAGTATTCATAACTAAGGAAAGTAAAACCTTACTTCTGAGGTGACAATAGGCCATTTAAGTGAGGCTGGTGGGTACTAGGCAATTACAACCACAGTGAATTTAACAGTCTCTGTTTTTCAAGTGATTGCTTGAGCCAAATAAGTTCAAGAGATGTTTTTAAAAATAATTTTGTAAGACAACTCTTTTCAGCTTTTAAAAAATGATTAAAAATAAGGTCACAAACCTTTTAAAAATGTGTTTATCTCTCCTCAGTTTTTTCTTCAACTCTTTAATCCAGTCTTACAGTTTCCCTTAATCATTATTCCTTTCAAATATAAAACTCTAAACGTGCATTGATTCTTGCACATTGAGCAATGCTTGCTCATCACTTCTTAGCTCTCCTTCAAAAGATTGTCCTTTAAATTACCCTCATGGAGATCTTACTGTTTCTCAAAGTAGACAGAAGCCAAAAAAAATTTTTTTTAGTCAATATGTATTTCTTAAGTATCTCATGTGTGTTTTAGCTATAGTGGGAAAGCTGAAGAAAATTTGACTAGGTACCTATGATCTAGAATATTACAGTCTATTCTCTGAAATGAGGCAACATACAAGACAGAGAAACTAAGAGCATATGATGGAGTGTGATTATGTATGGAACGGTGCCCCAGACTCTGTTTTGTACAGGTTAGGATGAGGGAAGGTGAGCAAAGCCTAAAATACCAGGTGAGGCTTCAGAGTGAGAGAAGAAACTCAGAGGGCATGTGAAAGGCACTGAATTTGGACATGTAGGGTGGGAGGTAGTGGGCAGCAAGTTGAGTGAATGTGCCAGAAAGAGCATTAGCACAGGATATTCTTGACGTAGGGAGAAAGGTGTTGTTTGTGGATTTGTCTCCATTGCTGGCTCTCATGGAAACCAAGCCAAAGTCATTTGCTGCTAATGGGGCAGGAGGGGGGGTTAGGAGTGCTGATCCTCCCCGGAAGTCAAAAATCCCCACGTAATTTATAGTCAGCCCTCCCTATACGCAATTCCTCTGTATCTGCGGTTTCACATCTGCAGATTCAACCAACCACAGATAGTGTAGTACTGCAGTATTTACTATTAAAAAAAAAAATTCACGTGTATCCGCACATTTCAAATCTGTGTTATTCAAGGGTCAACTGTATAATTATTTCACTTGCAATGAATCAGAGCCGTTTTGCCAGTTTACAGATAATTACAGAGGGCAGGGTGGAATAATTTAAAATCACTTTGAATCCTTCTTTATTTTAAAAATCTTCCCTAAAGAATAACAGAATCTAAGGGCATATAGAGACCCTGGGGGTCAGACAAAGTTTCCTCCACACGTAGAAACTTATTCTGAACCATTAATGGGGGGTGTGGGGTCCTGAGCCCCTGATGTGTTGTAATATGTAATCTTTTTTTCAACATACATATTTTTACATAGATCTATTGCATTTCTAATGACTTCAAAACAATTACAAGGCTTAAAAACCACTGGTCTAGAGCATCTTTGCCAGGTGGTCATCAACAAATAGTGACAGGGAGTTCACTACCCATCAGTTAGCCAGCTTTAATTTCAACAGCTCTAACTCTCCCTGAGCCAACACTGAGCGGAAGCCTCTCAACCACAGGTCCTGGTTTAGCCCCACTTTGCGGGTAGGGATCTGTATTCAGAAAGGTAGATCTAATTAGGAGCCAGTCAAGATGAGACCCCAGTACAGTACACTCACGTGTCTCTATCCACAGCATCGATAGCTAATACATATCCTCTGTTGGGAGGATGTGAAGATTGAGTTTTTAATTTGTTTTTACTCCCCTGTAAAATGAGATTAAAATAAAGAATAAGACCAAAGAGACAATTTGACTTCGCTCACAGAGTGCAGGACACAGGCAGAGCAGCATCCCTACAGTGGTCAGCAGACAAACCCATTTCCATTGCTCCTCTTTGCTTCTCTGAGTAGATTTGGGGGGCATTTTTACTTTGGGTCCATAAGGTTCCTCCCTAATGAGTAGAAGCTGTTTAAAACAACATGCTGATCTAGAGTTTTCTCTGACTTATTTTTTTAATGTGATGTATTAGAATCCCCTTTCCACTCACAGCTTTCAGAAGTGGTGCCAATAATGTGGGGGACAATAAATTATTCGAAGTGGGCGAGCTATATAACAACCAGGAAGCCAGCAGTTTATTAGAGATGGCTGCACACAAATGCACATTTGCCAGCAACGTCGACAACAAATCAGAAATGATATATGTCCTTTCTCACCTGTCTGCAACGTTTAATATCTTTGAAAGACATTAAAGATGTCAAATGTTTAGACCACAATCTGAGAAGCAGTAAAAATATAGTATTACTGTTTACAAATGGGCTTAGAGCTGGGTCACAATTACCTATGCCTGTCTTCTCCTAAAGGGTAAACATCTTTCACATATTTGTTTGCTAGTGTACTTTGCTTTGCAAAACAGTTCTGATCCTGAGGTGGTGTTTGTTAATCCAATCATACTTTATCATAAACTAGAATTATCATTTCAGAGGCAGTTTTACTTCATTTATGTTCAATTTCCAATTCGTATAGGCTCCCATAATTCACATTTGTTTATCCCCCTCCCCCCGCCCTTTGTTTAATATTGAATGATTTCAATATTGAATAAGGCAAATACTTTAAAGCACTGAAGGAACTTTTTCTTTGTAAGCAGATAACAGTGAGTATTTTTTGGAAGTAAAATATCATTTTACTAATTCTTTTGCTTTATAAGTTGGATTTGGGTTTGTCTTCATTTCAAAAATTAATTTTACTATAAGGCATAAACATGTAAAACAATAGAGTAGTATAATGAATGCTGTGTGCCCACCACCCAACCTCAACAATTATCAACTCATGACTAGTCATGTTTTAGCTGCACCCCCATATTGCTTTATTTTAATTCAAAGCAAATATTAAACACCATATTAGATCATTTAATTCCTAAATATTTCACAAATTCTAAACGATAATGGCGTTTAAAAAAATGCACCTGAATCACCATAGTTACACAGGAGAACAATTAAGATTTTAATATCATCACATATCACCACTTTAAACTTCTCAGTTTTCTTGTCATTTTTTAGTAGTTTGAATCAAGATCTTTATAACATTCTTTTGTTTGTAATTGCTTGATGTGTCTCTTAAAAATACTTTATTGGTTCTTCCTCCATCCCTCTCTTATTTTTCCTTGCATTTTATTTGTGGAAAAAACCTGATTTGGGGCTTCTCTCCTTTACTTTTATGTACTTTATATTTTATATAGTGTTTGTAATTATTACCCAGGGAGGGGTTAGTCTTATACAAACTACTTTATCATCAGCAGCAGCAGAACTCCTCTTTGTCTTTTAATCCCACCCTCGTCAGGCTGTTGTCCCCTCCATGCTACCAGTATTGCTCTCTTCAAGGTCATTAGTAGCCTCCATATTGACAGGTTCAATGGTCATTTCTCAGTCCTTTTTTTACTTGATCTATGTCCAGCTTTTGACCTTGCTATTTCTTTTCTCCTTCTTGACTCCACTTGCTATTAGGATCTAACACACTTCAATCTACTTGTAGTAGATTTAATCTGGTTCTTCACGTCCTTTTCTTTACTCAGCTCATATCCTTCCCACAACATTTTGGAGGGCACCAGGGTTCAGACCTGGTACTTCTTCGGTTCTCTGTCTACAGTCACTTCCAAGTTGACCTCATCTAGCACCATGATTTTAAATACTATGCAACATTTCCTTTATCTTTGGCTAAATTTCTCTCCTGAATTCCAGAATCATGAATCTCACTATCTTCTTGAAATTGCTCATTTGAAGTTTTCTAGACATCTCAAACTTACCCTGTTTCAAATCTTAACTCTTGGTCTTATCCCAAAAGACCATTTTCCTGCCCTCCCCTCAGTAAAATATTTTCTGCTCAGCAAAAATTAACTACATTCATGCTGTTGATTAGTCCTCAATCCATAGAATAATTTGGAATTCCTCTTTTTTACCCAAATTTTACATCAAGTACACCTGAGAATTG